>NC_085137.1:78779959-79379959 GCF_035046485.1 Aedes albopictus | reverse complement strand
ACAAAATCTTCAATCCTCAAAAGTGGATTATTCAGCTTCTTATGCACACAATGACAATAAAAGTTTCCGGCTGAATTCCATGGGACCAGGACCTACCCAAAAGTACATAATGAAAATGAACCGTCCGGACCGTCGTCCGTCAGGGTAGCGCACGCAACACACACAGAAGATAATCGCCCTCGTGGGAATTGATAACAAGCTGACGATTAGGTTTGGGGGTTAGCTTCTGCGAAGGATCTCCTCTATCGTGCGTGGTGGCATGATATTTCACAATTTCTTTTCAACATTCGGTCTATCCTGGGGGCGTGGACGGCGGTGGTATCTAAGTGGCAGCAGGAATGTCTAGCCGATGCTTTATACTGCGGTTAGTCAAGGAACGCACTCTAAATGTGGAGCAATACGTCAGGGGTTTGCATGTTATTTGACTGGTGAACCACTTTTTCTTAATGAAATACTTCGAATAATGAATACTTGATAACTTCAAATATTTGTGATTGGAGATGGTAGTAATTTAATCAATGACTCATCATCACCAAACATTTCTTTTGTGCTCAAAACTAACGTATTTGCAATGAAAATGTATTCAGTGCATTCCATTTGAAGAATGGAATAAAGTGAATACATTTAATGCATTTTTCAATTTTGAAGAATGATGATGAATGCGCGAGCCAAAATGTTTTAGACTTAAACGCATAGATCTGAATATAAAAAAACCTTGTAGTACGAAATTCCGCGGCAACCACACAAATGTCCCTTGATAATTCCAGAGAAAGCTTCATGAAGCGAGCGAAAGTCCATCCCATTTTATCCAATTCTCGCTTCCTTAACATCCACAGGGACATTGCTCTGGTCACCCAGAGAGAAAAAATATTAAATTCTACTGAAATTACCTAGCAAACAAGCGCGCACCAACCCCACTTCAATCATTTAAATCAATTATGCGTAACTAATTTATTCGTGATTTTCTCTCTTTCTCTCCCACTTTTTCTCGGTCCTGGGGCGCGCGTCTGCTTCCGTTCCGTCCTCTGCCCAATAATAGCATCATCGAAGCGTTCGCCACCAACAAGGCCGAGCGACGGCGCGTGGAGAAGGCCCTCGACGTTTCCGGACTGCCCTCGGGGAAGGGCGACACGCTGGCGCTGTCCAAGTTTCAGTTCGAGGACTTTTTCAATCTGTACAAAAATCTCACCCAAAGAACCGAAGTGGAGAAAGTCTACGATGAACTGTAAGTATGTGGATTGTGTGGGTAGATAGGTATGCCACCAAGCCGGGCTGGGGAACCAGCTGTGAGAAATGAAAAGCGTATAAAGAAGTCTGAAGCGTTTTTTTTCTCTCCTTCTGGTGGATAGAGAGGACTTGGAATTTGCTTGGAACGAAAGCCGGGAAAACCGTTTCAGGGGAGGATTTGTTTTGACTTTTTCTTACATTTTAAGCTCGTAGATCCTGTTCTTGACATGCACAGATCTATCTTTCGTTGAAATAGTGTAACTGGGATTTCTTACATTTGTGTACAATGTAAAGCGTAATCCGTAGAACTGAGTTTGTGACCCGGTGCAGAAGGAAGCAACATTTTTAGATTCCCATGTTCCTACAACAATATTTCCATTTACGCGTTATATAGATACAACGCAGGTGGTCCATTAAACTCACCAGATGCCCAAAGAGAATCACAGATCCTGCTCGAAACAAAGGATTGAAACACTGTTTCATTAGTTGATTATTTTTATGTTTTTGTTAGAACTGAACAAGTATGATAACAAAATGAAAGGGATCAATCAGGGTCGCAATCATATCCATTTGAGTTGGTTGAATGGACTCTACGTAGCATACACCAAAGTGACAGAACAGGTTAGATTAAATCTCATTTCATATCACATTCAAAGCATCCGCACTATTTTAAAAATTGTTGTGAAGTGCTATCGGCGTATTTGCTGCAGCAGGGATGAACTCTGCATGCGAGAAGTGGCCCAAAAGTTTACTAAATGTTTATTACACCGGTCAACACTAAATTTTGTTATGGGATGAGAAAAAAAAATAACAGGGGTTTGGGACCCCAGAAGTGGCATAGTGAAAGAATTTTTGAAAAATATTGGACCGGGCCTTCACAGTTTAAGACCGAAGTTTGTATGGAGAACTTGGGGTGTTCAATTGATATGCGCGTTAGAACGGGCTTTGCATATATTTAGGCGTTAGACAATAACGAAACAAACCTGAATACCGAAAACGCCTAAATATATGCACCATACGTTTTTATGCGCGTATCAATTGAACACCCCAAGTTATCCATACAAACTTCGGTCTTGAACTGTGAAGGATCGCCCAGTCAACCAGTCATCGTATAGGAAGTTGAATAAGATGTTAAAGTGGAGGCGATATGCGTACATTTTACATGCGCCTATATAGAGGCATATACGCATATGGTCTCCACTTTATCATCTTTTGCAACATTTTATACGATTACTGGTTGTCTGGGCGGTCCAATATTTTTCAAAAATTCTTTCACTATGGCACTTCTGGGGTCCCAAACCCCTGTTATTTTTTCTTATCCCATAACACCAAATTTTGTGAAATTTTGCCGAGCAATGTTATTAAAGTTCAAAGTTAACCCCACGGAAATGCCTGAAAGTAAGCAGTTTTATTGCCAAATGCGTGATCAATTCCGAAAAAAACACTAATTGCCCAGAATTTAGGAGTTCGCAACTTATCCGCACAGATGGCGCCACCATCTAACTTTAGTTTTCCGTCCTAAAGACTTCGCGTCGTTCTGATAAAATAAACAACTCTTTCTCAGACGTTAAAATTCCACAATCTACTGTTAAGGAGTTATTGCAAAAACTAAATTGAAATAGTCTTTTTTGTTTTTTTTTTGTTCCTGAATTTTAACTTAACCATTTGAAGTCGGAATTTTTCCAAGCGTTATTATGGAGTTTTTCCGACGTTTTTTCCTGTAGTTTTGATGGTCAAAAGCCTAAAAATGGTAGAATATTATGCAGAATATTTTTTTTCTGGTTATCCTAGGTCATCCAAACTGTTCTTGAGTTTAGATCCTGAAGTCTGCGGGTGTAACGGTAACTTCTTTCATTATACAAAGCTACGATTTGTAATCTATCATGTCCAGTTAGTCTTCTCAAAGGTTAATAGACGATATCAAATAAGTCGGAATATTCTAGGTCATCAAAACTGTTCTTGAATTTAGATCCTAAATTCTGTGTGTGTAACAGTAACTTATTTCAATAAACAAAGCTACGATTTGTAATCCAACAGTACTGAATCCAGTAAGTCTACTGAAAATTCAGTAGACAGTATCACATCAGTCAGGATATCCTAGGTCATCCAAACTGCTCTTGAGTTTAGATCCTAAAGTCTGTGGGTGTAACGGTAACTTCTTTTAATATACAAAGTTACGATTTGTTATCTATCATGTCCAGTAAGTCTTCTGAAGTTCAATGGACGTAATCAGATTAGCTGGGGTCATCCAAACTATTATGATGTCTGAAATCTAGCATCTACAGTAGACCTCTTCATAAAAAATGAAATTTCTCGAATTCAGCCAGTCACCCCCACATCATAATTCTAATGCTGAAACAAACTTCTGGTCAAATTTTCAGCTAAATTGGTGAAGATTTCGAGGTGCCTCAAGTCAAAATTGTGTTTTTTGGTCATTTTTCGCCTTTAAAAATTGCCCGTGGAGGCTAGAAGCCATATAAAATATCGTGGTAACCCTTAAATGAAAGATATGTATGTTCCTTACAACTTTTGTGAACATTATGTACTGATAGGAGGGTGTTTTGATCATATATATTCGTTTTTCAGACATGCAAGTATGCTAAAAAGTTACATTTTACAACAGTTTTTGTTCTACGAAATTCAAACACTCAATTTTTATCAAAAGTTTCAAATCATTATATGATTACCCACAATATTCTGAACAATATTGCCATACATCATTTTCTTACCCGATTTACGGAAAAAATCACAAAAATCGAAAAGTAGAAGCTATCCTGAGTTTTTTGAGACCTGGGGTTGACGCAACTGCTGGCAGGCAGAAAAGTCAAACATAGTAGCTTTGCTTTTTCTTGATGATTGCAATGATTGATCATTGATTCAAGTGACAGGTTAGCACAAGTACACATTGCCTTAACAAAAGTGGCATATAATGTACCTCAGTAGAATATGAGAAATGGTTCAGATGGTAAGGCTTTGGACTGGCAAACCAAAGGTTCAAAGTTTGAATATAAGATCATTTGCTTAGGTTTTTTTTATTATCAAGCTGATAATATCAACTATCGTTCTAAACTTTGCATAAATACATGATGGCCAGCGTAGGGAAAACCGCATGAACTAGCGCATGCATATACGCATCATTCTGACAGAATGATAAAACCTTCATTGTGTGCGTAGTTGAAAATCGGACACGCTAAATAACAAATTTATTGCTTAATCCGTACTTCGGTTCTTACGTCGGACTGGTTGGCTGAGTAGCGGATCACATCCGCTCATAAAGATCCAATCACATCGTCGGATGACATCTTCCGACGCGAGCTTCGACGTTAGGTTTAACGCTTAGATTTGTAGGAAAACCATTGCAAAAAAAAAATGGAAAGCACATTTGACATAAATTCACACTCTGAACCTTTGGTTTGCCAGTCCAAAGCCTTACCATCTGAACCATTTCTCATATTCTACTGAGGTACATTATATGCCACTTTTGTTAAGGCAATGTGTACTTGTGCTAACCTGTCACTTGAATCAATGATCAATCATTGCAATCATCAAGAAAAAGCAAAGCTACTATGTTTGACTTTTCTGCCTGCCAGCAGTTGCGTCAACCCCAGGTCTCAAAAAACTCAGGATAGCTTCTACTTTTCGATTTTTGTGATTTTTTCCGTAGATCGGGTAAGAAAATCATGTATGGCAATATTGTTCAGAATATTGTGGGTAATCATATAATGGTTTGAAACTTTTGATAAAAATTGAGTGTTTGAATTTCGTAGAACAAAAACTGTTGTAAAATGTAACTTTTTAGCATACTTGCATGTCTGAAAAACGAATAAATATGATCAAAACACACTCCTATCAGTACATAATGTTCACAAAAGTTGTAAGGAACATGCATATCTTTCATTTAAGGGTTACCACGATATTTTATATGGATTCTAGCCTCCACGGGTAATTTTTAAAGGCGAAAAATGACCAAAAAACACAATTTTGACTTGAGGCACCTCGAAATCTTCACCAATTTAGCTGAAAATTTGACCAGAAGTTTGTTTCAGCATTAGAATTAAGATGTGGGGGTGACTGGCTGAATTCGAGAAATTTCATTTTTTATGAAGAGGTCTAATCTACAGTAATTGAAGTGTTTGTTTTGGCTATATAGAGTTATGTTGCATTATCTATTATACTAACAGGAACTCACAGAATATAATCAGTGACTATGACATAGCTTCGGGATATTCAGAATCGTACACACTGTCCTGCAATATATTACATGGAGTCTACAACCGTAATCATATATTTTTTGCTGTTCTGAGTTACACAACAAGTGTAGGCCTGAAACTATGGTTCCGATGTAGTTTGATTGATGAGCATAAGCATGAGCATGAGCATGAGCATAGATGACCGCACAATTCGTAGTTGCTACTCCGTGATTGACCAGAACAATCGAAATTGCACAAGGAACCAATGAATAGGGCTTAGGACTAGCTTACTATTCTCAATGTACACAGGTCGAGACCTCTCAACTTTAATAGGGTCAATAACGGCGCCGGCCACGTCCTTCCCAAGTAACCCAAGTTGTTATATTGGTGTACGAAATACAAGTTCCATACAAATACCTTTGTAATGTTGCTTCTTCGCAAAACCTTAATTTGTACACTTATATCACCGAAAAAGCGCAAAAAATGGCGGCTTATAAAACATCTTCGATGTTTTAAAAGATGTTTTCCAATACATTAGTAGAACTTGTAGCATGTTTTTTTCTAACATTCCAAATACTAATAAATACTAATCCGTTAAAGCCAAGCTAACAAAAGCTTTTACGAATTTCTAATCATTTTGTTCAAACAAGTGATGACTTATAATTATTTTCAAGGATTGAATGAGCATAAACATTAAATGTTTCCACGATTATCGTTGTTCTGTAGTATGGCTGAATCTCTTGTGCCATCCTAAATTCATGGTAAAATGAGCACAATTACTCTTCATAAATTCATGCGCTCCACCTCCAATTGAAAATGGGTATGGAAGTTGGCACATTTTTCAATATTTTTTGTCGAATTTTATACCAAATTTTCCAAAATTCAACATGGCAGGTGCCTACTACAGTGCCGCCCAAAAAATAGGAACTTTTGTTTTAAATTGAATATAATTCTGATTAAAATACGGCTGGCGTAGAAGAAATTTTACTTAATAGAAAAATCAGAACATTTTTTTTTAACATTCTGTAATTTCGTGTATCCAAACTAACGCACTTTGAGCACAGCATAAAAAATCTTTTAGGGAACTGAACGTTATAATCAAATGAGTGTAACCAACATATATGTATATGGTCGATGCTGAAATGATCCCAAAATATATTGTTTTCACTATAAATGACTGTAAATTCATTTTTTTACTATCCAACGCATAAAATATTGAAATGTATGTACAATTTTGCCAAACACTGTAATTTCATGAACCTTAAGGAAGAACTAAACTAAATGTTCAAATATATGTTAAAATACATCATTTGTGCATCTTAATAACATGCTTGTGGAACATAATGACTCACACGTAAAAATACCTTGAAAAAACATCATACCAACCTGATTCAAACAATCGGCTGAAACTAATATGTATCACGATTTACAACTGGATCCTTTATTTTGTTTTTCAATACCTGATTTCAACATCAGTATAACAATAACAAACTTGTGGTAAAATTGCAAAAAGCAACAGATAAAAATTTCATTCGCATTACTTTGCAAGTTCAAAACCTAATTTCTCTTTTTGTTAGTGTGGTTCAAAGTGAAAATAAAGGATTGCATCTGGGCAATAGTTGGGCTACAGTTAGCATAGGAACTGATTTTTGGGAAAACAATTTCAGGTGAGCATTGTTCCCGAGCCATCAAGAGCAACATAAATAAAATAGTTATTATGAGGGATGCTGAAATGTATTTCATACTAAAAAAATTACATGTTTTAAACATTTTTCAACATGTTGGTGTTGACTTTGTGCTGTTGGATTTCCCTACAACATCTCTATTTTGAGGAAGACGATTATGTAAATAATTTGTCTTGCCAACGTAAAAAATACATAATAAAAACCTGCGATACTACTGAAGAGCTTTTCAGTTATTTGTTATCGCAATACATAGCTAAAACATGATCTCAACTGAAGATGTTTGCAGTATCGTTAATAATACTATACTATAACATCTCTTCGATTTTTGATTTCAGAAGATGTTTTCTGTGTTACTTGGGTTACGGTCGTCGAGGATGGGAGGGAATGTTAGTAAGACAAACGGTGTTATAAAGACCGCGAATCGCTGCATCTCCACGTTTGTCTCAGGAAGGATTTTTTTTGTTAGTAGGGTAAGGTACATTGTCAGTCCGGGAGTCACCGATGGTTGGTGATATGATTTGACAATGGATCAATATACACAAACCGCCGTTAACAACCGACCACTTTTCGACGCAAAAACTAGCCAAAAAGAAAATTCTATCGCGCGTCTCCACTCCACTAATGAGCAGAAACCTTTAGTCTATTCCACACAGAAATACACTGAACGCGACTCATTTGTCGGCGCTCGGATTTTTTTCGACCGGAGAGCCCGAACACTTTTCACTCTTTTGTGTAAATGCAAAAAATGAAAGAAAATATTTATTATCAACTAAAAGTGTATTGGGAACTAGCGCGACGGGAAGCAAAAAATTCGGAACCGACTCGATCCACGACCACGACGCGTTCACCGCACACTCACCGCCGTCGAAATGCTCACTTCGGAATACAGAATAGAAAAGGAAAAAAAAACGAACCACCGAAGCAAACGCGCGCGAACTGGCACCCGGACGAAATTCTACTCTTCCGATGTAGTTTGGTTAATCTGGAATATCTCAAAAGTATCTTGGAATGACTCATGAAATGCCAGGGGGATTACAGATTGTATTTGAGTGTGTATATTACAGTTCATTATGAGAATAACTACTGTTACTGTCAAGAGCTAAACTTCAAGACAGTTTGGACGTTCATAAATGTCCCAAAGGTTTATAGCAATATCTAGTAGACTTCAGGTTGGTCCGAAAACTGCGATGGATTATGCAACGTTACTCAGTATATCAGATATGGCTGCTGTTACGAGTGTAGACCTGAAGTTCTAAACTCCAAGGTAGCTTTGTTTATCTGCAATATTTCTATAGTGTATCTAAATTACATTTAAGATTTCCAGAGCTTTGCGGATCCCAGCAGATTATGAAATGCTATTATTTATGGCGAAAACACAAAAAAAAATCTTGTAGATTCGAAGGACATCACTATTGGACAGTTTGGACGACCCTGAATGTTCCAAAGGTTTATAATAATAGACTTTAGATTGGTCCAGTAACCGCGGTTGATTATACAACGTTACTCAGTATAGCAGATATGGCTACTGTTATGAATGTAGATCTGAAGTTCTGAACTCCAAGGTAGGTGCTGACCTTGAATATCCTAATAATGTATCTAAATGATATTTGAGGTTTCAAGAGCTTCACGGATCCCAGCAGATTATGCAATGCTAATATTTAGGGACAATCACATAAAGTTGTAGAATTGAAGAACTTTATTTGGACGACCCTGAATGTCCTAAAGGTTTATAATAATATCTAGTAGACTTCAGGTCGGCCCAGTACCCGTGGTTGATTATGCAACGTCACTCAGTACAGCAGATATGACTGGTGTAACGAGTGTAGACCTGAAGTTATGAATTCAAGGTAGTTCGGCTGACCTGGAATGTTCCTATAGTGTCTATAAATGACTTAAGAGATTTTAAAAGCTTCACAGATCCTAGTAGATTATGCAATGATATTATATATTACGAAAACACATAAAAATTTTCCTGAAGATTTGAAGGACTTGACTATAGGACAGTTTGGACGACCCTGAATGTCCCAAAGGTTTGTAATAATATCTAGACTTCAGGTCGGTCTTAAAACCGTGGTTGATTATGCAACGTTACTCAGTTTTTCCTTAATGAGAAACGTCTTCAAATCCCGCTTCAACAGTGCATCACAACTTCAGACGCACAAATCTCAAGAAGCAAGCTTCAAACAACAGTGAATTTCATTATTCTGTTCTTGCTCACTTGTAATAAGCCTAAAATATGAAGCACCTGATCTTTTGTTTTGTTTACGAAGAGATTTGTGCCCTCGAAATCGTGAGTAGGTCTCAAAGTCGGCCATTGTGGTGGCCATTTTGGGATTCTAACAAGTCTGTCCTTAAAAGAGGACTCAATTTGCCACAACTTTGCCGAAGACAGTGTTCTGTTTCATTAAATGTTTGAATTTTTACAGCCGTTTTTTATGTTGAGGTTATATATGACCCCTCCGGCTTCAAAGGGTTAAGCTAATTCTTTACAGTCAAAAACCAGTTTTGAGCTTATTTTCGTGTTTTTACGAGAAACCATGTGAATTTAAAATATTTTCTGATGCAGAGCAGATGTGTCAATAACTTCCCGAACAATTTGGTGGAATATTACCATTAAAAATTGAAGAAAAAATAAAAAATCGAAAATGACGGTGTAAATAATTTTCAAATTATATTATCTCACAAGGCGCAAAAAATCGCCACCTGAAACTTTTAGAAAACAGACAAACACACTGTCAAAAATTTGGAGAGATATATTTTAGATTTTTTTTTTAAATATTTGGTCTTTTGGAATAGTATTATCACAATCTTATTTACAGACGACTCACTTAAGATTTTTACAGGGCGAACTCGTTCACGGTTATTTACAGTGTACTGAGAGAGTTTTCGGGGGTGATACCAAACATTTGCAGTATCAGATCGGTACTAGATTTACTGTCAGACATGACATTTGTACGTGCCGGTGCTGAAGCTTTTTGTTTTGTTAACGCGTTATGATTCTTTACGACGGAAGAAAGGAGGATATCGTCTTTACGCAAACTCAAATGGTACTACAGCCCTTTATTTGCGAACTACCTGCTGCAGAACGGATTCAGCGACCAGTATATCTATGGCGATGACAAGGTTGGCGATTTGAATGGCGGGGGTATAAATGAGTGTGTGTAGCACAAAAATCCTCTGGAATGCCTCCAGGAGTTTCATCATTGTTTTTTTCTTCCGGAAATTTCTCAGAATGACCTTGACAGGAGTACCTTCAGGTAAAAAAATCCAGGTGTTCCTTCAGAAATTCTTTCAGAGATGTCTCCTAGAGAAATAACACAGATTCATCCAGACTGATCGCTAAAGGATCAGGGATTCCCGTAGGAGGGCCTTCAAAGATTATTCTGAGAGTTTTTTCAGGGATTCCTTCTGAAGTCCCTTCAAGAATTCCTACAGAAGTTTCATTAGGTACTAGGTCAGAAGTCTCCTCAGAGATTTTTCCAAGAGATCCTTAAGAAATTCCTTCAGAATTTCAACAAGAATTTCTTCTAACGTTCTGTGGAGATCGCTCAGGGAGTTCCTTCAGGGATCACTCCGAGAGTTTCATCAAGGGCTCCTTCAGGAATTCCTTCTAGCATCCTTTCTGGAATTTTTTCAAGAATCCCTCCTGAAATTCCTTCAGGATGCCTCCTCGGAATTACTTCAGGATGCCTCATGTTTTTTTTTTTCAGAGATTCTTTCAGGAGTTCTTACAAGGAATGCCCGTGAAGTTCATTCAGGGATCTCCCTTATAGCTCCAACAGAATTAAGAGATGCCTCCAGGTGTTCATTAGGAATTCCTTCAGAAGTTTCCTAAGCTATTTCAACAGGACTTCGCTTCGGTATCCTTCCAGAAGTCCCTTCAGAGATTCTTTCATGTAGGATTCATAAATGCCTACTGGGGATGCATCAAGAGTTCTGTAAGAAGTTTCTTCAGGAATTCCTGAATAAGGTCTTTGATAATTAGTTTAGGAGTTCCTGAAGGAATTCCACCTGAAGTTCTTTCGTGGATTTCTCCTGAAATTCCTGGAATTTCTTTGACAATTCGTCTTACAATTCCTTCGGAGATTCCACCTGAATTTCCTGCAGGAGTCCTCATGACATTCTGTCGTGGATTTCTCATGAAATTCCTTCGGAGTTTCCTCCTGGATTCCTCTTAGAATTCCTTCGGGGATTCCTCCTAGAATTTGTTCGAAGATTTCTCCTGGACTTTATATGGGGATTCCTCTTGGAACCCCTACGGGGTTTCCGATTGGAAATCCTTCGAGGATTCCTCCTAGAATTCAGCGGTTCCTCTTGGAACTCCTGCAGGGATTTTTCCAGTAATTTCCAGTAATTCCGTCGGGTATTCCTCCTGGAATTTCTTCGGGGATTGCTCCTGGAATTAATTCGAAGATTTCTCTTAGAATTCCTTCGGAGATTATCCTAGAAATACTTCGAGGATTGCTCCTGCAATTTGGAGATTCCTTCTTGAATTCTTTCGGGGATTCCTTTTGGAATTCCTTCGGGGATTCCTTCTAGAGTTCCTTCGGAAATTTCCCCTGGGATTTTTTCGGGGATTCCCCCTGGAATTCTATAGGGGATTCCTTCTGAACTTCCTTCGAGGATTCCTCCTGAAATTTCTACAAAGGTGCGTCCTGGAATTTCTTCGTAGATTTCTCTTGGATTTCCCTCAGAGTTTCCTTTTGGAATTCCTTTGGTAATTCCTCTTCGGATTTCTTCGGAGATTCCTCCTGAAATTTCTTCGGGGATCTCTCATGGAATTCCTCCAGGGATACCCCCTAATATTCCTTCGAGGATTCCTTTTGGAATTCTTTCGGTGATTCTTCTTCGAATTTTTCTTGGAACTTCTTCGGAGATTCCTTCAGGAAATTTTCGTCGATTCCTCCTAGAAATCCTTTAAGAATTCTTTCTCGAATTCCCTAGGAAATTCCTACTGGAATTCTTTTAGGGATTCCTGCTGGAATGCCTTTAGAAATCATGCTGGAATTCGTTCGGGATTTCATCTTGGGATTCCTCCTAAAATAATTTTAGGAGTATCTCATAGAATTCCTTCGAGGATTTCTCCTGGAGTTCCTTCGAGGATTCCTTCTGGATATTTTTCGATGGTTCCTCCTGGAATTCCTTTGGGGATTCCATCTCGAATTCGTTTGAAAATTCTTTCCGGAAGGCCTCTGGGGATTTCTTCTGGACTTCATGGATTCCTACCGAATTTTTTACGGGAATTCCTCTTGATATTCCTTCGTGGATTCTTCCTGGAATTCTTTCGGGGTTTACTCCTGGAATTTCTTTGGTGATTCCTCTGAGAATTTTTGTCTGAGATTCCTCCTGAAATTCCTTCAGAAATTCTTCGATGGAATTCCTCCAGGATTCCTTCGGGATATCCTTCATGAATTGATACGGTGATTTCTCCTAGAGCTCCTTTAGAAATTCTTTCTGAAATTCGGGGATTCTTCCTAGAGTTCCTTTGGGGATTCCTTCTTGAGTTTCTTCGGAGATTCCTCCTGGAATTCCTTCAGAGATTCCTTTTGAAAAACCTTTGAGGATTCCGTTTGGAATCCCATCGGAGATTCCTTTCGGAATTTCTTCGGTGGTTCCCCCTGGGATATCTGCCAGGATTTCTGCTGTAATTTATTCGGAGATTCCTCCTAGAGTTCCTTCCTGGAATTCCTTCGGAGATTCTTCCTAGAATTCTTTCGATGATTTTTTTTTATTCCTTCGGGCATTCCTCCTGGAATTTCTTCGTAGATTCCTCTTGGAGTTCTTTTGGGGATTCCTCTGGGTTTTCTGTTCGGGGTTCCTCCTGGAATTCCTTCGGGATTTCCTTTTGGAATCCCTGAGGGATCTCTCACGGAATTTCTCCGGGGATTTCTTATGGAACCCTTTTGGGGATTCATCTTAAAATTCCTTCTGAAATTCTATCAGGGATTCCTCTAGGATTTCCTTCGGGGATACTTCCTAGATACTTCCTTCGGAGATTTCTTGCATCGAGGATTCCTCCTAAAATTTCTTCTCCTGATATTCCATTGGGGATTCCTTCTGGAATTCCTTCGGGGTTCGCTCTTGGAATTCTTTTGGTGACCTCTCTTCGAATTTTTCCGGAGGTTCCTTCTGGAGTTCCTCTGGGGATTCTTCATAAAATTCTTTCAGGGAATCTTCCTAGAATTTCTTCAGGGATTGCTGCTGGATTTTTTTCGGGGATTCCTACTGGAATTCCTTCGAGGATTCCTGGTGGAAATCTTTCACCAATTCCTCCTCAAATTCTCTCACGGATATCTCCTAGAACTCCTTCAGAGATTTCTACAGAATGTTTTTCGTTGATTCCTCCTTTAAATCCTTTGAAAATTCTTTTTCGAATTCCCTTGGAAATTCCCATTGAAATTATTTTGGAAATTCCTGCTGGAAATTCTCTGGGGCCTCCTTCTAGAATACCATTAGCAATTCCCGCTGGAACTCCTTCGGGGATTCCTCCTGGAATTCTTTTGGAGATTCCTGCTGTAATTCCCTTAGGATTCCTGCTTGAATTCATATGAAGAATCTTGCTAGAATTCCTTCGGAGATTCCAGATTCCAGATTCCTTTGGAAATTCTTTCAAATTTCAATCAGGGATTTCTTCAGAAGTTTCTGTAGGGATCCCTCTAAAAGAGATTCTTGACCCACCAGGGATTCCTACAGAAGCTCCTTTTTTCTTTTTCCTTCTCTCAAGTGTAGAATTAGCTTGATGTTAAAATACACATTAATAAAAACAAAAAAAAAAAAAAAAAAAAAAAAATCATGGATTCCTCCAAGAGTTTCTTTAAGGCTCCTCCTGGAATTCCTTCTGAGATTCTTCTCTGATCACATTCGGGAATTCCTTAGTGTAAATAGTGCGAGCTCATTATCAAACTTGATAGATTCTGAATAAGGTTTCGAACTACTTGGGCACCCGCGTCAATTCCCGGCACCTCACAACAAAACAAATCAAAATATCACTTGCCGCATATTTTCTAAACGCACTTTCGTAGGTAATCATCTCCCGCAACATTTCCGCAACAAAATCTACAGTCAATAAGCTACACGTTCACTCTGCCGCACAAGTGCTCAAATCAACTTTTACACGCAGACGGGTGCACTTCGGCAGCACAAAGATGGGTGCCGAAGTGATTTCCCATTTGATTTTGCTGGAAGTTCGGCACTGGTGCCGAGAATTGGTGTTGGACTAGGGTCAGCAAACTCGTTCAAAATCAACTTTCCGGTAGAAAATCTTCACAACAATCACTGTTAACAAAGTTCACGCAATAAGGTAGCCGATTCAGATGGAAGATCTGGACGAAAACGGTCGTTTCGTTGTAAATTTAGGTATTGAAAAATTTTGTTTACATGTAGTGCCGGAAATGGAGTCAAAAACCCTATTCTAAGAAAACAAAACAGAAACTGTAGCTAAATCGATATTTTATTACCCTTCAATGGAGTAATGGAGTAATGCAACAATGGAGTAATGCCACATTGTCTAATCACTGGTCGAAGGGACGGACGTTACACCGATGACACAATTTTCTGGATCTAAATGAGGGTTCTACTACTGTATTGTATTGTGGACTATTAAAATACTTTCATCGGGCATAAATTATGAGCTGCTCGATAAAAACTGAATATATATTAATCCTACCTCCTGGAATTTGTAAACTTATTGAACACAAAACAAATAATATCGTCATTCATCTTGATTGCACAGAATAAAACGAAACTGGAAACCAATTATGTATACCACTTTGTGGCGCCGGCCGGTAGTCAATAGACTACCACCCTGCTGCCATCATCGTCTTTTTACAAGCGCAGACAAATCCAATACAGCGCAGCAGCGCGATGGTTCAGTGTCTCCAGTGAACAGGTTGAAGAAACGATGTAGATTATGTCTAGGTGGATCTCTATCTTGGCAGTGATTGATTCCACTCGGTAACATGAACTTTGTGGAGCTTCTCCTATTTCCAATCCTTTATCAATCCTGCTCTAGCTATACTTACCACCGGGCACACCGGGCATGAAAGGAGCTTGGAGTGGAGAAGCATTGTGACAAGACGACTGTCAGGAGAATGAATACTGTAATTTAAACTTTCATACGGATCTGCAAACTGGTTCGTACGCCTGTAGGGACGTATACTGGAGAAATGATTGATTTTCCGGCGTTCGTCTCTTTCGAACCCTCCCACCTCCCACCAGATTTGCTGTTAGGACAATGTTAAACACCCGCTATTTTTAGAGCCATTCGTCAAACATTTGTTTAACTTCTACCCTCCCCACTACCGGAACAGGGTTGGAACGTCGAAGCGGCGACTGATGTCTACGTCGCAGCTAGTGGACTTTTTAAACAAAACTCAGCGGGACCCCCGGTTGAACGAAATTCTACATCCCTACGCAAACACGGCACGGGCCAGGGAGCTGATCCAGGAGTACGAACCGAACAAATTCAACGCTCAGAAGGGGCAGCTCAGCTTCGATGGGTTTCTAAGGTGAGTGAGGATAACTTTTGGGAAGCTGTGCGTTGTAGGTGCATCAATGTCAATTACAACCGAATGTTTCCGTCACTTTTTGGCAGGTACTTAATGTCGGAGGATAACCCAATCATGGCCCCGAGCAAGCTGGACTTGTGCGATGATATGGATCAACCGCTGTCACATTACTTCATCAACTCCTCGCACAACACCTATCTGACGGGTCATCAGATTACGGGCAAAAGTTCGGTGGAAATCTACCGGCAGAGTTTACTCGCCGGATGCAGGTTAGTATTTTTGAGGCAACAAAAAAAATGCTATCACCTTTCGTTCTGTCCTCTTTCCGCAGGTGTGTCGAATTGGACTTCTGGAATGGTCGCACCGAGGAGCCCATCATCGTGCATGGATATACTTTTGTTCCAGAAATTTGCGCCAAAAACGTACTAGAAGCAATAGCTGAAACAGCATTCAAAACATCCGAATTTCCTGTGATACTAAGTTTCGAAAACCACTGTAACCCGAGGCAGCAGGTGAGTGGAGGAAATAAGCACCATGCGTCTCCATTGTTCAACCGTAGCACAGACAGTGGGGAAAATAACCGGACCCCAAATCTTAACTTTCAGTAGCCGCTGATTATTACGGGGAAAAATAATAATTGCACAAATGAGACAAAATCGTAGTTTAATATGTCACTAGTGTTACCTTTGTGCGTTCTTGGAGATACATACTGTTTGTCAACCTATTATATGAGCATCATTTGTACCAATTTGTGTTCCAATATTGGTTAATCTTTTGCGAAGCTGGAACCATTCTCGTATAACACTATTTTTTAGACAACTATTTTTTGAACTATCAGCTCTCCGAAACTAGTGGACCGAAACTTTGAACGTTTATCAATATATTAATGCTTAAAAATAGGTACTTATTGAACGTTGAAAAAAAGTTATGATGGATTGATACTTTTTAGATCATTCTCGAAAGAAATGCTAACAAGGGAGGGTTACGATGGTGTCCCCCGGGGATTTCAACCGGACTATTTTTGTTGCAGTCTACATGTGGAAATATGAATAAATCCAAAGCCTTTATGGTGATGGGCCAGTGATGTAGTCAGGAGGGGCCCTCAAAGAAGCAAATTAGGCATAATATACCATTATTGAAAATGCTCAAACGTCATTAAAATGCAAATTTCATGATGTATTGCAGTAGAAACAGGCAGAATATGCAAGAATACATGATATCGTAATAATTTACCATAGGCGTTGCCAGGGTGAGATGGGTGATAAACAAGATGATACATTTTTATTAAAATAAAAAACAATAAAGTTTATTGTCTTCCCCAAGTCCCAATAAAGTTTATTATATCCCCAATTCAGGAATTCTTATAGGAATTCCTTCTGGGATTCTTTTCGGAACTGCTCCAGGAATTATATCAGGAGTTTCTCCAAGAATTCCTAAGCGAACTTTTCTTGAGATTCTTTCAGGAAGTCCTTCAGGAACTTCTCGTGGGATTCCTCCAGGAAGTTTTTCCGGATTCCTTGAGGAACTTCTCCCGAGATTTCTTCAGAAACTCTTCCTGGATTTTCTTTTGAATTCCTCCTGAAATTAATTCCGCAATTCCTCCTGGGGTTTCTTGAGGAATTTTTCCAGAAATTTCTCCAGAGATTTCCTCATGAATTCCTCCAAGGATTCTTTAGAAATTTCTACTGAGAATCCTTCAAGAAGAACTCCTGGGATTCTTTGAGAAGCTTCTTTCAGAATTCCTTGACTACTTCCTCCTGAAATTCCTTCAGGAGCTCCTTCCGGGTTTCCTTCAGGAAATTCTCCTGAAGTTACTTAGGAATTCCTCCTGGGATTGCTACCAGGTTTTCTCCTGAGGTTTGTTCAGAAATTTCTCCAGTGATTCCCCCAAAAGTTTTTCCAGGAATTCCTTCTTGGATGCTTTGAGGAGCTGCTCCAGGGATTATTTCAGGTATTTCTTTATGATTTTCTCCACGATCTCTGCTCGCGATTCCTTCAAGAATTGCAACTGAAATTCCTTGAGGAAGTCCTCCCGGGTATCTTTCAGAAAATTCTACCAGCATCCCTTCTGAAACCTCTACCAGGATTCCTTCACATACTCCTCCAGAGATTTTGCGAATCCTTCGGGAATTACTCCTAGGATTTCTCTAGCAGAGCTGGATCTAAGGGGGGCGGAAGGCTAGGAGAATTCCTTTTGAATTCCTTCAGTAATTCTTTTTAGGATTCCTTCCGAAATTTCCTTTAGGAATTTCTCCTGGAATTTCTTCAAGAATTTCTCATGGAATTCTTCAAGAACTCCTCATGGAATTCTTCGGGAATTCCTTATGGAATTTTTCAAGAATCCCTCATGGAATTCTTCAAAAATTCCTCATCAAATTATTCAAGAATTCCTCATGGAATTCTTCGGGAATGCCTCATGGAATTCTTCAAGAATTCTTCCTGGGATTCATCCAGGAATTCGTCCTGGGATTTTCAATTCGAATTTCTTAAAGATTTCCTCCTAGCATTTCTTAAAGCATTCTTCATGGAATTTCTTCTAGAATTCCTCCTGGGTTTCATCGAGGAATTCGTCCTTTGATTGGAGTTTCTTTAAGCTCTCCTCTTGGAATTCCTTAAAGCATAGGTTCCCAAACTTTTCAGGTGCGCGACCCCCCTTTGCCAGCAGACGTATTTTTCGCGACCCACTATAGGAATTCCCTCATTTGTTGTCTGTTACAGTAAAACATTCAACTCTCTCCCTGGGGGGTCACGACCCACAGTTTGGGAAACTATGCCTTAAAGCTTCCATCCTAAAATTTATTACAGAATTCTTCCTGGAATTTCTTTAAGAATTCCTCTTGAGATTCCTGTAGGTATTTCCCTGAGGATTCCATCAGGAATGGCTTTAGGAATGAATTTAGAAATCTCTCCTGGGATTTTTTATGGATTCCTCCTGGAATTGTTTCCAACATTCCTCTTGGGTTTTTTAGGGCATTCCTGGATTTCCTTCAGAAATTGCTTCTAAGATCCATCAAGATTTCCTCCAGGATTTCTTTCACAATTTGCATCAAAAATTTCTTCAGGAGTTTATCCATTCAACCTCTACCCCATTTCTTCAAGAATAACCACAGCAGTTGCTGAAATGAAAGAAATTCCTTCATAAATGTGTCCAGTGGTTCCTTCAAAAGTACCACCAGAGAATCTTTTTTTTTAAGGAATAGTTCGGGAATCGGAAAGTTATTCATGGATTTCTTCAGGAACTTATCCAGATTTTTTCCAGAGATGTTTAGAGGGAGTTCCTTAACAAATTCCTTCCGGGATTTTTCCGAAAGTTTCTCAATGGATCCATTCTGAAATTCCCCCGGAAATGCCACGAGGGATTGCTCCAACTATTGATTTAGAGATTATCGAAGGATTCCTTCAGGAATTCATCCAGAGATATTCTTCCGGAATTTCTCCAGAAATATCACCAATGATTTCCTTTGGATTCCTTCAGAAGTTTCTTCAGGGATTCCTTTAGGAATTTCTCCTGGAGTTTCTTCAAGAATTTCTCATGGAATTCTTTGGGAATTCCTCGTGGAATTCTTCAAGAATTCCTCATGGAATTCTTCAAGAATTCCCCATAGAATTCTTCAAGAATTCCTCATGGAATTCTTCAAGAATTCCTCATAGAATTCTTCAAGAATTCATCCTGGGATTGCTACAAGAATTCTTCCTGGGATTTATCCAGGAATTCGTCCTGGGATTTTCTCTTGGAGTTTCTTAAAGATTTCCTCCTGGCATTTCTTAAAGCATTCTTCATGGAATTTCTTCAAGAATTCCTCCTGGGTTTCATCGAGGAATTCGTCCTTTGATTTTGCTTGGAGTTTCTTTAAGCTCTCCTCTTGGAATTCCTTAAAGCTTTCATCCTGAAATTTATTAAAGAATTTTTCCTGGAATTTCTTTAAAAATTCCTCCTGAGATTCTATCAAGAATTCTTCCTGAGATTCCTGTAGGTATTTCCCTTAGGATTCCTCCAGGAATGGCTTTAGGAATGTATTTAGAAATCTCTCCTGGGATTTTTAATGGATTCCTCCTGGAATTACTTCTGACACTCCCCCTGGCCCTGGGGTTTTTAGGGCATTCCAGGGATTCCTTCAGAAATTTCTTCTAAGATCCATCAAGGTTTCCTCCAGGATTTCTTTCACAATTTGCTTCCAAAACTTCTTTAGGAGTTTATCCGTTCCACCCCCATTTCTTCAAGAATAACCACAGCAGTTGCTGAAACGAAAGAAATTCCTTCAGAAATGTGTCCAGCGGTCCCTTCAAAAGTACCACCAAAAATTCTTTAATTTTTTTTTTTCAAGGAATCCTTCAGGAAGTTATTCATGGATTTGTTCAGGAATTGATCCAGATTTTTTCCAGAAAGGTTTTGAGGGAAACTCTCCACAAATTCCTTCCGGCATTTTTCCAAAAGTTTTTCAAGGGATCCCTTCAGAAATTCCTTCGGAAACGCCACGTGGGTTTCCTCCATTTATTGTTTTAGAGATTATTGAAGGATTCCTTCAGAAATTCATCCAAAGATTTCCTTCAGGAATTTCTTCAGAAATTTCTCCAAGCTTTCCTAAACTTTCCAGGGATTTCATCGAGAATGCCTCTAGTAGTTTCTTCAGGAATCTACATAAGGAATTCCAACAATAATTCCTCTAGGGATTACCTCCGTGACATTTCTATAGTATTATGTTCTGACATGAGTAATGTAAGCCATCTTTAGGGAAAATAGGATAAAGATTTACTTGGAACAATAACATTGAAGACTTGTTTTCAGACGGACGTTGTTGATTTTTTGTTATCCTTTGAAATTCAGTTGTACATTTTTCTTGAAGAGTATATTCTCCCATGTGAATTTTCTGCCCAATACGAACAGAATATTAAAATGTGGTGAACCTTAATTTTTTGAGCGCAAATTTCTCAAACATCGATATAAGTCAGGCTGTTTATGTTCAAGTACATTCACTGTCAAAATGACGCTTGAGCAAAATCAAATGTGTTCGAATTCACCGGAAGCTGTGAATCCCAATTTTTATCTACGGCTCATTATTGTTCATTTGAAGTTTGATAAAAAAAAATCGCGTATTTTGACCTGTCCACGATAAAATTGCAAAGTATTCTAGTAGTGAAACATCCACGCCCAACCGGAAGCAGTTCTGGAACATTCGGATAATTTATCTATTTATCTGGTGGTCCATAGCTTGATGCTGATGTACAACTAGATAAAAATTTGTAAAATTTGAGCCGTTTTACCAATTGGTTGCTTCAAAAAATCAGTTCCATGCTTAACAACTTGTAGCCAAAAAAAAAGCCTGAAATCGCATATTTTGCCCTACAAATTCATGTACATCTTAAAACTGTGACGTAGCAAATCTGAGCGGCCCAAAATCTGTCAGAGACACATGATTTTGCCTTTGAGACAAAAACAAATGTTTGGCTGTGTCGTTTTTTTTTTATAGTATTTAAAGGATTCTAGGTATGTATATCAGCGGCAGTGGTCTACATCTGCTTCTTCGACGAGTTTTATATTAAAATAAGACGAAAAGGGCATAATGAGGCAAAATCGTATGTAGAAGACGACACACCTCCTTTCAATTCATTGTCCTTTTTAACAACTAGAGTACCAAGTTGTAAACCAATTTGATGATATCACATTGATTGTGAACCACCGGCAACTGAATGTTTCAATTTTGGGTCCGTTTCTTCCACTCGCACTGTGGTGTGGGGACGCATGGTATCTAGTAGTTGTAGGCTTTAAAGTTTTAAACTTTCGTCTAAATCTGAACTCTTTCAATCGTCTCTCCCCGCAGGCAAAGATAGCTAACTACTGTCGTGATATTTTTGGAGATATGTTACTAGATAGGCCCCTAGATTCCCATCCCCTCGAGCCGGCCATGGACCTGCCCGCGCCGGCTGCACTGAAGCGCAAAATCATCATTAAGAATAAGAAAAAGCATCACCACCATCATCATCACCACAAAAAGGGCACCGTCACCGGTCCCTCGGCGGCGGCGATAGCGGCCAATGCAGTGAATAGCAGCAATATAACCGCCACGGCCGGAACCATCATCGCTGGTACCGCCACCATGGGCGCCAATAATAATGTCAGCAATAACGTAAACGCAAACACCACTTCCGCCACGCTGATGGCAACCGCGGCGGCCGGAACGGCAACACTCATCACCACCAGCACCGGTAATAGTGGCAGCGGCACCGGCGCAGCCCCAGTTGGACCAGGTATGTACCTACCTATGCGCGTCAATCGTTAGGTATGGGACACCACAGACCATCGTTACATTACCAGTTCTTGTGATTTCCATCGCTAACGTGCCGGTAGTGGGTCCAGTTCGCTCTGGGCTGTGTGTGCATTATTTTAATGAGCGGGAAAATTGAGTTCCGCCGAATTATCTCGACGCGGTTTTGCATGTAAACATCGCAATGAGCCGGCGGCGATGTGGTTTCGAGTCGTGGTACGAAATTTTTATCCATTACGCGGAGAATATCCACGGTAATGATATCCTGAAGCCGAAATTTTAAACCTTAATTGGAAATTCCTCAATATCTCTGCAGCAACGCAAACGATGATTCGTTTTGAATACCTGTGGAGAAATAATGCGACTCATTTGATCCATTTCAGTTCGGTAGAGGCATGTAGAAAACAACAGTTCAGACGGTAATCTATCGAGTATAGGGACATCAGGGACATGCTTTGATTTTACCAGTTGTAACCAAGCACGCTCTCGTGAAAGTATCTTCCGATGCTGACCTTCGTTCGGGTTGTTCATTTTTTTTTCTTTTTCATGCTAATTCTACTTTGACACTTAAAGGAGAAGATATGACCAAGTCACAAACAATTTTCAAGAGCAGAGATATTAAGAAACAAGTGACGATTTGCGCTGAAAAATTGATTAACTGGTTATCCGCCGGTGGTGACCAATCGACCAACTTTTCAGTTCAAATAGTCATATAGTTCTACAGATTTTTGCTATTGAAATTTCGAGGTTTGGCTTCGTCACATCTTCACCGTAAACTTCTAATATCTGTAAAACGGGACGAAGACGTAGACGAAACTCAAAAACATAAAGCAGAACCGTTTTTTCTTCTTTTTGCCTTCACGTTCCAACTTTTTTGAATTCGTACATTGTACAACAGATTCAATGATTAATTGTGCCTAAGGAAATCCAAAAAAATCGATTATGAAAAGATCCTAACCTAGCAGAAAACGAATGTGTCACCCTTAGCGTGATCTAGCTGAATACCCGCGAGTTTACCGCTTGAGCTCTATGGACTCCTGGAATATACATATCTCTAAAGATTACTAGAACTGACATCAGGCATAGATGTTTTCAATTCAAAATGTAAAATAAAATCTATCTCGTAGGTGCCTCCACAAATTACGTAACGCTATAGGGAGAGGGGGTAGTATGGCCGAACGTGAGGGCCCATACTACAATTTTCGGGTTTTCATACAAAAAAGCGTTATGGAAGGGGGGGGGGGGGGGGGGGTTTGAAAAATGTTGATTTTAGCGTTACGTAATAAATGGATGCTGCCAAGAAATTAAATAACTATTTTCGCCCTACTTGAAAAAAGAAATAATTGCTTCTTTAAGTGAGTATTTTTTTTCCTATATCTATAAAACAGGAAATTAAGCAAAGGTTGGAGGCAATTGGCCGGAATACGGGAGTAAAGTATTTTTCCAGAAATGCCAGTTCTAAACAAAGATTCTGCTCTTCTGCCTTTTATACCTACTCAGAACTGAATAAGAAAATATTTACGAAATGGACACTGTTGTAAAAGCACAACAAAAGAAATGAACATCGTATCACTTTCTTCTCGCAAAATGTCACGTGCCCGCACCGTAGCCCCAGACCACGTCGCAACATTTTTCAAAGGTGCTGGAAAAACCACATCATCAAGATGGTATCTCTCGGTTGCTCGTTTCTCTGCCTTTTCATACGGCCAAGCGTGCGTTAACCTAACCCAACCTTGCTGCCCTTAATCCATTAAATATCCCACGGCACTTTAACTACGATAGCATACCAGCAGTATACTCGGAAAGCTTATAAACTGTTCCATCTCTCTTCCTATGCTTCACTTTCGGCGGCGTGTGTTTCACTCTGTTTCTTCTTGTTCTTTTTCTCTTTCTGGAACCACCACCTTCCGTTTCAAATATGCAGCCGGTGCAAGCTTACAACCGCAGCAGCAGCAGCAACAACAATCACAGTCACAAAATCAGGAGGAAAGCTTTACCGCCCTCGACAGCACTACCACCAACAGCACACCTAGCACCAACTTGAACAACGGCATCAGCAGCAGCAACAACAACATTAACAGCAGCACTCTCATTGCCACTGGCACCAGTTGTACATCACCCACCAGCATCACCACCACCTCCACCAGCGTCGTCAGCACACCACAAGCGATAGCAACTGGTAATGGCGACGTGCCGCACCATGCACCTCCATTACAGGTACTTGCCACTGGATGTTCGTTGTTTATTTTACAATAGTTAGGACTCTTTTTCCCATGACTGCCACTGCACAGGTGATCAACCATCGATTCAACGCAATTTTAATCGTTTTTGTCTGTTAAAAAAAACATTTGTATGGAGCGTAGTCTTTGACCAGTACACGCACCGCCCTTAAAATCTTAAAATCAATCTCATACAATCATACAGGATAAATGATGATGGTTGGACCATTTTGTGTGCTTTTCACATGAAGTAAATAACAGTATATTTCAATGGTTCTAACAATCACATGTAACAAAGTTGTGAAGCTCTATGTATATTTAACCGTTTGGAGACGGAATATTCACCTTCCTGGATACAACCTCGCTGGTCTAGAACACGTTTGTGATGGTCGATTTTCTCGGCTGGGCAAATATATATGACCCATGGTTTTTTTTTTATTATCGTACAAATTGGGCCGCACGGTCTCAGATTTTCATGAAACTTTTTTCACAGCCAGGGCTTATAAATATAAGAACAAAAAAAAAATGAGAAAAATTCAGGGTCGCCTATTTTTCCGGAAAACTCAGGTGGATTTTTTTTGTTATCCCCTGGCACTACTAACATTGAAAAATCATAACTCAAGAACGAAGCATCATAGAAACGTATTTTTTAATGAAAGCAAATTTTCTCAGGAATAAAAAAAAATATGAACAGCAAAAAGTTTTCCACAAAAATTTTCACAGTTGAGCCGGAAAAACTATGCCCGAACTCGTGGAAAATTTAAAAAAAAAGGTTATTTCATAGCTTTAATCGCTGAAATTTTTCGAATGCACTTCTTTTCGTTTTTGAGTTATGACCAATTTTTTTGACTCAAATGGGTAAATTTTAATATTTGTGCACCTCTATTGATAGACCATTCCAAATTAAAATCATATACAGTCAGGTTTTTTTTTTACGCGGGGGATACGTACCGCGTAAAAAAACTCAGTTCGAAATTCGAAAAACCGCGTAAAAAAAGTCTCACTATTTCTCGACGAATCATGCAAAAAAAAGACGATGATTTTTTTTATATGGAGTTTTCATTTACGCGGCCGCGTAAATGAAAACCGCGTAAAAAAAGACCTGACTGTATCTCAGCTTCAACATAGTAGGATGATTGAGGATGCCCTAAGATTTACATACAAAAGTATCATATGATTCAACTGATCTTCTATACTACGTTTGAAATGTACCCGATGCATTGTTACGAGTGTAGATATAAAAGCCTTAACTGCAAAATGATTTGGATGGCCTAAGCAATCGTCATTGATGTGGAGTCAATCTCGCATACTTTAACTTACAAGTATGGATTTAATGAAATTAGTTTTGACATGCATACATTAGTTTAGTATCCTATTGCAAGTCAAGGCTTTATAATCAAAGCTCCAGAGCGTTTTATATTGCCTAGAACATCACCAGGTCATGACAACCATCATTTCATGTTTTAAAACATATGTTTGAATCTAATGAATAGAGTTCAAGTGTTTTAAAAAGAAAACAAGATTGTTTGTATTCAGTAGACTAAGTTCAAAACTTCTGGATGTTTTGGATAACCTGGGGGTATATGTTAAAGCTGTTAGAGAACATAAATCATTTCTACCTAACAGCTGCAACCCAAACAAGGAGTTTTGAGCAGTTTCCATTCAAACATATCACACATAGAAATATTTTTCGAAATCGAGTGAAAAACAAGAGATGTACACTACATTTGCAGCTATATCTCCGAAATGTTCTATCATAACATAACCTCTATATATGCATATGCAGTGTTGGTAAAAACTCAAAATCTCAAATCTCATGCTTGAGTTGTTTCACGCGCGATTCTTGACTCGCCAAACTCACCGCTGAAAAAATCATGCATGAGTTGACTCGCGATTTCACTCATTGCGTTATTTCTTGGTGTCCTTATTATTTACATCGAAGTTTTTAGGATTATATGATAGAGCAAAAGCAAACCTATCGTACAACAACATTGGATGTCGTTCAAATTGATTTGGATTCGTTTTACAAGCGAACGAGATTTCGGCGCTTGACTCGTGAGAGCGAGATTTTGCGTGAAAATCTCACGTGCGAGAAAATGATTCAGAATCGCGCGCGAGTTTGCTCACGCAGGAGCGGTTCATGAGTGTGCTTTGAGTGTGATTTTACCAACACTGTGCATATGAGAGCACAACTAATCCCCTTGATAAAACCGTTTTGATTTTGTGGTGGATATTACTGGAAGATAATGGCTTCCTTCTGAAACAATTACAATCCTCTTCCGCTCTGTGAAATATCAGCTTGTCCTGGAATTAACATCTCTTCCCAAAACTGCCATCTGACTGTAAGGGTTTTCATATGCCTATTCTGAATGAGTAAAACACAACCTCAATTCAATCGGAGTTTTTAATAATATTTTTCACTTGAAATTTTTGGGGAGGATCGAACTTTAAAAAAAACTATTAATCAAGTTTTCATGAAAATATCAGGAAAATACTGGAGTGCTCTCCAACGAAATCTAATCGATTTCGGGCGAATTAAAAAAAAACTGCTAAGTTTTCTCAGTCAAACCCTGGAAACCATATTTTAATTTCTGGAAACTATGTTTTAATTTCAGTTGAAGGAATTACTTTCGAACAATGAAAAGAGTTTCCATAAAAAATGGTGCAATTTCCAATAGAACTTGGAGAAGGTTAAGGTATGTCAGAATATGACAAAATTTTCGGCGTAATTCAAGTATATTTCCAGAAGAAATTGGTCGTGTAATACTAATCAGTATTCAAAAAAAATTGTGGTGGTACTTTGGAGAGAAAACTTGAGGAATTTTATAACGGAACTAGCTGCACCCGGTAAACGTTGTTTTGTCTACTGCGTTTTTTGACATCTCAAGTTTCTAGCCAAGACCAAATCCCCGGTCAAAATGTATGGAAGATCGATTTTCAAAAACTCTCAATTTTTCCATGTTTTTTACCTCATAAACCTTCCTTGGGTGAAAACTAACGGAACAAAACTTAGACGAATCAAATCGGACCATCCGTTCGCAAGTTATGCGCGGTCCCACGTATGCCACTGCATTTTTATATATAGACTAGCTGACCCGACGTGGCTAGCCACGTTAGCTAGAAAAAAATCCAGTTACACTTCTTCAATGAAATTGTTTTCGAGAAAATTCCAGAATCTCTCTCCAGAATGCTTCTCTCTTGAACGTTTAGTAATCTCCAAAAAGTTCTCAAAACTTAATGAATTCTGATTTTCCGGAACTTTTCAGAAGGTCCATTTAACATTTTTTTTTCTTGAACGTTGACAAACTCCCCGAACATAACCGGCATTAAAAAAAAATGTTCCAGAAAATTCCAGAAGGTTAGTTTTCTTATTCTTTCTGAAACATTCAGTAACTTCTGGAAAGTACCTGGGAAGTTTGATGTTCCAGAATATTCTAGAGTTTTTTTTTTCTGTTTTGATTTGGAATGCTCAGTAGCTTCCAGAAATTTCTCAAACATTTTATGAATTTGGTTGTTCTAGAACCTTCTTAAAGGGTATTTTCATTCTTTCTGGAACGTTCACAAACTCTCAGACACTTTTCGTAAATTTAAAAAAGTTTGCAGAAGGTCTTTGTCTTGTTTTTGTCCAGTAACTTCTCAAAAGTTCTAAGAATTTTGATTATCTAGAACATTTTCGTAGATTATTATTCTTCTTTCTGAAACATTGAGTAATCTCTAGAAAGGTCTCGAAATTTAATGAATTTTTGTATTCCAGAACATTTTAGAAGGCCCTTTACTTCTTTCTTGGACTTTCATTAACTTCCAGAAAGTTCTTGAAATTAAGAATGAAAAGTGTACAGAATATACCAGATAGTTCTTCTCCTTTCTCTAATTGAAACGTTTAGTAACGCACAGAAAGTTTTCGATATTTGAGGAAGTGTGATATACATAATATCTCAGATGATTGTTTTACTTTTGTAACGTTCAGTATCTTTCAGGAGGTTTCCGGGGTCAAATTGATCTCCGGGTCGAAATTGATCAGACGTTTTTCAGACATATTAGGCATACTTTAAATAGTCTCCCTACAAATATCGTATAGTATCTGATTCCAACTGCACGATACGTGTGGAGAAATTATTTAAAGTATGCTTAATCTAACTAAAAAATGTCTGATCAATTTCGACCCAAAGATCAATTTGACGTTTACGGTAGACTCAATTTTGGCTATCTCAGCATCCCATCCCCCTCGTAAACTTTGGGTCATACAATTTACGGGGGATAAACAAAATGATCGGGACAGGCAAAATTTTCACATTTCAAAAAATGTTCAACTAGCTGTAACTTTTCGAAAAGTGCATTAAATATCCTCAAATTTTTAATGTAAGTTCATCAACTAGTTGTGTATCAGTGGTCCAAACTTGGAAAAGATCCATTCTTCACGAAGTTATAAAGATTCTTGAAAAAGGTAAAATTATCCGATAGCCAACTTTGAGCCGTTATATCTCCGGATTCAATGAACCGAAGGCAAAGAAATTTTGACCATTTATGACTTATATAATAAGCTATGAAAAACCATTGACTTAACTTAAAATTCTTAACACGGAAGAAAATAATAACGATTAGATTTTTTTTTCTAATAAAACACCAAATTATCCAAAACATCAACATCGTTTCAAAATTCAAGATGCAAATTATACAGGGGATAGACAAAATGATCGGGACAGGCAAAATTGTCACCTCTCAAAAAATTTTCAAGTACCTGTAACTTTTCCAAAAGTGCATCGAATATTCTAATCAAATTTTTACTGTAAGTTGATCATTTAGTTGTGTATTAGTGGTCCAATTTTGGAGAAGATCGGGCTATTTTGCACGAAGTTATAAAGATTCTAAGAAAAAGGTATATTAATCCGATTGCCAACTTTGAGCTGTTATATCTCCGGATCCAATGAACCGAATGAAATGAAATTTTGACCAATTATGACTTACATAATGAGCTATAAAAAACTTTTGACCTAACTTAAAATTCTTAACACGAAAGAACATTATAACGGTTAGATTATTTTTCTAATAAAACACCAAATTATCCTAAATTTCAACATTGTTTCAAAATTCAAGATGCAAACTATAGTTCATTTGAATTCCCTCTAAATGAGTTATATATGAATGTATTTTGAAAGAAAGTAACAACATAGCCGACAATAAATTGAGAAAGTAATGGGATGCATATTAAAAATAGCTCAATTTACTAAAAATCGTGAAATAAATGAAATCGCTATAACTTTTTTTCTTGTTAAAAATTTCAAGTTAAGTCAAACGTTTTTTAGAGTTCATTATATAAGTCATGAATGGTCAAAAATTCATTGAAATCAATTCATTCAATTCAGAGATATAACAGCTCAAAGTTGGCCAACGAATAATTTTACCTTTTTCAAGAATCTTTATAACTTCGTGGAGAATAGCACGATCTTTTTCAAAATTGGACCACTGATACACAACTAGTTGATGAACTTACAGTAAAAATTTGAAAATATTCGATGCACTTTTCGAAAAGTTACAGCTAGTTGAACATTTTTTTAGAGGTGAACATTTTGCCTGTCCCGATCATTTTGTCTATCCTCTGTAGTTCATTTAATTTCCTTCTAATAGACTTATATACAAGGTTGCGACCATTCATTTGCAAAGATTTACATTCATTTGCTATTATCTCAGTTCAGAAGCATGCTATCGAAAAACAATGTATGGATGAATTTAACCTTGTAATTTTATCTGAAAGTTTGCTGAATAACATTGGGGTCGCAAACGTATACCAAAGTCGTGAGCGAGCTGTGAAGGCAACTCTCCACGCCGTGAATGAAATTTACATTCACCGCGTGGAGAGTTGCCTTCACAGCTCGCTCACGACTTTGGTATACGTTTGCGACCCCAATGTAATTCGGCAAACTTTCAGATAAAACTACAAGGTTAAATTCATCCATACATTGTTTTTCGATAGCATGCTTCTGAACTGAGATAATAGCAAATGAATGTAAATTTTTGCAAATGAATGGTTGCAACCTTGCTTATATATAAATGTGTTTTGAAGGAAAGTCACAACATAGCCGCTTGTTACGTAAGAATATGACTTGCGAACCCCTGTGCGGTGTCGGAGTTATTGTATTTACGTGTGTATTGTTTTACCGTCTGATTTCTCTGTCATCTCCGTTTTGTTTACCATGTCACTGAATCAAAATCAGTGAAAACAAGAGGCTGAACGGGCGCATCAGAATTTGTACAATTCTGATGTGGAGAAATCACCGTAGATGTAAGTGTTTTTTATGTTTTATATTATCTTAATTTTAATAAAGTTGTTTTATAGCTTTGTAGCATACGGCAATATGACCAACACAGTGTTTTATTTGCCTCGCTGGAAGAACGGTGTCCCGCATAAGTCGTGTTTTCAACAATAAATTGAAAAAGTAATGGAATGCATATTAAAAATAGACCAATTTACTAAAAATTCGTGAAAAAAAATAAAATCGCTATAACATTTCTTCTTGTTAAAAAATTCAAGTTGAGTCAAATGTTCTCCAGAGTTCATTATATAAGTCATGAATGGTCAAAATTTCATTGCAGTCGGTTCATTGAATCCGGAGATATAACAGCTCAAAGTTGGCTATCGGATAATTTTGCCTTTTTCAAGAATCCTTATAACTTCGTGGAGAATGGCCCGATATTTTCAAAGTTTGGACCACTGATACACAACTAGTTGATGAACTTACAGTAAAAAATTGAAAAGTTACAGCTAGTTGAACATTTTTTGAAAAGTAAAAAATTTGCCTGTCCCGATCATTTTGGTCATGCTAATGCCTCACGCTTTTACAGCTCTGACTATAGGGGCCCTGCCAAAACTACGTTTACTAAAATACGTCTTTGGAAATTCATACAGAAAGTTCCTAAACATCTTTTCCCTTGCATAAATTATTGCATAATATTTTCTATATCTTATTGCAGAGTTTCTAAAAATGAACTTATTGAGAAAATCTTGCTATGTGCCTTTTTTTAAAACATTTTGAAGAATGTCAACAAAGGCATTGGAGGACGTAATTCCTCTTATACTTCAGATGGAATCAAAAGATTCAATTAGAATTCCAAAAGATGTGATTGGATTTATTTCATAAAAATAAAAACTGCAAATTAATAACTGGAGTTTTTGGGAGAGAGTAATGAAGATTTGGATGTCCGGCTATTTGGCCGAACGCCATTTGGCCGAACGCCATTTGGCCGAATGTCGTTTGGCCGAACACCATTTGGCCAAATGCCATCTGGCCGAATGGGTCGTTTGGCCGAACTATGACAAAAAGAATTTAGAAGAAGTTCTTGACATTCTAACTTACAATATGATGATCAAAAATATTTTTAATCATAGGCTATTCTTTCTAGTTTTGACATTCAGAGATTAGTTTGCGCTGTTAGTTTTTCCTTCTTTGAATCATAGGCTGTTCTTTCTAGTTATACTGATGCGAAAAACTGTGACATGGTCACTTCAGTTCATCATTTTTTTTTGGTCCAAACGGCATTCGGCCAAATGGCGACCAAATGACCCTTTCGTCTAAACGGCGTTCGGCCAAATGACCCGGAACCGAAGATTTGTTTTACAAGTTACTGAATATATAATAAATCTTGAATTATTTATAACGATATATCTTAAAAATTGTAGGGGAGACTGGGGAGACTTGATCCCTTTTTCTTAATTTACCTGAAACTTTAAGAAAAAACAAAAAACTCGATCCGATTTCCGTTCAAAATGGCAGGTAAACATCTATTGCAAGTTAATACACAACAGAAGGCCTTTAAATTAATGTTAAAGTTTTCAAAACTGTGTTTTTATGGAGGCATGTCTTATGATGTATTTTTCAAAAATGGGTGACACTTGATCCCCCTTTGAGCACATGGTTTATTTCAAGGGAAAATAATTCCAGAGTCTTCCTATTCATTTTCTTTTCAAGTTTTCTTGTATTTTCGATGAACATGGAGTGTTTGAAATTGTAAGATTTCCTTAAATTTTTAAGGGTATGCCGTATTTTCAAAATGGGGAGACTTGATCCCCCCTTTCTTGGTTTGCACTAAAGTTTTAATTATCTGACACATTTTATCGTTGAATAGACTAGAATTCCAAGTAAGTAGAGGCTTCCGAATAGAATTTTATTTTTCACATGTATAATGTGTGTGTAATCCTCGAGGGATCAAGTCTCCCCATGTCACTGTTGTGTATACCACAGACAAACAGACGTAACACTTGCGAAATTTCCATCGACCACGAATTTAACGATCATTTTAAATTTTCATAGTTGTGGCTTTCACAACCAGAGGCGCGCGCATCGTTTTTCTATGCGTTTGACGTTTCACACTAGCGCCTTCTGTTGGCGATAACGCAAAACAGTGATTCGTACAACTTTTCCACCAGGTGATGGTAGTGTGAACTGGGCGATGGATTTCCATGAAAATCGTCCAAGGTGTTACGTCTGTTTGTCTGTGTGTATACTAAGCCAAATTAATTAAAATATGTTAACAACAGCCTTATTTGGATAAATAAGTTTGAAAGTATTTTAAATAAACTATGTTCTGTGAAATTTTGACATGATTTGGTTCAATTTTCACAAAGTTATTGAGATTTTTTGGAATCGTCTAAAAGATTTCTGAAGGACTGAAAACTAACCATCAGCAGTTAAAAAATAATGCAATGTACAATCGAAATCACTTGTAGCCAAAACATAGTCGTTTGTCCAGGAGTAGTTTTGGAAAAATTATGCTAGAAGAAAAATGTTTTTGATTCCGAGAAAATATGGGGGGAACAAGTCTCCCCAGGGATCAAGTCTCCTCAGTCTCCCCTATAGTGCAATTGTTAATGCTTGTCAAAAATTTTGCACAAGACATAGCCAGTGTTTTGAAGACTTCGCAAAAATGGATTCAGTTATTGCAGTTAAGGTAGATTTTAAAGTTTTGCAAATTTTTCAAGCAAATAATTCAAAAATTCTAAAAAACATTTAAAAAATTTTCTAGAAAATATTTGAAATTTTTACAATACATTCTACCAGATGATTATCTAAGATTTAAGCCCCATTTTTCCATGATAAATACAAAAAAATCTCTAGGAATTCCTCACATCGATTTTATTCCTATTTTGAAATAAGATTTTCAACAACCATGTTTGCGTAATTGATAAAAAAGTACAAATTAGAAATTGGATACCCGAAAAATTTGATTTACATAGAAATTGTGATTACAAAAAGCTAAGTTGAAAGTTTGCCATGTATTTCGCCGGAATTCGTACAAGCAATTTGCAGTTTTTTTTTTGTGATTACCTTCTGAAATCTCTATGATGATCATCCAGCCATATTCAGCAAAAAAGCGCTGCTCATAAAAATCACCCTTCAAAGAAGATATATGGATTTACCAAGCAAGCAATCGATAACATTTTGTTTTATTTGGAAGTATAATGGTCAATTTTCATTACATATTGAAAACACCGGATCGTATTTTTTTTTGTTCACTTGCTCAATATACGAGCCAGCAAAAGGTTCAATGTAGTCCAAAATATATCTATAACAGAAAAAGGGACTTACTACACTAGTTTACAGCATTGTTGAGCTCGGTAAGCTGATGATCATTTTTGGTGTAGAATCATGCCCTGAGTTCGAAAACGCGAGAGAAAAAAATTACAGTAGAGCGGAAATTTTTTCGACTTTCCATACAAGGTTGATGATTTGAAATCGATTTTTGTTCTATTTTTAAGCAAAGTGGCTCACTTCAAACATCTCATTCTCCGTAATGAATGCTCCGATTGAGCTGAAATTTTTACTGTAACTCGCCTACATATGATACGTCAAATAAACGGCGCGACAGAAATTTTATGTTGATTTTTTCTTATTGAAAAATTTGCATTTCTTCAAAAAAAAATTGAGAATTTTGCTAAAATTTAAGAAGGCCGTCCCTAAAACTCGCCAATATATCGAATTTCATCAATCTGACGCAAAACCTGTATTCAGATGATCGAATGGTATTGTATCCAGCTTTCAATTTATGGAAAAAGATTTAAAATTGGTTGGCATACAAAACGCAATATATTTGAATTTTAGTAAATTATTTTGAAAAGTTGCAAAATTCGATGTTAGCATAGCATAGCATAGCATGAATACTTGCACAAATCTTGGATGGAGTTGCAAAGTTGAATATTTCCATTGACATTGCTGATGTCGCTACTATCTACAATGTCATAGATTCACTCAGCTCCATACACCTGGCCAAGTCCTTGCAAGCATTTATAAATCCCTTCATCAACTTAGAAAGAGCCCAGAACTGAAGCATCTTCCAATAGATGAAAGGATGTTGAAAATAGCGGATTTTCAACTTATATGCAGTTATAAAGTAAATATACTGAAGTAAAATTATTTATAAATAAATAATATTGGAAAGATCTCACCAATTGCTGTGGGGTTTTTGTGGTACAATGCCGATCATCTAATTGTCTTGATTAATGTTCTTCTCTGTAAAGAACAACACAATACTCAGCAAAGAACAACACAATACTGAACACTAAACACCCGCGCATCTATTGTTTTGATTTTCACTCGAGACAATAGCGAACGCGATCGATTATGCTGCCATACTCACCCCTTACAGGAGTGATGCATGCACAGCAAAGAACAAAACAATACTCGAAAAGTTGCAAAATTCGATGTTGAGCTAAAACTTAAAAACTGTTCTACTCAACATTTTTTGAAGGTCGGTTTCGAAATCAGCACTAAATTGTACTTCAAAAATTTTGGTCGTTGACAGAAGTTCACGACTTTCGTTTTATTTTGTAAACTTGTGCTATTAGCCCTGAATCCAGCCTCTACCCGGCTAGAGGTGCTTCTCGAACTTGTAAGCTACCATGCGTCTCCATTGCACCATGAAATTCATATTGGATCTTATAACTTGCAATCGCGTTAGCATTAATAATCGTATTTGATTCATTTAAACATTTGAAACGTTTTCTCGAATGATTCCATTTCAATGCCAATCACAAATATTCCATTATTCTCAATGATTGTGTTACAAAAAATCATAAAAATCCATACGTCAAGTCATGAAGGTGGCTAACTGGTGTCAGTTCGCTTCATTCGGTCCATTTTTAAGCCTGCATGTATACAAAAAGAAAATACCAACTATAAACCATGGCCAAATGTTAACGCTCTCATTTCCCCCTTTTGTCTTCTGACCCGCATGGCAAACGGAACCCATCAATAAACCTTTCCCCGGCAACGGAGAGCAGCAAATACGGCAGAGTTCAAAGGAAAGCACCGGTTCATCGATAGACGATGACACGGATAGTTCGAGCGATGACGAGGAGTCGATGCCGGGTGCACAAGCCGGACCAATTGGATCCACCGAGGCCGACAAAGTGCCGCAAACCAAAGAGACTGAAGCGGGTGCGGAAATTTCCGCCCTCGTCAACTATGTTCAACCTGTACATTTTAGTAGTTTTGAAAATTCCGAAAGTAAGTATCGTTTTGAAGACTAACTAGAGTAGCTTCATGGCCATCAATGGCACCATTTTCAACACCCTCCTGACCTTGCCGGCTAGAACGCCTTCCTTCGCCAGTTAAGTGGTGTTTTACGAGTCTAGCCAGAAGGCATCTGTCCGAGCATGAACGGGTGGGTGGGGTGATGATACCGCCAGGAAGAAGCTCTACCAATGTAATTAGTTTTTATGCTCTAATAATTCCCGTTCCGTTTGGATCGTCTTCTTTTTCCACGATTCTCCAATTTGATGACGACGACGACGACGACGACGATGATAATGATGTTGATGACGGCGGTCAACATCGGCAGAGAAGGCACGTTACTACGAGATGTCTTCATTTGACGAGAAACAGGCAACCACGCTGCTGAAGGAACGACCAATCGAGTTTGTCAACTACAACAAACATCAGTTGTCACGTGTCTATCCGGCAGGGACGCGCTTCGATAGCTCCAATTTCATGCCACAGGTAAATATGCAAACAAATTTGTATGTGAAAATAATAAAATGTAAACCAGCGCAGCAGACGGATGGCATATGCGGTAGGCTGGCCGTCGGAGACCGTTATTTAAAATAATGATGTTTGATTTGGCGTATATTGGAAAAAGGATATGAAATCGTTTCTGATCATGATGATCAACAAACAAACCCTCCGGTATAAATTGTATTTATGGACTTCAAATGGTATGTTTCATTGATTAAATTAAACGTGGGATGTGGAGCGGACTTGGTGTGATGGTTAGAACACTTGACTATCACGCCGAGGTCCTGGGATCGAATTCCATTCCCAACAAACTCACAAACTCCACTTCGAGGGCGGAAGGTTGTCTACTTTCAGGAGAACAATCATCCTACAGCGACGTTGTTCCGGACGCGAGCCGACCTGGTGCGTTAGTGGTGGCGAGGGAGGTAGTCGGTTGAACATTGCTTACAGATTCGCCAGAAGAGTTCTTATTGGTCTTCTTGGTAGCCGTCAGGTCGAGTTCGTGGTACTTCCGAAAGGTCGGGTTTAGGGAAGCAAGTTAGCGGAAGGTGGATGAGGAAATGTCCTAGTGTTAACACCTCCAAGTCGTTCAGATCGGTCGAGAGCATTTGAAGAAGATATCTTCATCTGCGTCGACTACTTCCCCTTTTCATTGCTGTATTGGTGAATGGTAACGTCAGAGTACCTTTCTCTTGGAGAAAATCTCCCATTGACTGCTCGCGATTGCAAAGACGGCAGCGAAAGCAATTTAGGCTGCAGTGCATTGCACTTCTAGCTAAATTTGTGCAGATGAGGAAGCCAAAACTTCTCCCGATCTGAATGGAGTATTATTAATAATCTCGTTGATAAAGATAAAAAAAACTTATTTGGCAAATCTTCAAAAGAATGATCCTAATTAGAATGATGCTACAGTATTTCCTGATAATCAGAATATTTTTTTTAGTTTATTTTCTGTGTATTTCAATTTAATCTAATTCTACACTTGAAATGTTCATTCATAAGTTCGCAATGGATGAGGAAACTCCTAACAAGCTTTCATGTTAACATTCGAGGTTAGGTTTCAAAACAATATGAAGGAGAAAAAGTTTGTACAACTACATATAAACATTTTGTTTGTGTGATTTACAACTTAATTGTTGTATTATGATATTTCAGATCATTGTTTAAGTGAATTCAAAACATTGGTTATCTCTAGGAGTTCATCTGGAATTCCTCCAAGAGTATCTCAAGAAACCGTCCAGGAGATCCTCGAGAATTCTTCTAAAAGTTCTTCGGGAATTCTTCCAGGAGTTTCTCGGGAATTCCTCCAGCAGATCCTCGGAAATTCCTCCTGGAGTTCCTCGGGAATGCTTCAAGGAGATCCTTGAAAATTCCTCCAAGAGATCTTCGGGAATACTTCCATCAGTCCATTCCTGCAGAAGAGTTTCTAGGCAGTTCCTACAGAAGTCCCCGAGAGTTTATCTTGAAGCTCCCAGGTAATTCCTTAAGGAGTTTCATGGAAATTTCTCCACGTGTTTCCGAAAAATTTTCCAGAAATTTCCCAGGAATCCCTCCATGGATTCCCTACCAACATCACGGGAATTCCTTTAAAAGCTCCCGAAAAATTCCTGCAGCAGTTGAGGTAGAACCCCTCCAAGATTCCGCTGGGAATTTCTTAGTAATGTTCCTGGAAATTACAAGAAGTCCTTCGGCAATAATCATGGTTCTTTCCAGGATTTCCTGCTGTTTTGCCAGGTTTTTCTCGAAATTTCGTAAAGATTTATTTGCACGAGTTCCACAGGAATTCTTCTAGGAGTTCCTCGGGTATCCTTCAGAAGATGCTCGAGTAATCCTCCTGGAGATCCTCGGGAAATCCTCCAGGAGATCATCGTGAATTCCTTCTTGGAGATCGTCGGGAATTCCTGTAGAAGTTCCTCGGGAACCACACCAGGAGTTTCTTGGGAATGTTTCCATAAACTTCCCGAGAATTCCTCCAGGAGTTCCTCGGGAAGTTTCCACATTAGTTCCTCTGGAATTTCTCCAGGAGTACCTCGAAAATTCCTCCAGAAGCTTCTTGGAAATGCCTCCACGAGTTCTTCGAGAATTCCTGCAGGAGTTCCTCGAAAATTTCGCCAGGGATTCCTCGGGAATTTCTCCAGAAGATGCTCGAGAAATCTTCCTGGAGATCCTCGAAAATTCCTCCAGGAGATCATCGTGAATTTCTCCTGGACATCATCGGGAATTTCTCTAGGAGTTCCTCAGAAATTGCTCGGGAATTCCATCAGGAGTTCCTCGGGAATTCTTCCATAAATTTCCCAAAAATTTCTCCAGGAGTTCTTTGGAAGTTCCTTCAGGAATTCCTCAGACGTTTCTCCAGGAGTTCGTCAGGAACTCCTCCAGGAGATCTTTGGAAACTCTAGGAGTTCCTCGGAAATTCTTCTATAGCTTCCTCGGGAATTTATCTAGGATTTCTTTGGGAATTCCACCAGGAGATTTTCGAGATCATCAAGAATTTCTCCATGACTTCTTGTGGAATTTCTCCAGGAGTCCCTTAGGAAGTTCCCCATGAGTTCCTCGGAAGTTCCTCAAGAAGTTCCTCGGAAATACCTCCAGCAATTCTCCCAGGAGTTCGTCGGGGATTCCTCCAGGAATGCCTCGGGAATCCCTAAGAGTTCTTCGGGAATTCCTCCAGGAGATCTTTGGGAACTCCTCTAGGATTTCCTCGGAAATTCCTCCAGGGATTCCTCGGGAATTTATCCAAAAGCTCTGTGGGGATTCCTCCAGGAAATCTTCTGGAACTCTCCAAGGAGTTCCTCGAAAATTTCTCCAGAAGTCCCTCGGGAATTCCTTCAGGAGTTCCTTGGAAATTTCTCCATAAGTTTCCCGAGAATTCCTCTAGGAGTTCTTCGGGAATTTCTCCAGAAGTTCTTCGGGAATTCCTCCATAGTCGAGAAGATCTGCGTGAACTTCTTCAAAAGATTCTCGAAAAATCCTCCAGGAGTTCCTCTAGAAGAACCCCCGTGATCCTCCAGGAAATTCTCGGCAATTTATCCAGGGGTTCCTCAAGAATTCCTCCAGGAGATCCACGGGAAATCATAGGAGATCCCAGATGAATTCCCAGGAAACTTCTCATTTTTTTTTTTTTTCATTTATTTAGTATTACATCAAATTCAAGATAAAACTGAATCAACAATATTTCTTCATAGTACACGGTTCGTGGCTGCCGCTCTCCATCTTCGGTCGCGCCCGATGCTCGCCAAGTCACGCTCCACCTGGTCCGCCCATCGTGCTCTCTGCGCTCCACGCCTTCTTGTGCCAACCGGATCAGTTGCAAACACCAGCTTTGCAGGGTTGTTGTCCGGCATTCTTGCAACATACCCTGCCCACCGTATCCTTCCGGCTTTGGCCACCTTCTGGATGCTGGGTTCGCCGTAAAGGGCAGCGAGCTCGTGGTTCATTCTTCTCCGCCACACACCGTTCTCCTGCACACCGCCGAAGATCGTCCTTAGCACGCGTCGCTCAAAAACTCCGAGTGCTTGCAGGTTCTCCTCGAGCATGGTCCATGTCTCGTGTCCGTAGAGGATTACCGGTCTTATTAGCGTTTTGTACATGGTGCATTTGGTGCGTGGGTGAATCTTTTTCGACCGCAGTTTCTTCTGGAGCCCATAGTAGGCCCGACTTCCGCTGATGATGCGCCTCCGAATTTCACGGCTCACGTTGTTGTCAGCCGTCAGTAAGGATCCGAGGTAGACGAATTCCTCCACCACCTCGAAAGTATCCCCGTCTATCGTAACATTACTACCCAGACGGATCCGGTCGAGCCGGGGCCCGTAGCGTAGTGGCTACACGTTCACTTCATAAGTGGATGGTCATGGGTTCGATCCCAGCCCCGGCACTTGCAATTTTTCGTCCGTTGCTCTTCCCCCCGAGAGCGGCTGACACCTGACCCTCTTCTGAGCATATGCTCTAACGGACCCGGAAACTTGGATATCGGATAACGGCAACTCATAATGGACCCCCAGGCACGGTAAAGGCTGGGTATGCTGCGCAATTCAGATCCCATTGTGATCCACTAGCCTCTGCCCAGCAACTCCTATCCCTACCTCCACGCGGTACCGGCCGGAAACTATGAGCAACCTTAGGGAAGATCGGGTAACCAACCCCGGTGGGACCTTTGGTCGTAGGCTGACAGGGAAGGGGGGGTTTGCTTCGGCAAACCTGAGCGTCTGTTCTCCAGGAGGAGCGGCTCACAACAGCGTCTGATCCCCATGTTAGGGGCGGCTGATCTACGTCCGAGTGCCAGGGAAGGACTCTAAGCTCAACTGTGCACTATGGTCCTCCGGAAAGTAGGGGGTTGGTGTCAGGCCCTACGAGCCAGCCGTAAAAAACCATTGTAACGGAAAATCAGCAACAGAATAATACGAACCGAGACCAACGGCAACGACCCCAGCGAACAAAAAGGACTTGCGATTGGAAACTCGGTACGTGGAACTGCCGATCTCTCAACTTCATTGGGAGCACCCGCATACTCGCCGATCTACTGAAGGACCGCGGGTTCGGCATCGTAGCGCTGCAGGAGGTGTGTTGGACAGGATCCATGGTGCGAACGTTTAGAGGTAATCATACCATCTACCAGAGCTGCGGCAACACACGCGAGCTGGGAACAGCTTTCATCGTGATGGGTGATATGCAGAGGCGCGTGATCGGTTGGTGGCCGATCGATGAAAGAATGTGCAGGTTGAGGATCAAAGGCCGATTCTTCAACTTCAGCATAATAAACGTGCACAGCCCACACTCCGGAAGTACTGATGATGACAAGGACGCATTTTACGCGCAGCTCGAACGCGAGTACGATCGCTGCCCAAGCCACGACGTCAAGATCATCATAGGAGATTTGAACGCTCAGGTAGGCCAGGAGGAAGAATTCAGACCGACGATTGGTAAGTTCAGCGCCCACCAGCAGACGAACGAAAACGGCCTACGACTCATTGATTTCGCCGCCTCCAAAAATATGGCCATACGTAGCACCTTTTTCCAACACAGCCTCCCTTATCGTTACACCTGGAGATCACCACAGCAGACGGAATCTCAAATCGACCACGTTCTGATTGACGGACGGCACTTCTCCGACATTATCGACGTCAGGACCTATCGTGGCGCCAACATCGACTCCGACCACTATCTGGTGATGGTCAAACTGCGCCCAAAACTCTCCGTCATCAACAATGTACGGTACCGGAGACCGCCACGGTACAACCTAGAGCGACTGAAGCAACCAAATGTCGCCTCAGCTTACGCGCAGAACCTCGAAGCCGCGTTGCCAGACGAGGGCGAGCTCGATGAGGCCCCTCTAGAGGACTGCTGGAGTACAGTGAAAGCAGCCATCAACGACGCAGCCGAGAGCACCATCGGGTACGTGGAACGGAATCGACGGAACGAATGGTTCGACGAAGAGTGCAGAACGGTTTTGGAGGAGAAGAACGCAGCGAGGGCGGTAATGCTGCAGCAAGGGACTCGACAGAACGTGGAACGTTACAAACAGAAGCGGAAACAGCAGACCCGCCTCTTTCGGGAGAAAAAGCGCCGCCTGGAAGAAGCGGAGTGTGAAGAAATGGAACTGCTGTGCCGTTCCCAAGAAACACGGAAGTTCTATCAGAAGCTCAACGCATCCCGCAACGGCTTCGTGCCGCGAGCCGAAATATGCAGGGATAAAGACGGAGGCCTCTTGACGGACGGACGTGAGGTGGTCGAAAGGTGGAAGCAGCACTTCGATCAGCACCTGAACGGCGTGGAGAACGTAGGCACGGGAGCCCACGGCAACGGAAGAAACGACGACGCCAGTGCAGCGGAGGACGGAAATGAACCAACTCCCACGCTGAGGGAAGTTAAGGATGCCATTCACCAGCTCAAAACCAACAAAGCAGCTGGTAAGGATGGTATCGCAGCTGAACTCATCAAGATGGGCCCAGAAAAGTTGGCTACCTGTCTGCATCGGCTGATAGTCAGGATCTGGGAAACCGAACAGCTACCGGAGGAGTGGAAGGAAGGGGTAATCTGCCCCATTCACAAGAAAGGCGACCATTTGGAATGTGAGAACTTCAGGGCGATCACAATTTCGAATGCTGCCTACAAAGTGCTATCCCAGATCATTTTCCGTCGTCTGTCACCTAAAACTAATGAGTTCGTGGGAAGTTATCAAGCCGGCTTCATCGACGGCCGGTCGACAACGGACCAGATCTTTACCGTACGGCAAATCCTCCAGAAATGCCGTGAATACCAGGTTCCAACGCATCACCTGTTCATCGACTTCAAAGCGGCATACGACAGTATCGACCGAGCAGAGCTATGGAGAATCATGGACGAAAACGGCTTTCCTGGGAAGCTGACTAGACTGATTAAAGCAACGATGGACGGTGTGCAAAACTGCGTAAGGGTTTCGGGTGAACTATCCAGCTCATTCGAATCTCGCCGGGGACTGCGACAAGGTGACGGACTCTCATGTCTACTCTTCAACATCGCTCTGGAAGGTGTGATGCGACGAGCCGGGCTCAACAGCCGGGGAACGATTTTCACAAAATCCGGTCAATTTGTGTGCTTTGCGGACGACATGGACATTATAGCTAGAACATTTGGAACGGTGGCAGAACTGTACACCCGCCTGAAACGCGAAGCAGCAAAGGTCGGACTGGTGGTGAATGCCTCAAAAACAAAGTACATGCTGGTAGGCGGAACCGAACACGACCGGATCCGTCTGGGTAGTAATGTTACGATAGACGGGGATACTTTCGAGGTGGTGGAGGAATTCGTCTACCTCGGATCCTTACTGACGGCTGACAACAACGTGAGCCGTGAAATTCGGAGGCGCATCATCAGCGGAAGTCGGGCCTACTACGGGCTCCAGAAGAAACTGCGGTCGAAAAAGATTCACCCACGCACCAAATGCACCATGTACAAAACGCTAATAAGACCGGTGATCCTCTACGGGCACGAGACATGGACCATGCTCGAGGAGGACCTACAAGCACTCGGAGTTTTCGAGCGACGCGTGCTAAGAACGATCTTCGGCGGTGTGCAGGAGAACGGTGTGTGGCGGAGAAGAATGAACCACGAGCTCGCTGCACTTTACGGCGAACCCAGCATCCAGAAGGTGGCCAAAGCCGGAAGGATACGGTGGGCAGGGCATGTTGCAAGAATGCCGGACAACAATCCTGCAAAGCTGGTGTTTGCAACTGATCCGGTTGGCACAAGAAGGCGTGGAGCGCAAAGAGCACGATGGGCGGACCAGGTGGAGCGTGACTTGGCGAGCATTGGGCGCGACCGAGGATGGAGAGCGGCAGCCACGAACCGAGTATTGTGGCGTACTATTGTTGATTATGTCTTGTCTTAATGATGTTGAACAAATAAATGTATGTATGTATGTAATGGACCCCCAATCGGACTGGAAATGAAACAAGAGCCACAAAGCAACATCGTGCTCATCATTCTACCATGGACAGGGTAGAAAAGTGACAGTAGCGCAGCAAAGGCTACCTACCAATTCGAATTAGAATTAGAATAGAATACATTTAGGCGCTGTACAAAGTGTAAGTGCAGCCGCCAATTGGAATCGCTCACGCAGTGCTTTAGTGGACAAAAGAGCTGTAAATTAGGTTAAGTGGTTGAAGGATCCGGTCGTGTTCGGTTCCGCCTACCAGCATGTACTTTGTTTTTGAGGCATTCACCACCAGTCCGACCTTTGCTGCTTCGCGTTTCAGGCGGGTGTACAGTTCTGCCACCGTTCCAAATGTTCTAGCGATAATGTCCATGTCGTCCGTAAAGCACACAAATTGACCGGATTTTGTGAAAATCGTTCCCCGGCTGTTGAGCCCGGCTCGTCGCATCACACCTTCCAGAGCGATGTTGAAGAGTAGACATGAGAGTCCGTCACCTTGTCGCAGTCCCCGGCGAGATACGAATGAACTGGATAGTTCACCCGAAACCCTTACGCCGTCCATCGTTGCTTTCAGTCTAGTCAGCTTCCCAGGAAAGCCGTTTTCGTCCATGATTCTCCATAGCTCTGCGCGGTCGATACTGTTGTATGCCGCTTTGTAGTCGATGAACAGGTGATGCGTTGGGATTCGCGGCATTTCTGGAGGATTTGCCGTACGGTAAAGATCTGGTCCGTTGTCGACCGGCCGTCGATGAAGCCGGCTTGATAACTTCCCACGAACTCATTTGTTTTAGGTGACACACGACGGAAGATGATCTGGGATAGCACTTTGTAGGCAGCATTCAAAATAGTGATCGCCCTGAAGTTCTCACATTCCAAATGGTCGCCTTTCTTGTGAATGGGGCAGATTACCCCTTCCTTCCACTCCTCCGGTAGCTGTTCGGTTTCCCAGATCCTGACTATGAGCCGATGCAGACAGGTGGCCAACTTTTCTGGGCCCATCTTGATGAGTTCAGCTGCGATACCATCCTTACCAGCTGCTTTGTTGGTTTTGAGCTGGTGAATGGCATCCTTAACTTCCCTCAGCGTGGGAGTTGGTTCATTTCCGTCCTCCGCTGCACTGGCGTCGTCGTTTCTTCCATGGCCGTGGGCTCCCGTGCCTACGTTCTCCACGCCGTTCAGGTGCTGATCGAAGTGCTGCTTCCACCTTTCGATCACCTCACGTCCGTCCGTCAAGAGGCCTCCGTCTTTATCCCTGCATATTTCGGCTCGCGGCACGAAGTCGTTGCGGGATGCGTTGAGCTTCTGATAGAACTTCCGTGTTTCTTGGGAACGGCACAGCAGTTCCATTTCTTCACACTCCGCTTCTTCCAGGCGGCGCTTTTTCTCCCGAAAGAGGCGGGTCTGCTGTTTCCGCTTCTGTTTGTATCGTTCCACGTTCTGTCGAGTCCCTTGCTGCAGCATTATCGCCCTCGCTGCGTTCTTCTCCTCCAAAACCGTCCTGCACTCTTCGTCGAACCATTCGTTCCGTCGATTCCGTTCCACGTACCCGATGGTGCTCTCGGCTGCGTCGTTGATGGCTGCTTTCACTGTACTCCAGCAATCCTCTAGAGGGGCCTCATCGAGCTCGCCCTCGTCTGGCAACGCGGCCTCGAGATTCTGCGCGTATGCTGAGGCGACATCCGGTTGCTTCAGTCGCTCTAGGTTGCACCGTGGCGGTCGCCGGTACCGTACATTGTTGGTGACGGAGAGTTTTGGGCGCAGTTTGACCATCACCAGATAGTGGTCGGAGTCGATGTTGGCACCACGATAGGTCCTGACATCGATAATGTCGGAGAAGTGCCGTCCGTCAATCAGAACGTGGTCGATTTGAGATTCCGTCTGCTGTGGTGATCTCCACAGAAATTCCTAACGAACTTCTGGAAAAATTCTCGATGAACTCCTGGAGGAATTTTCGAGAAACTCTTGGAGAATTTCCCAAGTAATTCCTGAAAGAATTCCCGAGGAACTCCTGGAGGGATTTCGAGGAACCCCTAGAGGAATTCCCGAGAAATTTGGAGGAGTTCCCCTGGAACTTATGGAGGTATTTCCGATGAACTCCTATAGGGATATCCGAGAATCTTTTGAAGAGACTCTCGAGGTACTCCTGGAAGCATCCCTGAACTCAATCTAGAAATATCCTGTGTGGCAAAGCACGAGCTTAACCGCTGTTTTAGAATGCCATATGGATTCCTTTTTTCATCATTAGTGCTGATTTGCTGATATATGACATGGCAACAACTAATCATTCTTTCCGTTTCCACAGTTGTTCTGGAACGCCGGTTGCCAGTTGGTGGCACTGAACTACCAAACCCTGGATCTGGCAATGCAGCTCAATCTCGGCCTGTTCGAGTATAACCATCGGTGCGGATACCTATTGAAGCCGGAGTTTATGCGCAGAAAGGATCGCCGCTTGGACCCCTTTGCCGAAAGTACCGTAAGTAGATACAACAAGCTCTTCATAAATCCGACCGAAATAACGCGTGTTTTTTTACCTATTCAAGGTGGACGGTATCATCGCCGGTACGGTGATTGTAACGGTGATGTCCGGACAGTTTCTAACGGATAAGAAAGTCGGGACCTACGTGGAGGTGGACATGTTTGGCCTACCGGCGGATACGGTGCGGAAAAAATTTCGTACCAAAATAGTGCGCGACAACGGGATCAATCCGATCTACGGCGAGGAACCGTTTGTGTTTAAGAAAGTGGTACTTCCGGAACTGGCCAGTATTCGTATAGCTGCTTACGAGGAAGGTGGAAAACTGATTGGACATCGGGTGTTACCGGTCATTGGCATGTGTCCCGGGTATAGGCATCTGACGTTACGAACGGAAGTTGGCCAACCAATAACACTGGCAACACTGTTTCTATCGATAGTGGTGAAAGATTACGTCCCGGATGGGCTGTCCGAACTGGCGGAAGCTTTGGCCAACCCAATTAAGTATCAAAGTGAGCTGGATAAGCGTTCCGAACAGCTGGCGGTGCTTCAGGAAGATATGGAACCCGAGGAAGAGGAAGATTCATGTAAGATTTTTGTTTTTATAATGATGGTAGTGGGTACTGCATGTTTGCTTTGTGTGTAGGTTTTTGAGTTGCTCGATCTTTATGTTCGTTATCGGTGTCTTCTTTTCATTTTCTATCCGTACGCATCAAATTGCAGTTGTAATTGTATCTTTAGGTCCGAGAAAGGATACGCTAAAATCTAGTGATAATGCTAGTGGTAGTCCGTTACATAGGCCCAGTGTTCAGCCTGTGTCCGCTCTGGCAGCGGCCGCAGCTTCTGGTACCGATAGCGATCACGAACGCGAAACTCCTCTGGAAATGATCTCAAAGGTTGTGGCTTTGCCGGTGGCGCAACCTTCGCTGGAACAAACTAGTCCCCTGCTGGTGAAGCAAGCAACCATTCAGCAACAGCAACATCCACTTCAATCTGAAAGGCAGCAGTTGTCTTTTCAAGGATCTGACCACGCTGATGCTCCCAAGATTGTGGCGGAACCGCTGGAGAAGATTTTCGAAGACAAGCAGGTTCGAAAGAAAAGGGATGCCCTGGAGAAGGAACTGAAAGCACTGAAGAAAAGTCACGACAAGGAGAAGATCAAGGTGACGACGCAAAAGAGTGGCGATCTGACTGAAGGGATCAAGAAGAGCAAATTTGGTATGGGGAATAAGTTAGTTAAACGGTTTAGCAGTAAGAACATGGCAGATATGAGCATTCGGATACCACCCTGTGCGACGGATGCCGATTCATGTGATAATAGTGCACAGGCGGAACGACTGAAACAGGTTTGCCGTGACCATGCGAGCAGCTACCAAGAAGTGCTGGAGAAATACCATGAAGTTATTTACAATTTGGTTGAAGAATTGCTCCGACAATCACAGGAAAACCAAATGAAGCAGCTCAAGGTAAGCTTCAAAAGACCTATCAATGTATGAGCATATCACTGATAGTTTTGTTTTAGGCGCAGCATGAACGTGAAACTAGCGAGGTGATGCGACATCTACAGTTGTCCAGGAAAAACGAAGTTAAGCAACTCGCGCAGGTGCACAAAGATAAAGACGAGCTAGAGAGGTATAATCCACAATTTTCGTTATTTTTCATTTCTGAGGGCTTCGAATTGTGACTATCCGTTGCTCAATTTCAGAATGAAGCGAGAGGTGGACTCAACCCTAGTGGAAAAAGGTGTAGCCGAACGTGTTCGATTGTCTGCGATGTACACGCGGAAGCAAGATGAACTTCAGCGACAACATGACACCGTGAAGCAAGGGCTAGAGGAACATCGAGCGAAAGTGAGTATTGTAATTGACTTAATATGTTCCCAGGAGCAACTGAAGCACATGGTTCTTCTCCCCACACAGGCCAAAGCAATGCTCGAAAAGGAGGCAGAATCTCATGCGTGCATTTCGGAAACGTTCCTGGCGCATCTCAACACCAGCAGTAGTACAACCAGCTGTTCGTCGGTCGGAACCGCCCCCACGACGTCGATCTCCAGTGGGAATCTGTGCGCCAGTGCCGGCGGTTCCATCACCAAGTCCGTTTCTTCCTCCTCGAACGCACACGAGAACAACGTTAACAATACTCACGTACATTTTGCGGAGTAAGCAATCATCGGTTCAATCTAGTCATTATTAGTGTTAAAAAAAAAAAGAGTTTTCAAGTGCAAACAATTTGCTAGTTCTGTCCGAGAGACTGAAGCGAATCTAGGTGGATCGAGTTTCGGGAATTGCACATTGGATGAAAGGAAGGTAATCTCTAATTCAAACCGACTGATAAAATAATTGGAATGCGTAACGTGGAACTTGTGTAGATTCGTGGTTGATATTTGGTGACGCATTTGCTATCTCCAGTATTTGCGCAATAGAGAGAATTCCATTTGGTTTTTATGTTTAACTGAAATGTTTGGCCTAATTAAACTAATTTGCACCTCAACTGTTGAATAATTGCATATGGGCGTCTGTATTATGTAGGTTCAAAACTATACGTTGAAGTTTCGTAAGTTTGGCGTCATATTAATGTACTCCGATTTGGAATACAATCAGTTAGGAAGAAAAAGACGTTGAACGTCATGAATTTGGAAAAGAATTACATAATAAACCGGGGTAAACCTATCGTTAGCAGAAGCGAATAATAATAACACGTTGTAAAGCAGTAGCAGAAATAACACATGGAACTCATTGACGGGTATACATTAATAGTAGGATGATTTCAATGCGCAAAATAGTACGCACCAAGAGCAAATACAGTTTGAACAAGATTGGAAGTTGATGTGCGTAGCTTCGGTAGCAGTAGTGGTAATATCGATGAGTAAAAATTGGAAGAATCTCACTAGAATAGGTTTAGACAAATTGGTGCTGAGTTGGCGTGGAGAACAGGTTTGATTTTTTTGCGGTGACAATTTTATGATCTTTTCAAAAGAAATACTTTAGATTATTTTCTTAAAAAAAAACTAAACCAACATATGAAAAGGGTGGAACAACCATTGCACTGCTCAACGTCTTCCGTCCCTCCTAGGCGTATTAAAATTTATTTATGCAAACTTATCCCGCTATCAGATATAGGGGAATCTGCTCTATCCTTTACTAGTATGAGATTACATGAAAAAAATGGAAATACGCCTGGGAGGAACGGGAGAAGCAGAAACTCGCAATGACCGTTACGCACTTTTCACATGTTAGTTAGTCTAGTTTTATAATAAAACGCAAAGGACCCTCACTGGTTGTTTGGTCATCGTTTCATTCAAATCTGTTTTCTGGATAGCTTTAAAGGCGTGCTCTTAATGACAATTTCTGTGAAATACAAGATTCGAGTAATAATGTATTTACATTATTTTTCTTCTAGTTTTGTTTATTTAAAAAAAAAATCAGTTTATTTTAAAAAAATGTATTATCTCTATATCCCTTTCGTGACGAACCAGCACAATTGTGCTGTTGAGCGGTAGCGGCGGTAACAGTCTTGCATATATTTTTCAAATATTTAGACTTTGTTTTATGTGATTTAAACTGTTTCAATAATTCAGCCATTGCTTATACTAGTATGTCTACAATCAAACATTTGTTTATGTTGCCTGTGAGATTTACCACAACAAGGTAAACAAAAAGTGGACAAAAATGATAAAACATGAAAGAGTTTTATCTGTCGCACATTTTTTAATTCTGATTTATCTAGGTAGTCAAAGCTATAAATCGAAAGATAAAGAGTAGTTTTTTCAAATAAGGAAAAAATAATTGTTGTTTTTTGAAAAATCTAAGGGTTCTGAAGAGCCAAAGTTGAGCCATTTGTATGAAGATTTCAATTTTTTGTGCTCCGTCCCGAAAGGGATATATAAAATGAGTTTGATACGCGTTGATGCAATAAAACTCCCGAACGAATGAACCGATCAACATGGTTTTTGTACGGTTCGGTCCGTCTTTAAGATGGCTGTGTTTATATTCTGTTCTATTCTATTCTGTTCTAGTGTTTGCACAGCTAGTGTTGAAAAGCATCCTGGAAATATCGGATTTTTTTACGTATTTTCTTGTCATCATTAATATTTGTAGCATATCAGCGAGATGACACAAATATAAAAACGGCCAGGCCCACTGTAGAGTAATGCGGGGCAAAAGTTCGCACCTAACAGACCTCGCAACATAACTAATAAACGAAAAGAAAACAATATCATTTTTCTTCGTTAAACGGGTCCCTATCATGTTGCTTTCAAAACGTAGTACTACATTTTTTCGCGTTCCTTTTGTAGTTTTAGTAATACAATATTTAATACAAGTACTCTCATGCGAACTTTTGCCCCATAGTGGGGGCAAAAGTTCGCATTATGCGGGGCAAAAGTTCGCACCTTGTACAGGATAGTTTATTGATGTGATGTTCATTTATTTCATGTTAAATCATGTTCGTCTTTTCACTCTAGCCATGAAATCTGTTTCCTTCTGTTCTTAGCGTTACGGCCCAACTGCAATACGACCTGGTGTTCAGCTTTTATATAGAATGTGTTTTATGAAGACTTCCACAACTATTAACTAAGCGCTGTCCTTTCCAGCGTTACTGAAGTTGTCAAAATACATTGTTGGGAAATCATAGAGATACGTGTTGCACAAAATACATGAAACAAAAACAAATACGCAGCAAAACTGTTGAACGGGACCGTAATCGAATCTTATCCCCGTCAATATGGTGATGAGTTATAGCTGTCAATTTAAAAACTAAGCTATGAAAGACCCCGGTAAAGTAGATGAACATAAGAACTTCTGAAACATACGAAAAGACACGACGAGGATGACGAAGAAAATGTTTTAAAATGTTTTTTAAGCCATTTTTCATTTCTTGATTTAAATGGGTAAATATAAAGTTTCTCTTACAAAGGAACTTCTCACAAAAGTAAGTTCAAACCCTCTGCCGGAACGATTTCAGGGTGCATACCACACATATTATACATATATAGTAGTTTCTATACGAAATCATCATTGATTCAAAGATTCTGTAATTATATTGATGTAATAGATTCAGAAATCTAGTGCGAACTTTTGCCCCATAGCTACTACGAACTTTTGCCCCACTGTCGAGGTTTAAACAATGTCCCTTTCTGCAAGAAGCACTAGTAGTTTATTGTTTATTCGAGTGCACCTCTCGAACTATTATGGAATAACGATTCTCCGACATTAAGAGGTTTTGAGATTCTTCTCCTTCCTGTTACTACAAATTCTTATTCCAAAAGGTCCAAAAATTCTATCAAAACACCTAAAAACACATTTTTTCGCATAACTCTGCCAAACCGTAATGAAGTCATTCCAACTTTTATTGACGAGTAACTGACCTGATTATGTGTCGAACCCATACAGATTTGTTTGGGTTCTTAACTTGTACTCAGAAAAAGTCCCACTGTGAACTTTTGCCCCGTGCGAACTTTTGCCCCGCATTACTCTACAGACTAATGGGTTTGAAGACAATTCAAAAATTTACGGCAATCAGGTTATCCACTAATGAATAACATAATTGACGCATGTTTTTGAATTTGATAATTGAAGAAACGAGGACAACCGTACCAATCGTTTCATTTTAAGGGAATGACTTTTGTACGTTGAATCGGTGGGAGTGGCGTGGCTAAGAAAGTTATTGCACACTCTATATCAGCGCAATTTCCTGGGATGGGACAGTGATAGTTACATCGAGTGCCCTGGCCCTAATGCCTAGGGCTTAAGCGCCTATACTCGCTCTCTGAAACTAAAAGAAAAGTATACCTTACCCCCTTCATTTACAAAATGAAGTTTAAAATGCATGGAAACATTAAATAAGTACAGGATTCACAATTTTTACAAAAAATACAAGCGCAATAATATAAACATAAATAGGATCGAACTCACCGTGAATAATATATTGTTCCTTTTCATCATCTAGCTTCGCGTAGTATCTTGCCATATACAAAAATTCATGTCAATCGGTTTGAACTCGACTGAGCTGGAGCGGAAAAGTTCCCAAAATACCAGTCACTCTCCAAGTGGCTCGACTCGACATCCTAGTAATAAGAATATGATTATATCCTCATTAGGTGAACGTAAATGCCAACTATTGTTCATTAGCTGATATGTCGGACACTTTCCTGATACAACTCAGTCAATTTAAAACCAATTGTCTTGAATTTTTGTACTCGGTTAGAAACTACAACATTGATGTGGAAATAGAAATGATAATACAACAAGAAGCATGAAACGTTCTCACCGAATTTGAATATTCCATCCGTAGATCAGCTGAATCATTATTTTTTCAGACTTCCAAGGGCCCAACGTTGAGAGCTGGATCCATTTGTAAGGCAACTTGAAAATGGCCACGTCATACGCACTATTTGATCAACATTGCACACGAAATTTCTCCTTCTTCAAAAATACATTTAGAAATGGTCGGCCGAATCAAAAATTGAAAAATGCAAAAAAAAACGTCAGCAGAAAAAAATACCGTCAGACTGCTGCAATCTCGTCTTTAAGATGGCTGTGTTTATATGCAGAAAATTTTGAAATTACTGAAATTGTTTTGAGCATTGATAACATTCAAACGATCGTAATAAAACCAATCTAGAGTGCGGTGCTAGAATGACCCAAAAACAGTTGTCAAACAACTATACCAAAAATGGCAGTACTACGTCTGCCGGGACAACTAGTTTTCTCAAATATAATACAAGTAGCTAATCATGATTAATCAATAATAGATAGGATATGCCTATAAAACCATCGAAGGTCGATCAGTAGGTCGGCTTTAGAGGCACGTTCTTCTCCATTTGGGAAATTTTTGTAATAAATCAAAGGTGAGCCTCGAATATCAGGGAATTAAAAATACCCCGAATAATCGAAACATTTTTTTTTTCTATTCATAACCTTACTGTGTAAGGACACATTCCGGGGATTACTCCCGGATGTCTATCTGGATATTCCTCCAGGAACCTCCTCTTGGAGATTTTTACAAAGTTTGTAGGTATTTCGGGATTTCCGGGAAATCTTAGTTTTCTTCAGCAATTCTTGTTAGGAATTCCACTTTAAATGTCTTCTGTGAATTCCTCAAGATTTCTAAAGGTTTTTTTCTGGGTGTTTCTCCGGCGAATACCTCGCGAGGTTTCTTTAGGGAATTTAGGAGTTTATTCTGTAAGAAATTAGTGTTTAAGGAACAGGAGTTTAGTCTGGAAACCAGGAATTCGATTTAGGGATTTCCCAAGGACTCCTGAAGTATTCCCAGCAGAAATTTGTAGAGGAATCCCATCAATCCTGAAGGTTTTCCGCAAGAAACACTTGGAGGATTTCTTGCAGGCTTTCTGGGCGAAATTACAGCAACATTCCCACAAAGAACTTCTTCGTGATTTTCAGGAGAAACTTCTGGAGAGTTCTTAGAAATAACTCCCGAAATATTTCTGCAAGGAACACCAGGAGGGCTACTAGGAGGAACTTCTAGATGATTTGCAGAGGGTACTCCTGCTTCCACGAATCCTCATTCGTAACAGCAATTCTTGCAGGACTCCCAGAATAAACTCCAGGAGGATGTACCTAGAATAAACTCCTAAAGAATGTTGGGAAGGAACTCTTGGAGGAAACGCAGTAAGACACCCTGGAGAATCCAGATAGATCTATTGGAAATAGCAGTAAAGTGGAAGTAATTAAAGTTCCAATAGTAACATTTGCTGCGCACAGATACCAAAAAAAGCTCCTGCAGGAATCCTATAAAGAACTAACGGAGACATTTCTGGATGAGTAGCAGAAGGATTTTCTAGGATGAAATCCCAGAATCATTGAAAAATCCCAAAAGTTACTCCTGATGATAATCTTGAAATATTTTTGGAGGAATTTCTGAGGCAACCTAAAGGGAACTCCTAAAGGAGTATCAGAAAGGATTTCCGTGGAAAACTCTGAAGAATCGGAGGAACTCCTTTAGGAATGGATCAGTGAAGCAAACTTTTCTTTCATTCGACACATGTAAACAAAGGCGCTACCGTTGTTACCGAACGGTAACTTAGTGCTTATGGTGGGGGAATGTAGGGAAACGATTGTATAGTTACTCCAACGGTTGATTCGAAGAGTGGACGTCGTGCGTATCGACTCAATGCGCGACGCGTTACGCCAACGCGCAATTAAGAAGTGGTGAGTTTCCAGCAGCCACCTGAAGCATGCGGCGATGGGGGCGGAAAGACAGAGCGTTGAGAGAAAGCTGGAGAGAACATCTGGCGATGGGTCTGCGAGGCGGCGACAAGAGGTGTTCGGGGGGAGTTAATCGCGACTCGTGCTTGGAGGAAGAAGTGCCAGCTTTTGTATATCGGAGTTACCCAGTTTGGACCTCCGAGTTGGGCAAGTATTGCAGCCTCGTGGGAAATAAGTGCATCTTGTGCTGTGGACGCAGCAGCCGCGAGCCCAAGGCAGCCCGCCGGCCCTGGCGGACGTTTCTTCGCTGCTCACCTTATCGTCTACCCGTTTGTCCGGTCAGAATACCACGACCACCGGACTGTGAGAAGCAGCTCCGAGTCGGACGACACGCTGAGATGACGTGGGCAGTTATTTTGCCGAACCGCTACGGCCTGCCGGCCGCGCCGCTCCTCGGCCAATCGTTGATCACCTCGCCAAACCGCCGGATCGACCCGGTTCCCGTTCGATCGTCCGATCACCTCCGCCTGGCACCTCAAGCCTGTCCCGGCCGGCACACGAAGATTTCACCAACGCGCCTTCGGGGAAACCTAGGACGAGATTCACCCTCAAACCAAGCCACCAACACCACCCCCTTGATGTTCACCTGGCCGCCTTCGGGGACCCTAACGACGGCCCTATTAGCATCAGCTGGACGTCCGCATCACCGGCGGCGCAGAAGAACGGCGCACTCCGGTCGCCTACCCTGTACCGCTCTACGGTAAACGTAAACCCGCCAGCGACACGATGGACGAGATCCGTGTTCCGTCGCTCCACCAGCCACAGCGCGACGTCTTCTTCCGAAGTCAATAAATCTGTAAGTAATTCGAATCACTTTTTAGGTCAAACCCCACCGAAAACTTCCCCATCCGAAACGCCCTGGGACCCGGGAGTCAAAAGAGGCCTTGAGTGCCCACCCCGTAGCGGCCGCGGCTCAGACCAGCTGCTTGGGGCTTTGGCGCGTCCTCCTCTGGGGCGGAGCAATTGACTCCCGGGGTCAAAGTTTGTTTCACCGTATATTGGCAGTAACATTATTATTATTATTTTTCTTTATTATCGAGATTTTCAGCCCTCGGCTGGTTCATCTCGTAGCAATAACATTGTGACAGCGTGGAGTTATGTCAAACACACAAGGCTACGGTGGCGCTATCTGTCCTTTTCATAGCGACCGTTTAAGTTACTTTAGTGATCCATTGTGGAAAAAAATCTTGGTGCTTCTCCAAAGTTGGATGAATTTCACGAGAATGTCTTGGTTAAAACACAGAATAATTTTCTTAAAGAATTGCGATTGGTGGTGGAATACCTGAAAGAATGTTCGAAGAAACTCCAGAAGAAATTTGAAGGGCTCACATGCAAAGGAATTTGACCATTTTACCGTGTGCGCACCTAACTTTGCGCAGGTCCAAACTTTGCGTATTTTTGTAAAATAACGAAAAAAAAATAACTAAATGTCAATATTTTTTACAGTTCAATCATTACACTAGCATTGTGTAAACCTAAACATTATTTGACGAATATTTGATTGTAATAAAATCTTTATTTATGTTGATTAATAAACAAAAAACACACAAAAACGTCAAAATTTGCATCGCCTTAACATGGGCGCCAAGAAGTAACTCTACTAAAAATCTACATTTTCCTAGATAAAACTGTGCAACGATAATTTATTTTACAATTGGTCGGTGTTCGGTCAGAGTGGACTACGCGATTTTTTGGATAGGTAATGATATGCGAAGGAATTCGAAAACTCTGGACTTTTCGTCATTATTTTGATGCAGATGATTCGTTACATAAAGGAACTATAGTATTTCGGACAAAAATGCACTACATTTGACATCCCAAGTTCTTGTAGGACATTTTCCCGAAATCGTTGAAAAACAGATGGTCCGGTCTGACTTAACGCCGACCAATTAATTGACAGAAAAGATGATACCTATTCTAGTAATATCAATCACAGTTCATGTTGAATTTTTCATTTTAATGGGAGAATAGTGGTGCGCAATGTTCCTATTTTTTGCGCACTTTCAGTAAACGAATATTGCCCGTGAATACATGACTTATGAACCATTTACATGTTATGTAACACTAGTATGGACTGACAATTTCAAGCCTTCCCCTCCACCATGTAGCAGATTTTGTATAGAAATTAGTAGAAAAATGTATGCACCCTAGTTCTATGGCAGGCACCCTCTATCTACAGTGTGACGTAATTTGGCTTTTCCGCTGGTCAAAGTTAGAGACGATTCAAATGTCAGTAGTATGAAAAGCGAACGAATTCCAGAACCCCTCCGTTCCCCCTTCCTCCTAGGACAACATATTTTAATGATGATCACTTAAGGATACAGTATCTGAACATCTTTAGTTTAATGTCAAAGCATTTAATAATAGTATTTTTGATGACTTTTTGTGTTATTCAGAGAAAATGCGCAAAGTTTGGCACACCATGCGCAAAGTTAGGAACATTTGAAGATTTTGTGCGCAAAGTTAGGAACAAGGCAATGTATTAGTTTTTATATTTTAAGTATTTTTTGGATAATATTATTATTTTTTCTCTAGTGCAGACTCAAAGCAGGGTCATTAGCCTATTGTGTGAGGAAGTTGTTCATGAGATATTTTGTTTGTGTGTATCTTTTTGGAACGACATGAAGTTTGATTTTTCTTAACTGCGCAAAGTTTAGTACGTGCACGGTATAGGTTTTTAGTTGAGTATGCAAAAAAATCTTCAGATTTTAAGCTTTTCGGAACGTTTTTAAGATTATTTTGAAGATGATTATAAAAATTCAAAAAAATCGGAGAAATTTGGGTTGATTTTCGAACTTCATTTGTATGGGATGAAAAATTGGCGAAAAACGTTGAGCCTCATTTACTTGAAAGTGGGTTTTTGTCACTTACACCCCTTTGCTTCTAAAGCACGGGGTTCACTTTAGAATTATTTGACCCAGATTTGAAATGATTACACTAGTTTACAGCATTTTTGAACTCGGTAAGCTGATGATCGTTTTTGGCGTAGAATCATGCCCAGAGTTCGAAAACGCGAAAAAAAAAATTACAGTAGGGCGGAAATTTTTTCGACTTTCCATACAAGGTTGATGATTTGAAATCGATTTTTGTTCTATTTTTAAGCAAAGTCGCTTACTTCAAACATCTCATTCTCCGTAATCAATGCTCCGATTGATCTGAAATTTTTACTGTAACTCGCCTACATATGATATGTCAAATAAACGTTGAGAATGAATTTTTAAGTTTTTTTTTTCTTATTGAAAAAAATACATTTCTTCAAAAATTTTTGGGAATTTTGCTAAAATTTAAGAAGATCGTCCCGAAAACTCGCCAATATCATGAATTTCATCAATCTAAAGCAAAACCTGTATTCAGATGATCGACTGGTATTGTATTCAGCTTTTAATTTATGGAAAAAGATTAAAAATTGGTTGAGCAAAACGCAATATATTTGAATTTGAGTAAATTACATATTTTGAAAAGTTGCAAAACTCGATATTAAGCTAAAACTCAAAAACTGTTCTACTTCAAATTTTTTGAAGGTCGGTTTCGAAATCAGCACTAAATTGTGCTTCAAAAATTTTGGTCGTTGACAGAAGTTCACGACTTTCGTTTTATTTTGTAAACTTGTGTTATTTTTTGAGAAATATTTGGTATTTTTGTTTGGTTTTTGTGCAATATGTACTACCCCCACTACTCGAATATCAGTCCCAAAAAATGTCACAAGTAGGAATAGAGAAAACTCCACTTGAAGTTGAAAAACTCGTTTCCATGCAAAACTTTGAAAAATCACCAAAACTTTCACAGATTGCTTTGCATCTCAATACATAACTGTAAAAAAATATTACATTTGCTTTAATATTGTTCAGTTTTGTATTGCATACAGGGTACAGAAATCCATTAGGCGCTGTCCATAAACTACGTAGACTCATTTTGGGCAATCTCAGACCCCCCCCTCCCCCTCCGTAGACTTTTGTTCATACAAAATTTTCGAAATTTGTATGGAGCGTAGACTTTGGTCAGACCCCCCCGTCCCCCCTAAGAGTCTACGTAGTTTATGGACAGGCCCTTATGAGACTCATATGCGGGTACTTTCAATATGGGACGCTCATGGTTTGGTTATTTTTTTCAAACATTGACATAAAAATACGCAATTTTTATTAATCTTTTTAAAAGGATGACCATTCATAACGTTAACTCAAAAGCTCAAAAGTGATGGAAAGTCAAAAGGGGCTGATATGCGAGTGGGGGCAGTGTAGCAAAGACATAGAACTTGTTGCGCAACTGCGGTAAAAATAGATAATTCATTGATATCCTACATTCTGTTTTCACGATCAGAACAATTTTCAGCTACTAAAGGGTCCACTATTTGTAAGAAAAACCCTAACTTCTTTTCAAGATTTTCATAAAATGTACCTAACCATGCAAAAAAGATAAGCAAAAACTCAAAAGCCGTTCACCACACCAAAGCCAAAACGTTGAAGTAGTAAAATGTCACAAGATACCAGTCAAAGAAACAGATAAGCATAAAATATAACAAAAATATAGATCTACTCGATGTTGAAGTGTTTGTATTAGTTAAAAAAAACTAGGTCGCATAAAACAAGAAACCGCATAAACGTACAGAAGAAAGCATACAATTTAAAACATTGAAACAAAACTAGTTCTCTAGCAGAGTAAGACTACTTGTAATTACTAAGGTCATACAAAAACCAAAACTAAACGCAACGCACTATTTGAATTGAATGTTTGACTTTTTTGACGGCGCTCGGTCAAGAGGCGCCTGTAAAAACAAGGACAAAGCAAACACAAAATAGTATCGGATTTATCCCTTCACCCTGTCTGCATCATTTTTTGTCAGCGTGGATATTCGATATGTATCGCATACGAAAGGGGTTGTCTTTAAAAATATTTGAATACATAAAACATGTAACAACAGATATACACACTTACGGAGATATTGGTATTAGCTACTACAGATTAGAACTATATTGTCTTGTGGGGAAGAGGGTCAAATACGAACCACTAGGGTTTGCAAAACAGTCATGTCGTTTTACGCGAACTAGAGGTAGTAAATAAAATAATACAAATGGTGATACTTAACAGTTAGAGATTGTGGATAACAGGAAAATGGTGGAATTTGAGGGGTTTGAAGAGAGCATAATGAAGGAGTAATCAGAATCTCCAGTCTTAACGTTATATTATACAATACAAATATTTATCGATTCTCGATTCTAGCCGTTTAGCCGAACGAATTGAATGTAAATAAATTGCAAAATGTGTCACTGTTTTCGTATTTGGCTGTTGTGTTCTGTTGTAATCCCTGGTTTCATTCTTCCAAATGACAATCATCGAATGTTTGCACATTCAAGCAACGTGTTTCGTTTCGTGGAAACATTTTTACTTTATTGCCTTGATCGTTAAATAGTTACTTTTAATCATCAATTAAGCTGTGATGTTTCGTTTGTGTAATAATTAGTCTAAATAGTTCAGTCTACATTTTTTACCATTTAAACGAATACAACACTTATGAAGCTGTGAAACAAAAATAATTGGGTAAACATAATTAGCATACTATCCAAACAACACTTTGGACGAGAAAATTGATAACAAGGAAAGTCAACTTTTTCTATCTCTATGTGCCTTGTGTATAAAAATTAACATCTTTACTTTTTAACAAAACAACAATGATCATCATACACCTACGTCTATCAGAAGCGGAAAGCGGATCCAGTTTACTATCAACAAAGAAATATTTAGGCGTTAGAAAATGTTGCTAGTTTAAAAGAAAATAAAATTGAAAATCGATGACACCATTCCAATCGTATTGCATATTCAAATGGATGTTAACCTAGTAAGTAATAAGAATTGAAGCAAATATTCATCTTTCGAACGATTCTCACCGATTGATATGTAAGAACCAGAACCATCTGTCCGTACTTCGCCCTACATCAACAAACCGCAACTCATGAATCAACCATACCTTGGAAATAAATGAAAAATAAAACTTTGGGTTTCATTACCGAGCAGCAAAGTGATCTTTTGAGATATTTCTTTACCTTTTACCTAAAGCCAATACTGGGCAAGCAAATACAAATCTGTACATTTCAAACCAAACAAAAACAAGAAACAGTATCTAATTGTGACTAAAAAAAAAGAAAGCAAGTGAAACCTCCAACGCTTTGGATGGGCACAGTTCTTTGACTACTCATTGTACAAAACCAAGCAAAAACTATATTGAACGTGAATTGTACGTCAGCACTTTGAACAGGAATTCAGCCAAACACAAAAAGCAAAAAAGGGCACCTAACAGCCCGCTACAGTGGAAACGGAACAGCAACAAGTGGAAAAAGAAACAAGTAAACTCTGTAAGTCTCATGCATTATATTATACCGATATACATAGTGAAAAGTTGATTAGGTGTTCACTAGTAATACAACAGATCAGAAGTGGAAAGCAAAACACATTGGTTGCGTAATGGCATCTTTGGGAAAGTATTTGACTCGAAATAAAGCATAAAATTATTGTTGTGATGAAGAAAAAAATGAAGAAAATTGAAAAAATACAAACGTATGCAAATATACACATCAAATAAAGATTGAATCTTGAAAACAATAATTACATGTGCGTTTCATTGACGCTGGATGCTGACACCACCTCCAAAAAGGGTACGCACACGCTATGTCTGAACCAGCAGATTATAAAAAATGGAATGTACATCGGGTTTCTTTCCACCAAACATCAGTATTCAAGCTATATTTTCATGTGCAGAAGGTTTCAAAATATTCCACCGGTGAAAATTTTTCCATACATTTTGTATGGGAGGGAAATTGGCCGAAAATGAGAATTTCATGCAAATTGTACGAAGAACAGCTAAAAAGATGAAAAAATCAAAATTTCCCCGATGAAATATTTTAAAAGTTTCTGCATATGATAATATAGTATGAATTCTGATATTCTATGGAAAGAAACCCGATGTACATTCAACTTTCATAATCTGCTAGTTCAGACATAGCGTGCGCATGGTTGCTTGCTGTGAACCTTAAAATTCGAGCCCCTATAGCCACAACTGTAAAGGCGTAGGTATTAGCGTGGGACACAAAACAACATTTTACTCCTGTACACTTTTTGAGTTCAATTTTGGCCCCATATCAACTGTGCAAATTTTCAGCTCTATCGGAGAAACTATATTTCAGCGCCAGCTGTTTTAAGTTTCCATACGATTTACTATGGAGAAAATCCTAGGGAAAATCACTTTTCCAAAGAAAAATCGCCACAGGTTGCCCCTTAACCCCTAAAAATAAATCGATGAATGATTTCTGTTGGAAATATTACAAGGAACCAACCCTCCGAAAACTGCAAAGCGATCTAAGGCATGTGGAAAAAGTTATTGACCGAAATCCGAATAGCATGTAAACGCTTTTTAACACGCAAGGAATAACAATAAATAATAAAATCTTGTAATTTAATCGATCGGGTAAAGCTTAATAACTTTTACCACGCACGTAGTATGGCTTTGCGGTTTTCGGAGTTCTGATTCTTCGTGAAGTTTTCTACAGAAATCATTCATCAGCTTATTTTTAGGGATCAAGGGGTGACCCCAAGCGATTTTTCTTTGAAGAAGTAAATTTTCCCCATAGTAAATCGTATGAAAATTAGGAATGGCGGGCGCTATAATATAGTTTTCTCGATCGATCAGAAATTTTGCACCGTTGATATGGGATCGAAATGGAACATGAAAAGTATACAGGAGCTAGAAGAATTTTTGCATTTTTTTTTTATGTTTTCCCATATAAACCGTGTCCCAGGCTAGTAGGTATTCAGTATTCAATTTCTGGTCTCTTCAGGGATTTTTCGTAATAAAGATTTCTTTGATTTTCTTGGACATAAAGTATCTTCGTGCCCGCCACACGATATATGCATACAAAATGGACATTGGCAGAGGAAGTTGGAAGTGCTCGTAGAACACGAAGATGAGAAGCAGGCTTTGCCTTAGTGGAAACGTTACACCAAGAGGAAGAAGGTCACCGTAATTGAACTGTTTAGGTACACGAAGAACACGAAGGAGTTCGCAGTTTTATCACGTTTTATGGGTCTTGCGAACTACATGGGAAAAATTATTCCGAACTTTTGAACGATGTTCGCACCACTGAGACATACCCCTATGTCGGGGCATAATGAGCAGCTTAGGTGGCCTACACACCAGTCAAACGGTTGGTAAAACATCACGTGGCCGAAAAAACAGTTCGCTCCGATTGACGCAATATTTGTCACAAACAATCAAACATAACACAAGGCCACCAAATCCAGTAAATTAAGTGCAACCAATGTGTAATTTTAATTTTAATTTTTAATTCTGACAAAAGCTTATCGTTGAAATTCCGAATAAAATTATAAATGATGTAAAATTTTATGTTTTTAAAACCGTATAAAATCGCGAGTTGTGTTTTGGGGGTGGGGCATAATGAGCACCCTAGGTGGGGCAGGATGATTAATACCAATTTTGTACATAATCAAATGCTTATTGACTACTCTTGTCAATGATAAAGCATACCGGCAACAGTCAATGAGAATTTGAAGGGATTACGGTGTTTAATTTGTAGGGAACTGTGGTGTTCCAAGGAGTCTTCTTTGAGGAATTTTTAAACGGTGATAAAATACAGATATTGAAATTTACAAGCTAATAAATTGAAAGTTATAGACAAAACCTTACTATATGCATCAAAACAGAGAAAACCAAAATTAAAATTTGTTTGTTGAAGATGTTTACCATTTTCATTATTTTTCCACCAGTTGCTCATTTTGCCCCACCCTTTGAACTTTGAACTCTTTGAAGCATATTTTTTTGCAACAAAATAGTTATACAAATAGTTGAAAAGTATTACAAATATATTTCATTGGTCTAAAGAACAGGGTGGGCAACATCTGCTTCGTCACCGACCAACGACGAAAAATTAAAAAAGATCGTCAGAAAATAAAACTCCGTCCTTGCATCATCATCAGCGACCGACAAAGAAACCACGACGAAGATGAACCGAAAATGGAACAGGGAGGTAGGTATAATTTTCGTCATTCTCTTTTTCTCCTTTTGCAACGACGAAAAACGAACATGCTTTTGTCCCATGGCATCCGATTGCAAACGAAAGGCGAAGCAGTCAAGTTTTTATTGATGATTTAGCCTCCGTCTTTCGGAACTGTTGAATTAGCTCTGACGGTATGTTTGTTGTGCTGCCAATCTGAAGGGTTTTGGTTCGATTCCGAATGAAGGCGTGTTTCATTTTTGCATTTTTTTTTTCTGATCAGCCATCCCTGTTCGGTGCAAGCATCTCAACGAAAATGCCAATAAAGAGAAACGGCAAAACTTTTTCGTCGCGACCAGCAAACTGACTGACGGTGTTTGAAGAAAAATATTCAAGAGCTGCTGACTCAGTGACGCAAACTTTTTATTAGCCGTTGTCGTCAGTGATTATGCTTCAGTTCCGAAGACTATTAACAACCCTACTAGGGAATATCAAGAAAATCGATAGATGTCCACTAAGTTGTGATTTCGATTCCCAAAACTTTATTTTAGGTCACCTGATTCTTATAATATTTTCCCAGTACATGATCACTTAACGCATTTTGTTTAATTTTCCAAGGTAAACGAGTTTTTTACTAATGTTTTGCCATCAACTCGTTGGATTTTAGATAATTTGGCTACAATCAAGCAATTTGTTTTGTTAATTTGAAGATTTAAAGTGAAAATACAAGGTGCTCATTATGCCCCGCCTACTCCTACATATTAGCGTGGTTCAAAAAATCGTTTTTGCTCCACACCGCTTATTCGATTCATAACCGGAACCTTCTCCCAAAATTTGAGCTTGTTTGGTTGAAAATTGAGACTGCACAAGCCCTTCAAAGTTTGTATGGGAATTACTAAGGACTGTTCAATTAATAAAACGGACAACTTTACAAGGCTATGAAAAGGAGACGCGTAGTTCAAATTTAACCACCCTTGTTTCGTTGTTCAGTGCGTCATCTTCCATTATAGTCATCATTTTTGAATCGAATAAAAATAGTTTTATTTTATAGAAAATCGGCCAGGTGTTAAATGAGGTGAATTTATCGATTGCTGAAAATTGAAAATGTATATAAAATTACTGTTCACATATGGTATATCGTTTTTTATACCAGAAAAGTATGTGCCATGCTGCAGCAGCATGAGTTATTAACATTCTGGCAAAATTTAAACTCAATTGGAAAATTAAGTGTTGAGATATTAAAGTCTCAAGTGAGATTCGATTTTTTGAATAAAATTCAATTGTAAATCAAAAAGGGCATGAAAATATTAAATAATCAGTTGTTTTATGCATCTAGTCGAAAGTGGGAATAATGTGGTTTCAAATGCAGAAAAATGCGTCTTAATAGCATTGCTGGTTTGGTTACTGTGCGCCATTACAGACACAGTAATCAAAACAGTTTCGTTCACTGAAGGTTCTTCCAAATAACCATGCAATCCAATGCAAATTTTGCATAACAATGGTGTTGGAAATAAAAACTTTGCTCCCGATTATTATTAGATAAGGTGTACAATAACATAGGACCAACTTTGTTGAACATAAATAATAACAAGGTTCGCTAGAGTCGAAAATCTGCATCAATGGAGCAAAAAGTATGAAATTTTTTAATATGACCATCTTTATGGATTAAATTTTTGATGAAAAATGCAATTATAAGTAAATTTCTCTTCTGTATCATTCAGATAGCAATATTCTACTACTCTGGACAAAATTTTAGCTGAATCAGTGATGCTATTGCAACACAGGATTCAAATGAACATTTTTTAATAATTTCTATGAAAACAAGGCAACTCACTACACCAAGCTGGAGACTGCTTGGTGCATTAATACTGATCAACTATTGAGCTTTACCTTTAGCAGAATAGTATAAGCTTTCAATTCATTTAAAACTTCATGAAAATGTGCATGTTAAGTATGTGGAAAGTTATGTCGAATTTTGAGAAATGGGTTTTTATTGATGTTTTACGAAAATCGCTCCAGTTACACAATAAAGAACATTTTGCCTAATGTTATATTTTTCCTACATTTGAGAATACATATAGAAAGTTATGCAGAAAACTGATAATGATTTTATGGAAAAATAAAATAGATATCGCACAAGCAAGTTGTCCGTTTTATAAATTGAACAGTCCTTATGGGGAAACGGTATTTTTCATTCATTCGATCATAGCATTTTCCCAAGTGTCCTAGAGGGCTAGTTGATCCTTGGTACTGCTAGGCTACTGGAGGGTCGGAATTGCTAGAGAAAACACTATGATTAAAGTTAGCATTTGTTGTTCGAATTTTCCATTTTTATTTCCATCTGCACATCCTTAAAAACAGGGCTTCTAAATTATTTGATACTAGCAGTCCCGGCAAACGTCGTCCTGCCTGCCTACTATGTTTTTTTTTGAAATCCGGTTCCATGAAGAAATGCCCCTCAAAATGGAATTTCAGATTTTCCCGTTTTTCTTGCCTTCTCGGTCACTTTTTCTAATTATTTTTTCGTACGAACACGTCGGAGTCCTAGCGGAATGCGACAGTGAAAGAATCATGTCGATCTGTTGACCCGTTCCCGAGCCTATTCGTGACATACAAACACTATTCCATTTTTATTTATATAGATTTGCAGCTTCAAGAGTTTCTTCCTACAACGTTTGGTCAATGTGCATGTGAACTTAAGTTAATGGCAAATCACACAGCGCAAAAAGGAAGCCACCGTGGTGGTTAAAAAAAATGCTGGACTTTTTCTTCGCAAAACTTCGTGATATCTGCTGTCACTCAATTTAAAAAATCTTTTAACTTTTTGGAGAGGTTATGTCTTTTAATTTATTTTGAAGATTTGAAAAAAAAAAAACAAACAGTAACTAAATAGCAGCTGCAAAAGATATCGTTTGACAAAAGCTGCGAAGATTGAGAGAAATTTAAAACAGCTTTAAAATAAATTACAACTAGGTATATTTGCTGGAAAGCGATTGCCACATTTTTTAGCTATGGTGCTGCCACCCAGAGGAAGAATATAGAACTACTTAAGAGAAAAGTGGTGGCATACTGCGATTAATAAATAATACATTTTTATCATTGGAGTGCAACCAGACCCCCTCATCTTCATCATTCAGGGTGTCTGCTCACGAGGCAACATAGAATTCCATGAGTTTTCCAGGTTTTTCCAGGGGGAAATTTGGAAAGTTTTAAAATTTACCCTTTTTTAATTTCTTGATTTTTCAAAAAACTGTACAGAAGTGACCTCAAATCTAAAGTAAAATATGCGCAAGATTTATTTTTCAAGAGATTCAACGAAATTCCCGAATTCTTCCAAAAAATAGTTCAACTCTTTCAAATATCACACAAAAATTGGTTTAAGTATTTACTAGATTATTCCCGAGTTCTTTTGGTTTAACTGCAAGAAATTGCATTGACATTAACACCTACAATGCCATCCAAACATTCTAAAAAAGTCAGGAAAAAGTAATTCAGTTCATTCAGTAATTCCAAAGAACAGTTATAACCATTGTATTTTGAAACTGAACTTAGATGTCTGTTCTCTGTACTAGTAGTGTAGTCATGTTAAGATTTCTAAATTCAGCCCGAATGTTTTTTTTCTCAAATTCCTTCCAGAATTTCTCCTTGAATTTCTACCGAGTTTCTTTCCGCGAACTCGTTCTTGAATGTATCAAAGGTTTGTTTCTGGCTTTGTCCAGTTTTCTCAAGTATAACCTGAGGTTTTTACGTAATTACCTCCATAAACTACCCGCATAAACGATAACCATAAGATGTGCTTAACCACCCATTCGGGATACAATTTGAACAGTATGTGATATTGTTGAACTGTCTACAGTACTGTCCGTGTGTTGTTGCCGTTAATTAGGGAATTCCTTCCGAGATTTCTTCGGTATTCTGTCGGGATTTTTGATAGCCCGAGATTTCTTCCATAGTTTCTCGGTGGATTCCTCCCAGAGATACTGCAAACATTTTTCCAAAGTTCTTCCAGGAATTTCTCTTAGTAGTTTCAGGATAGTTTTCCAAAAGCATCTTTCGAGATTTTTGCAAAAGTTCTTCCTGGGATTTCTTCCAGAGAGTTTTCCGATAATTTTCTTGGAATTGACCCGTAATTCTTCCTAGCATTTCTCTTAGAGGTTTTCAGAGAACTTCCTAAAATTTCCCTAATATTTCCTCCTGGGATTATTCCCAGAACTTTTCGAGATATCTCAGTTTTTCTCAGGAAGTCCTTTCTTTTGAAGTTTGCTCGAAATCCTCTTTTTGATTTCCCCCAATAAGTCTGCGGAGTTTCCCTAAAATTATTTCTCGGAGTTTCCCTAAAAGATATTTCGCGGGAAATTGTTACAAGAAATCTCTAATTTTTGGTAGGGATTCCGGGAAGAGCTCTGGGAATAATTCCGAGAAAATCAGAAAAAAATCAGGTGGATCACTGCATGAAATCCGGAACACAACTACGAGGAAAAGCCTACAAAAAACTCTGATAGAAATCACGGGAAGAACTCCATGATAAATCCCAGAAGACACCCTGAAAAAAAATCTTAAGAGAAAGTCGTGAGAGAAACCCCATGAGAAATCTCGGGTGAAATTTCAAAAGAAATCCCGCGAGAATCTTTAAGAAATCTCCCCTCTTATGCTACAAATCCTATGAGAAACTACATACGAAAGCTTCCGGAAATTTCTTGAAGTAATTATAGGAGAAACTTTGAAAGAAAAAAATCCTGCTGAAAATTGGTGAAAAACTTCTTAAAAGGAGGAGTTTAAATAAAAATCTTAGGAATAACTCCTGTAGCAACGCTTGAAGAAATCCCAGGAAGATCTCCTGGAGAAGTGCCAAAAAGAGCAATAGAAGGAATCGCGGCTTCAACAGAAATTCCTAGAGAAACTCTAACGGAAATTCCGCGACAACATCTGCGATGTATCCTGAAAGAAACTCTTGTGGAGATCTCGAAATAAATACTGGCAAAAAAAAAACCCCGTGAACTGGGAGCAATACCGAAAAAAACTTCTAGAACAAATTCTCTAGGAATTCCCGAAGAAATCAATCAGATTCCAGGAATCCTGGAAGGTTCTCAAGGAAAACTTCCGAAAACAAATGTGCGGATCTTGGAAAAATGCTGGTAGGAATCCGGAAGAATCTTCGGAAGGAATTCAAAAAGAAATATAAAGAAAAATGTGAAAAAATACGGAAGGAATATTATGGAAATCCTGGGACATATTCCAAGATATATTTCCAAAGAAATTCAAGAAAGAAAACCCGAAGGTGCATCTGGAAAAAATCTTGTAGTTGTTTTTCTAGATGCATACACTAACACTACAAAATCGAATACTCTACTTCTGAGTGGATCTTTAAGTAGTAAAATTAGCTACTTTTTGTGAGGTATATATTTGGCTGCACGAAGCTGTGGTTATGAGATCAATCACAGCAGGCGATCTAGTGCGTTTATCTGTGCTATGAACTGTCAAGCTAACAACGTTGGCAGCAGTGAGTGTGTAGCAACCACCACTGCCCATGACAACCAACTGCATTGAGTTGTCCAAAAAATGTCTCACGAAACCTAATGCAAGCCTATCCATATACGTGAGAACAAAAGATGTTTACAAAGTTCTTACAGATAGATTAACACGGGAAATCTGAACACAAACCACTACCACACAGGAATTTGGATTGGTCAATTCGCCCTCGGCACTTGCGAACCGACGTCAGTCTGGGTAAGTTGTGCGTGCTGCATATGTCGGGTGATTCCTTCCCGGATAAATCCTAAACTCCACATTTTTATTCATACGACCCAATGTGTATTAAATTTCCCTGAGCAGTGAAGAGAATTTTCAGACAAAAGAGGCACAAAACAAGCAACAAAGAAGGTGCGACGATTACTCTTTATCCCTACTGGTAACAGATAATGACATGATCTCGAAATTTTTTGTTGCAGACAAAACGGAAGCTGAATTTGTTGCGTACTTTTCAACTCGTGAATAATCAATTATTGCTAACCCAAAGTCGAAACTGTTTGATGATAGAGCTTCACCAGAGTTACAGTGTTTACCGACTCGAAGTTACCGTTCGAAAATCGCAATGCAAGGCTTAAAAATCTCTAAACTCGTGGTGTACGATGTTAATCCCATTATTTTCAAGTTGAGACAAACTTATGTCGCATGGGTTTGTTTGTCGCAACAAATACAGGTTGCGACATTGTCATTATTGTTGCGCGACGGTTGAATTTTGATTCACTGTCCCTGAGTATTCCAGGTTTTTCCCTTTTGAATAAAATTCCCTGAGGATTCCCAATTTTCCAGGTTTTTCCAGGTAGTAGACACCCTGTCATTCATTTGGAAGCAGAAATGCAGCGCCATCAGCATGCTTGCGAGAAAACATAGAACTAAAATAGTGGTACAAGTATTATTTGTTTTAGGTTCTTGTTATGTTGCTATATAGGTATTATATATCAACTCGTCGTATGGAACTCTGCTGCCCCCACTCGCATAACAGTCCCATTTGTAAAAAGTAGGAATTGAGAAAACGGCATTTGAAGTTTGAAAACTTGTTTCCATATAAAACTTTGAAAAATCGCCGAAATTTCAAAAATATTTCGATCATTTCGAAACTTTCACAGATTGCTTTGCACATGAATATATAACTGTAAAAAATATTACAATCACTACAAAGTTGTGCAGTTTTAAGTTACGTGACACAAAAATCCATGATGGGACTGTTATGCGGGTACTTTTGATATGGGACGCTCATGACTTGGTATTTTTTCACACATTTTCATTTTTCATTTTACAGCATTTGGTGGGGCAATGAGAGCGCAAGTCAGTCCAAAGCCGATGGTAAGGAGGGGTAATGGCTGAATAGTCTTTGCTGACCACATAAACGCCATGGGATAGGAAAAGTGTATTTTGGTGTGGGATTGGGGGTTTGGTACAGACTTGACGATATCGAAACTTTTCGGCTACAAAATATTCTGAAATGTATGTCAAAACTCGACGTGTTAAGGTGAACATATGACGAAGCCACAGCCCGAACCTTCAAGAGCACAGATCTCAAAAACCCAATGTCGGTTTGCGCTGAAAAGTCGATCGATTGATTATCACCTGCGGGCAGCCAATCGATCACCCCCCCAGCACAAACCGGCCTCCGGCTCCCCAAACCCGTGCTCTCAAAAATCCGTGGTGTGGCCTCGTCATATCTTCACCTTAATGTTGTTCAATAGTTTGTTAGTGACGATTAAGAATTAATTAGATGATTTAAACAGTTTAACTTGATGAAAGTGATTTGATGACACGCTACTCGCCCACACGCGACCCGTTAATTTAAGATTCAATAACATAGCGAAAGGCCGTAGGTAGTATAATTTCCCACCCATTTCCTGTACACACTAAGATTCAGATGTTCCAGCTCAGTAATTTTTTCACTGACTTCAGTATTTTTTCCATCTTTTTACTGAGTTTTCAACAGCAGATTTATCTCGGTACACTCGATAATCGTATTTACCGTTCACCAGTAACGATATTTACCGTGCTTCAGTAACTTTTGACAGTTTATGAGCTGAGCTCGGTAACTCATTTACAGAATATCCGCAAAATAAATAACCGAGCGTACCGAGTTAAATCTGCTGTTGAGAACTCAGTAAAAAGATGGGGAAAATACCGAGCTAATCTTAGTGTGTAGAATCTAGTATTCCGATGTGTACATTGGTTATTTACCTGTTTATGATGAGAATTGGCGTTCCGTGGAGCGTGGAGGAAGAGTATTTTATGTTTGTTTACTTACATATGTCGATGATATTTTCGTTTGTTAAGCGTTGACAGTCTTTCCGGGGGTCGCACGTATCCACCGAGGTGTGCTCGAGGTGGCCTGTTCGAAGTTGTACTATGTGTTTATCTGGAATATTTTAGGGTTTCATGCTTATGTCCCATCCATATCCACATGGACTCGAACCATGCAACATTTGGCAGAAACGTAGAGACAACACATAGAGGATAGAGAAGAATATATATTAGTAAATAATAAGTGTTAAGTGTTATTTAGTAATTTGGCATACAGTATTAGTTTGAATGTGATTGATTTGTCGTCCTATTTTTCTTTGCTCACTTAGATCTAGGTCTATTTTATCTACTTTAGTTAAGGGGGAAAGCTGTAAGACTTGGCAATATCATAAGACAGGAAATGACTAAACGTTCACTTATTTAAATACTGGATTTCTCTTTCTTCCCTAAATCATCTTGCCTCAGCAAATGTGCCTCATACGTTTTAACCTTCAATGTTGCGTTTCACTTACCCTTACCCTTATATCTTACAACTATTAATGATTAGGGTATCGCGCCACTTGGGCGGTGGCTTCTATATTCGTCTGTTTTCCACTATAACTCAGTCAATTTTGAATCAATTGACTTGAAATGTTGTACACGGGTAGATACTATACCTATCTCACCACATTCCAAAAGTTGTGTCAATTGGTTCAAATTTGACTGAGTTATAGTGAAAAACAGACGAATATAGAAGCCACCGCCCAAGTGGCGCGATTCCCTATTTGTTTTTTTTCCTTATGGCTCAAGAAATCCTTCAAATATCGAGGAATCATCACTTGTGAATCCCTCAAAGTCTGATGGTAAGATTTCGTTGTCTGTATTCTCGTCTTCCTCGCTGCTGTTTGCATCTTCTTCTGATTCGTGCAGGGTCTCGTATAGTTTTTTAGTTTCCATTTCCATTTTGGATTTATCTGTGGCCCATTCCTGCCACACTTCCAATGGGATTCCGCTTCTCTCAACGTCCTGTCTCATCGATGTCCGCCACGTGTAAGCTGCCCGGATAAAAACTGACCATAGGGTGTTTGGTGAAAACCATTCCTGCACCATACAGTGTACCAGCTACAATAAAGTGTATTGTAATGAAATGGTTCGCTATACTATACATTTACATTGGATTTTTATGTAAAAATATATCATACTGTTTTTCTTACGTTTGAACCATTCACTTTTCCGAAACATTATTTTTCCATGAATTTTTAATTATTTATTCAGTTTAAGATTTTTTCCGTGCTTTGTATTGTTGATGTTTGTGACTTTTTTGATGCAAAGGAAAGGAAAGAGAAAAAAGTGAATAAGTTGAAACATCAATTTAAAGTCAATAACATGTTTAAATCAGTGGTAAACCAGATGTCCTAAGAACTGCAGGTCCAAGCAGGGTTCCAAGAGATATGGTATGGTATGGTAGGTGTGTAGGGTGCGATGAGAGAAATACGAATGTAGGCCAACCCGGAAAGATGCAGGTCAGATTACCGTAAATCAGTGGATGAGTTCAACACTATTCTTTCGGTATTTGCATTTAGGGGAGTTTTCTCGTCTTCTCTCACTTGCCTTCGACCACAATCGAATCAAATGCGATTGACAAACTTTATCTTTGACGTAGAGCCATCTTTAACATATGGACTGAGACTGGACTGAACACTGAAATGACTTCTAATATAGGTTCGTCTGCTGGTTCGCTTTTTAACCTAACTTATATTTGAATCGAACTTGACAGTTTTCTCATGAGTTGTTATGTATTTCAAACTGTAGTCAAACTGGTGCCTCAATATTGCAATAACGGTTAAGCACGCTGTAATGATACTTATGTACCTCGTCACCCACTTCATGCAACTACATTACTGCCGGTGGACGCATAAATGTCCCATGTGCAAAAACAGGCAATCGAGAAAATCGCGTCCAAAGTTCGAAAAAAGTAAATTGTCTCAACTATGAAGTATAAGTGCTGAATCGTGTTCTAACATCAACCAATTTTGAATTTGAGCTCTAATTTTTGTTTTAGAGCGATTTTATAGTTCCATAGGATTTCCAATGGAACGTGACACTTATGCGTCCACTTTTAAGAATGTTACAAATCGGCCTTGTATTTTTTCAACAATTTTCGGAACAAACTACCTATTTTTATTTCCCCATATGATAGTACCCCATGATACATGGTCATGGGCTGCAAAAACTCAATATTGCCAAAAATGCACATGGGACAATTATGCTTCCACCGGCAGATTAGTGGTCTAATAACACTTAGCGCGCTCGGCATAGTTCCATCATGCCGCTCAAAGTGTTGCCACAAATAATGCTTAGTTTGCAAAACCCAGTTATCTGGCTGGTGGGGTATGGGAGCCTAAGCTTCAACTGTTAATGCAATCAGAGACTACTCAGACTTAGACGTGAGCGATCCTATATATGAAGGGTTATCGAAAACGCTCTGGAGAATTTCCAAAGCGCATTCTTATAAATCTAGTAAGCCTAAGATGCCATTAACAGGAGGAAAATGACAAGATAATATAACAATATATGGTTTATGTAATGTAAAACAATACAACATAACAAAAGAGAACCATTCCAAAACCATTTGATTGAATGTATAATCAGTAGTGAAATTACAATTAAAAACAATTTATTTACGGTACATTTTATTGTTTGAAACCATTCATGTACCATACAATGTACGGTATATTTAAACCCACGTATCAGTATTTTGAACAATTCATTAACAATAAAATGTATGGTTTTGCAAAGAAATATATATGGAGAAAAATATTTTTTTATATTGTTACGATACTTAACAACCTGTATAATATATTGTAAAAATCTTATTTACAATTCACGGTATAGGTGTCTACATTACATCTTATTGTTTTTGTATTTTTTATTTTTACAGTGGTGTCTATTGTAAGAATATGGTTCTAAATAGTACTGTTACAATACAACGTTCGGTTTTTCTACTGTATTTTTTATTCGGGTGGTTTGCCTATCTTTTTCTTGTCTTTAATTCTGTATCGGAGCGCCGTCCTCAATATTCCATCGTTTCCGCTTCTGATGACGTGTCCGTAGTACTTCAGCCTAGCTACCCTTATCTTGTTGTTGATTGTGCGTCCTTCTAACAGTTTGGTTGTTTTATCTGATTCTCCGCTGTTTTTCGGTTCTTGTTGACTGTGTGATTGTTCGTTCCTATTTAACCCTGCCGAATCGCCTCCGGTTTCTGTATTTTCCGAATTGGTTCCTTCCTCTGTTTCGTTCAGCACTTCTCTATCCTTGCTCAGCGAAATCAGTGTATTTAACATTTCTTCCTCCATTTTTCTCAGGTCATTTCTATTCCTTTTAAGACTCGTTGACACTTCCATGCTGTAGGTTACGATTGGAGTTATCAGAGAGTGGTACAGTCTTTTAATGACTTCCCATTTCAGCTTATATTTCCTCAGGAATAAACAGAGAGCGTGAAATGCTTTCTTTGCTTTTTTTATTCTCTCTGCTGTTATTTCCTTTCGTGTTAGGCTGCTTGTTATGTAGGCTCCCAGGTAGCGTAACTTAGTGACCACTAGTAATTCATATGTCCCGAATGTTTGTGTGCGATCTGGATCTATGTTCGCGGTATCGGTTTCTGTATAGTACTTTTGTTTTTCCTGTGTTGATTAGGAGTCCTTCTGATGCTAGTAATGGTTCCAGCATTGCTAGCATTCTTTCAACATCTTCATCTGTCTCGCAGATTATCAGAATATCATCTGCATATGCTAAGATGCATGGGATTTGCAACCGATTAATATGTTCCATGTTAATTTCTGGTGCGAATTCTTTCATCGTCATTAATACGTGATGAAGCATGAGTATGAAGAGGCGCGGACTGAGTGGACAGCCCTGTTTGATGCCCCTTCCTTTCAACACGCTAGAGGTTCTCTGACCATACCATTGTAGTGATGTCTCCTCTACCAAGCATGCCTCTATGATCCTATTAATGAGTGCTGGCGAGACTCCCATTTCTAGCAGAATCGGCGCAAGTTTCGTGACATCGATGGTATCGAATGCTTGCTTTAGATCTATTGATAATAACACTGTGCTCTTTCCCTTTCTCCATCTTTCGTCCAATATCCTTCTCAAGACGAAAATTTGGTCGGCCGCACTTCGAGCTTCTTGGAACGCCATCTGGTATGATAACATTGGTGCACAGAGAACAGACATCCAAGTCCAGTTCCGAAGCTGTGTAAGGAATTTAACGGCCATTCGAAATCGGCAACACAAGTGGCAATAGCGTGGCGCTGCAATCGGTTAATTTCCCATACTAATTTAATTCATCACTTGAAATGTTTCAATTCACCACTGACTGTGGCAATATGGTGTTTGGTGGCGTTAGTGTTGTCTTCGTGTATTGGTTTGCAACCTTACTCAAGTAAAGATTCAAATCCTTACACAACTTTCCGAATGAAATTTGTTCTAGCCTGGATGTCTGTTCTCTGTGATTGGTGGCAGCTGCTCTCTCAGTCGGTTCAATAGGATGGTTGCATATATTTTATACACAACGTTGCACAATGTAATGCACCTGTAATCTTCCAGTTTTTGTGGGTTTGTTACTTTTGGAATTGGGATCTGTGACGTCTTTTTCCATGAATTAGGTATGCAGTTTTCTGCGAATGCTTTCTGCATTATTTCCAACATTGCATCAACTAGCTTTTCTGTGCCGTATTTGAAGAGCTCTGCTGGCAGGCCATCTGTCCCTGGAGCTGCATTGTTTTTCATTCGTTGTACGATGTTATCCACTTCCTGTCGAGTTGGTTCTAGCCCCGGGCTGCTACCTTCTTCGTCTAGTCGGTTGAAATTCCCATTTCTTTGCGCATTTTTCAACTTTTGTTCCCATTTTTGTATACTGATGTTTTTTCGTTTTTTTGAAGCTGAGTTTCTGCGGTGTTGCTTCAGGAATCGGAACGTCCGTGTCATTTGCTCCAGTGGATTAACGTCTTGGATTTCTTCAAGAAAAGCCTTTACTTTGTCTTCAAAGTGCTGTGTTTCAGCCTCTTCCTTTAGTTTTCGCGCATATGCTTTCTCTTGTTTCCGTTGGCCGTTGTTCCGATCTTCTAGTAGTTTCTGCCTTGCCAAGAAATATCTTTTCGATGCCGCTGCCCTTCGTGGTGTTATAGGCGATTTCTTTGGGCCTACTGCTGTTGTCGCCGCTGTGTTCAAAGCTTCCGTTATGTTCGACCACATTTCCTCTGTTGATTCCTCTGTATCCGGTCTGGTTGCGATCCTCAGTCGATGGTCCAGTATCTACTGGAACTGATTCCTGCATTCTTCGTCTGTTTTAAGTTTGTCGGTGTCCAGCTTCACTCTTTTTGTAGGATGGGGGGGCACTTCTCGCTTGCCTTTCCGCTGCTTCCGTTTGTCGCTTCGATTTTAGACTGAACTCCAATATTTTATGATCGCTTTGAATGGTAGGGTGGAAGAAAGCTCTTACATCAGGGAATACGATGTCGTTCATCTGATGCATTATTATATGGTCAATCTGGGAGCTCGTAGTGCGGTTGGTCCAAGTGTAGTTTGCTGATTTCGACATGCTCAGTGTTACATAGTCTCTCATATTTAGACAATGTAATAATGCTTTAAGTTCTGCTCCATTTGCAATACAGAACGGATGTACCAGGTTCTTTCCTATAAACTGTTTGTCGTCGTCCGTCAGGTCGTTTCTTCCTAGCCTAGCGTTCATATCTCCTGCTATGATAATGCGGTTCTTAATCCTGGTCGGTAGTCCGGATATGTAGTTTAGTAGCGTGTTGAATTCGTTATTGGTCCTGATCTCCGCACTTCTTATGTATGTTGATATGATCATGACTGGATCTTTTAATATGTTACATCGGAACGAGCATGAGTTGCTGCTTATCTTCTTGAAGCTTCCCTCCTCGTACAGCGCTTTGCTAATCAGAATAGCCGTTCCTCCGCCAATTCGATCGCGCAGTGCTTCATCATCATTAACATTGAACCAGTGATAATGTTGCGTTATTATGGTACATCCAGCCATCCTAGTTTCTTGCAGTGCAATAACGTCATATCCTTTAAGCTTGAAACATAAATCAAGTGTTTCTTGTTTACTTCTATCCGAGCAGCCTCTTACATTCCAATTAGCGAACCTTAGTTTCGTTCTCTCCACATCTGTTGGTTGTGATGATGCTTGATCCATTTGCGACGAAGTTGTTCTCTGGCTGAACCGGCATTCATTCGGCATTGCTGCTTCTTGCCAGGCATGTAATTGAGTTATTGGTAGTTCGTACTGATTTCCATTCGTTTCGGCGTTCACGTTTTCCCTACTTTGGAGATTCAGAATTTGAACCACGCTGTCGTAGTGATTTCTGATTCTGTTTCCAGAGTATCTGGTCTTATTGCGGGTTTTAAGTCGATATGCAATTTTCAATAGCTGATTATCAACCGCCGGCTCATTGTATCTTATGATTGGTCCTTCTTCGTGAAACACGTCTATTCTACATTTTAGTATCTCCGACGCCGCCGCAATCGATTCTTCACCTCCCCATTCTCTTTCGTGTTCTAGTCTTGTAAGGAATCCTTCAATTGCTTGTTCGATGTCTTCGTTTCTGTTCCAACCTTCTTCCATAGCAGTTTGCTCTAGACATGTCTGGAATCGGTTCCTGTTGTTTTTTGTGTGTTGCACTATCCTTCTACGAAGATTTCTGATTTCATCCTTGTGGCACTGTTCATTGATGTTGTATCCGTAATATTGATTCACCAGAGAAGCAAATAGGCAGTGTCCGTCTCCTGGTATTAGCCGTACCATTGCTACGCCTCCATTGAATTTCATTCGTTCCATTACTGATGTTTGTTTTCGTTCTTAGTGTTCTTTTCTATTTGCGGTAAGTAAAATAATTTGTAATATAGCAATGGTTGTATTATTATGAAGATTTTTTCTCTGGGTGCCCCATTAGAGAGAAAAAAAAATGTATGTTTATTTTAGTTAGGAGACCGTTCATAAATCACGTACGGACACAACTTTATGAGGGAAAGAGAGAGTCACCGAATATTGCCTATGTGTATTATGAACGGACCCTAATCTAGAATCTTGCAGCATAGCTGAGCCATTCCGTCATAAGATCGACGAGAATCAATAGTTTGTAATGAAATTGTCCGCGTGGATTTGTAGTACTGAATCTGTTGCTTGACATGACCCTATGTCCAGCCTACGATTATGCTAATAATTCTTTGGAAAATGAAAATATGATACTCATCTCGTGTTTGTCTTCAAAACCTTATCAAATTTAGAAAGTATTTGCTTTTAACGTTAAACTGTTATGCTGTTTTGCTTATGGTCGTTGTTTTACTATTTACGGACTAGATAGATACTGAATAGCTCAGGTTAGAACTCCCAGAGAATGAGATCATTTGTAGTACTACAGCACCATAGGAGATCACTCACACTGCGTTTTCGTAGAACGGCATTTTGTCCTACTTTGCACAGATGCTACTGATCTCCCTTAGCATAGATCCGCAGCCTAATGCACGCGCCCTGTTGGATTTCATAAGCCTCGGAGAATATTACCACCTTCAATGGTATTTCCACAACTATCCCACATTATTGTCCCATCAAGGGTCTGACTGGGATCATATCAAGGCGTAATATTCTCACCAGCTTGGAATTATATTTTCCCGATACATAAGTGATTTCGACAAAATACCGCCGTGCTATGCCGTAGTATGATTGGAATCACTATATCAGATGATTGAAATAACTGATTTTAAAATTTTACCATTGAATCTACATTTAGTTCAACCAATCAACACTGCAAAGCACAATGATCATATGCCGAAATTCAATGCTTCCTGGAAGATATAAACCAAGCCCAGGGGACTTGGTATTTTTTCACACATTGGCATAAAATCCGTAATTTTTATTATTGTTTTTGGAAGTACATAAAAAATGATGACTATTGCTAATTTAGAGAAAATTTTCCACTTTACGGAAGATTGAAAAGCTACCGCAGCTGTCAGACTGATGATTTTCACCATGGTATACTTAACCGTGAGTTTGCACATTTTCCTAGATATTTTACTGGCTGGTCCTGAATGTTGACTGATGTCCATTTTTTTTTTTCTCGCAACATCCATTCACATTCACAATTTTTATTTCTTCCCAAAACTGTCAGTTGCACTCCAATGATAAGATAATCGCAGTGTGCCACCACTTTTCTCTTTAAGTAGTTCTATATTCTTCCCCTAGGTGGCAGCAGCATAGCTAAAAAGATGTGTTTTCTCCGATTTGTTCAGGGTGTGCTGTCACATGGCCGGCCATCTTGTTAATCGGACATCTTTGCTAGAACGCTTAAGATAGGTACAAACTATATTGGGTAAAATCTATCTCATAACAAGCGCTACATTTTCTGCCTAATGCCAGACAGCCCTTTATCAATCAGTTCAATGCCAAGCATTTGTGTAAATCATTTTACAAATCCTGATTAATCGCGACATGATAAGTCCTTTCCATTTGCTTAACGCCTTATTTATGTTACACAAGATGCTTGTGGCAGGATGTTGTAACGTGCAATCGTTATTACAAGACATCGTCACGGAAAGTGTGACGTCAGGGCATGTGATATGAACTAAAACTAGTTCGCATTGCTCCATGGACGACATTACATTTGTTGTAAGCATTGCTATTGTATATTCCGGCATATACTCCAGTGTAGACAGTGATTTTGATTGGGTTCGCTATTATAAATATGATAACTAAATCCTAGAGATAAAACAAGTACCCTCCCGCCAAATATAATATCAGCCATTATTTCAAAACATATCCTACATATATAAGTTCTTGCTTGGTCAAAAACACATTCTTCCTCTTTCTGAACTATAAATCTTAACTTCAATATCGCAGATCTGTCAGTGTGTAGACTTACCCTGAACTCACGCGCCCTTCTCTCGCTCGCCGGATGCTCACTTGATCATCTCGATTATCATGAAACTGATCGTGGAACCACAAGCCAGTCCCACTCCCAGGAAGGCGGCCATCATCGAAGAGGCCATCTCTTTCTCTTCCTGATCCACTGCTTTCGGGGCTCCAATTAGGGCAATGTTGGCAATGTAACCGTTGGACAGCGAAAATCCCGCCATCAGCGCAATAAAGATGTAATCCGAGTGGATCATTACCGGAAAGCTGTGATGCGGACGGATGTTACATAGTAGCATCATCGGGACAAATGCAATACGACTGATGGTGGCCACGCTCAGCAGGAACGGGCTGTTAGACAGCTGCGAATTGGAAACATAAATTAGATATTTTTCCAAGAGGAATATCTATAACTCCAGAACGTACCCATTCTAGTGAACCGGCGCAAACCCTTCCGAGGTAGTCACCGGTGTTGAATAGGAGATAGTTGACAACGGGTAAAAAGTATACATCCTTCCAAGGATGACTTTGAGATTGCGAACCGACCAATATGGTGACGGCTGGATAGATGGATAGCGTCGTTACAAACACCAGCCACTCGGAGAATCCAAAAAGCCAAATCTTTCGTAGTACGCCCATAAAAGTGGGTTCCTGTCGGGGAAGTAGCTCCCGTGTCATATCGTCCACATCCAGAGAGCTTTTCATCAACGTTCGAGGCGAGGTGTAGTACTTGAAGAACAACGTTTTGGACATCACCACGTACAGCACTAGAGAGCACAGGAGCACCAGCGTTCCCACTATGAAGAACACAAAGGCCGTTACGGTCGGAGCGGCGCCGAATGTTAGGGCAATGATCTCAGCTAGCGCAGAGAATATCCCACCGAGCGCTTGGCCGCTCACTACCGCCGACATGTAATCGGACGAGAATTGACCCGCAATTCCGAACAGGCTGCCGGACATGATGGCCGAAAATGCTAAAATGAGAAGCAAGTCATGAGCAGATAAAGGATTGCAGAAACTATTTGGTATATGATAAAAGTAATAATAAATATCTCAACAACCTGGCAATAGGTAGCTAAATTGATTATCACAGTGGCCCCCATGTTCTATGACTCGGGCACAACACATGACAATGATGACTCATTTTGAGCTTTTGTACATACATAGTTATTAGGTCTTGTTTCTTTATGCATCACTTACCATTCACAACGACAACCGATGTGAGTGTGAGCAAGAAGAATGCATCCTGCCACTGATCGGTGTCGACTTGCGCTAGGGCCGTCGTTCCGATGAATATCAAAAACATCATCACCAGTGAACCGGCCATTCGTACCCGCAGCGAAATGTAGTGACCGAAGCCGGCATTAAGTAGAAGGAATAATGTGCTGGGCACCGATGCCGCTATGCTGAGATCCGATTGAAACTCCAGTTGCCGGGGCGTCAGCACGTTGGTATCGTTGCTTGATATGTTGCGGAATTTGTAGTGCCAGTACTGAAAGTGGAACGAAAACAAAACGAAAACTCTTATCATAAGTTCACGATAATGATGTGCACAGGGTTAGTAGCGGAAATCTATGTCTAAACCAGTGAACCGTATAGTACATTTTTTTCATTATCGTCGCAACGCCTTTACCGTCATGACTAATGTTGCATACTACCGTCACACACTACATTCATGCTGCCGTCGATGCATCAATGTCGTCTACCATAAATGTAGCATTTGGCACCATGATTGTAACACAAATCAAGATGATGGGAGTACGAAATGACAGTTTTGAAATGTAGAGTTGGAGTTCCAGTGGTTCCGAAAACTGGGAAAGAAAAATGCGGATAACTCGTGCTAGAGGGTGTCAAGGGCGTTACTTGGGGTCTGAGGGGGTTTAAGGGGGATTTCAAAGGCATTCCAAGAAGCTTCAGAGCATTCTCAGCGGATTTCAGAAACGTTACAGAGGCGTTACATGGCGTTTTCTGGGGTTTCGGAGGGTCTGAGATGCGTTACATGGGGTTTCTGGGGGTATTAGGGGGATTTTGGAGGCATTCCAAAGAGCTTCAGAGCATTTTCGGCGGATTTCAGAAACGTTACCGAGGCGTTACATGGCGTTTTCTGGGGTTTCGGAGGGTCTGAGGTGCGTTACATGGGGTTTCTGGGGGTATTAGGGGGATTTTGAAGGCATTCCAAGAAGCTTCAGAGTATTTTCAGCGGGTTTCAGTAACGTTACGGAGGCGTTACATGGCGTTTTCTGGGATTTCGGAGGGTCTGAGATGCGTTACATGGGGTTTCTGGGGGTATTAGGGGGATTTTGGAGGCATTCCAAAGAGCTTCAGAGCACTTTCGGCAGATTTCAGAAACGTTACGGAGGCGTTACATGGCGTTTTCTTGGGTTTCGGAGGATCTGAGGTGCGTTACATGGGGTTTCTGGGTGTTTTAGGGGGATTTTGGAGGCATTCCAAAAAGCTTCAGAGCATTTTCGGCGGATTTCAGAAACGTTACGGAAGCATTACATGACGTTTTCTGGGGTTTCGGAGGGTCTGAGGTGCGTTACATGGGGTTTCTGGGGGTATTAGGGGGATTTTGGAGGCATTCCAAAGAGCTTCAGAGCACTTTCGGCAGATTTCAGAAACGTTACGGAGGCGTTACATGGCGTTTTCTGGGGTTTCGGAGGGTCTGAGGTGCGTTACATGGGGTTTCTGGGGGTATTAGGGGGATTTTGGAGGCATTCCAAAGAGCTTCAGAGCATTTTCGGCAGATTTCAGAAACGTTACGGAGGCGTTACATGGCGTTTTCTGGGGTTTCGGAGGGTCTGAGGTGCGTTACATGGGGTTTCTGGGGGTATTAGGGGGATTTTGGAGCCATTCCATGAAGCTTCGGAGCATTTTCGGCAGATTTCAGAAACGTTACGGAGGCGTTACATGGCGTTTTCTGGGGTTTCGGAGGGTCTGAGGTGCGTTACATGGGGTTTCTGGGGGTATTAGGGGGATTTTGGAGCCATTCCATGAAGCTTCGGAGCATTTTCGGCAGATTTCAGAAACGTTACGGAAGCGTTACATGACGTTACATGGCGTTTTCTGGGGTATCGGAGGGTCTGAGGTGCGTTACATGGGGTTTCTGGGGGTATTAGGGGGATTTTGGAGCCATTCCATGAAGCTTCAGAGCATTTTCGGCGGATTTCAGAAACGTTACGGAGGCGTTACATGGCGTTTTCTGGGGTTTCGGAGGGTCTGAGGTGCGTTACATGGGGTTTCTGGGGATTTTAGGGGGATTTTGGAGACATTCCAAGAATCTTCAGAGCATTTTCAGCGGATTTGATTTCAAAGTCGTTACAAAGGCGTTTTTGACGATGGCGGAAACCCTCAGTAGTGTCCCTGTATTGTCCCAGAAACCCCAAGCGCCATATTTAATTCCAAAATGGCCTAGGATATCGGGTTTCAACATCAGCTCAATTAGCCAGGTCTGAAAATATCCGTATGGCATGAGACTTTTTGATTTGTTAGACGTGGGCCGTAACTATTCAGTTGGGAGCCACTAACTTTTGTTCCCCTGCTCCATTGGTGGTTATGACCCTCGGAATGCACAATCCGAAAATCTTTGTCTCCGCTTCTTCACACTTCCGGTTCCTAAGTTATACGCATGTCCCGTTCGCAGTTTTCGGAACCACTGGTATTTCATTGGTTCACTCAATTTGAAAATCCACTACATTTTTTGCCGTGATTAAAAAAATGTCACAGTCACCCATGAATATTTCATCTGGTCATACGTGAATGTTTTTGTTGCATGATAGTCAAGACCATACATCCACGATTATCATGCAAACTACAGTTTTTGATAGTACATTTTGGATCACTGGTCTAAACGTATGTACGCTACAATCTTTCAAAATAGCAGAGGGGGAACTGGTTCCACCAACTCGGTCGAAATATTGAAATTCCTTCCGCGCACCTCTGCAGCTGCATCACTGCTACCAGCCCTGTATGCAAACATAATAATCCGTACACTTACCTCTTCGGCAGTGACGAAAAAGTTCCACGGCAGTAGGGTCGTCATGCCGAGTAGATAGAATACTGCATAGGTAAAATTGTACTTGTCCACCGGTGCTACCCGCAGACTCCCGTCATCGCCAGTGCGGTTCCGTACTCCACTTCTAATCCCCACAGTGGCCGTCGTTGGAATGTTGCTCACCGAGCCTGCATTGATAGATCCCGCATAAATGTTGTCGTCCACGAAGGTGGCCTCGCTGTCCTCCTCATCCTCGTCCTGGAGCAGCGGCCTGCGGGTTGTTCTCGTTGCATAATCCATCGCCGTACTATCACCTCGCGATCTGAAGCGCACCCACGACAGTAAACGGTCCCGCATTCACTTCCTCCGTGCTCTCTCCGACTGGGATGGAACACAAAGCAATGCCCTTATTACGGATCGCACGCTCCTCAAAGGAGTTATCACAGAGAACAACACATCGCTCGGTGATAAGCGAAATCAAAACGCAAATCGCTCGACTGCCTCCTTCTAGGTCAAGTTGACGATGCTGCTCGCGGATCGATGGGCGGACGACGACGCTACGACGCACTGAGCGAACTGATAAACTAATTTGATTAACTCGCGTGACATGCACACAATGCGCTCTTGATGATTAAAATGCGATTCAGAGTAGGTAAAAGTGCATCATGGATGCAGATGCAGGCACAAAGCGCGACTAAAAGGAACGGGGAAATCTCGCGTTTACATTCGACGACGGCCAGCTGACTAATCACAATGTCTCAGATCACAATCCCTCCCCGTTCACAAACTGGATGTGGCTGTGGCTGGCGATGCGATGGGTGGAAATTTGTAAACAAGGCACGTACACATGCACACCATAGGCAAAAAAGTGACAAACGATTGCAGCCGCCGAGCGGCTTAATAATCGTGTCGGCGGCTAAAAGGGTTATGTCTCGGCTATGAGAGAAGAGTGTTTGTAGGTGGTGGTCGCAAGAGGGCTGCAAGGGAGATGTGCACAAGAAAAATATTCTACTCAGTGGCTGAGTTGGACTTACGCTACGAGCATTTCCGGCACAAATTCAAATGAAATTTTGCTCATGTATAAACACAGAGAACAGACATCCAAGTCCAGTTCCGAAACTGTGTAAGGAATTTAACGGCCATTTGAAATCGGCAACACATGTGGCAATAGCGTGGCGCTGCAATCGCTTAATTTCCCATACTAATTTAATTCACCACTTGAAATGTTTCAATTCACCACTGACTGTGGCAATATGGTGTTTGGTGGCGTTAGTGGTGTCATCATGTATTGGTTTGCAACCTTACTAAAGTAAAGATTCAAATCCTTACACAACTTTCCGAATGAAATTTGTTCTAGCCTGGATGTCTGTTCTCTGTGGTATAAATAAGATAAGCTTCAATCTAAAATGTTTTCCATGTTTTGAAATATTCTTCCCATAACTTTTGAAAAGCGCGAGTAAAATAAACCTAATTATCTTCGAACTCTTCGAATCCCGGATAAAAAATTACCATTCATTACATGGTAAATATTATTAACATATGACTGGTTTTATTGTTCACAATAAAACACATAGTAGATATATCACACTCTGTGGATATATTGTTACTTTTTTACAATTGAAACAAGCCCATATCACAGACAAACAGACGTAACACTTCGAACATTTTTCGATTCAAATCATAGTCACGGAAACATATTCGCCCAATGCTAAAAGGACTAAGTTTGGCCGACCTCCAACTAGGTGGCGGTAGTGAGCAAACGTCAAACTCGAACAAAAACTATGCGAGCGCCACGGTTGGGCAGTTGGCCAACTATCAAATTTTGAAAAAGACCGTTAAATCGGTGTACGATGACAATTATCAGAGTGTTACGTCTGTTTGTCTGTGCCCATATAGTTCGTACAATAAGTGGTCATTAGCTTTATTAGTGACTAATTGATTCGATTGTTTTTCAATTGTTCTATAATAATTTAAAGTTACTATCAGTAAACATTTATTTAAGTTGTTTTTATATAGTTGCAAAAGTGCCTGCAAAGTTCTCATGGACTTTTTATTTAAAAAAGAGTTTATTTCTCAATTACACTTAAAAACAATTCGTAACAAATAAATAACAATAAATATTATTGTTGCTTGGATCATGTTTGTATTATCAAATACAAAATCATTTGACATATATTTTTTTAGGTTTAGTTTTAAATTTGAGTACAGTAGAAGTTTCGGTTATCGAATGTTATTCGCTGAGACTTCAACGACTGACAGACATCAAGCCGTGTTGGAAGATGAAGCTCTCGATGAATAACTGAGGAAGTACTTATAGAAAACTAGCTGAAAAGCAGGTTTTAGCCAAGTGAGGACGTTACGACAAGAAAAAGATGAACAATGATTTTTCTAATGTTTCCCAATTAATTAAAGGAATCTAGTATATAGTAAACTATCATTGATAACAATACAAATACAATTAGTTTAATGGGGTCAATTGAACCGATGTTAAAACAAACATACAAAAATATTTGTTGTTATGTAAACAGTTTTCGGCTTTGAAAAACCAAAGAATTCCCCAACTAACAATCGCCAGCCGCAAACAATTATAGCTGAACTAAAATTATGCTGTACACATTACTGTACAAATGCTATTTCAATTGAAAAAGTAGCCAATGTTCAACTTTTCGTATTGGTATTAACAATGATAATTCAAACCACTTTTCAAGCGTTTAATAAGATTTTTATTCGACTTACAATAATTCCTTTACAACTTAGATTAACAAGACTTTTTTCTGCTTCTTGTTAAGTTCATGTCAAAATTAGGACATGTATCTGTATAATGTGTTTTTCACAAGTCAAATAAGCGCTTTCGTTTCATCATACTTCGACTCAGAGTACATGATGAAAAACACGTGTTTTTTACTGAACAACAGCTGAATTAATCTGTTGTTCAGTCGTTAACCTTAATGTTGTGCTAATTCACCACTGCTGAACAGGAGTCGAAGTCTGATCATTATTCAACGACGGGAAGTTTATGTTTTGATTTGAGCACTGCAATTCATCATCTCTAGGATGGCACAGATAGGAAGGCATGCGGCTGGCAATCGACGGGTCACGATTTCGAATCTGGATTTAGGTAAATTTATGTGTAGTTATTATTTCAGAACATTTGTTCACAGCATTAAATTCCAATCATAAACTCTCGTGGAAATTGAAAAATTTTGCATCTTTTTAATTTTTAATTATTTTTGCTAATGCTGAATAACAGCTTTACTCTCTCTCTCTCTCTCTCTCTCTCTCTCTTCTTGGCGTAACGTCCCCAACAGCTTTACTATATAGTTGTAATACGATTTAACAACAAACAGTTCAGTTGGTACACAACACTATGCTTTATAGTTTCTCCAAATTTGAGTGAACAAAACCCGAACAAAGGTTGTGCCAAAAAATTATCCAAATGTTATTCAGCATCATGCTGAATCAATTCGTCGTAAAGGTGCTTGTAAAATGTGTGATTGTTAGTTGGGTCATATTTCTCGGTAACATTTTTCTCCAGCATTTACAGATACTAATGGCCACATGAATTGTGAACGATTTATGGTATGGATCATACGACCTGAGGTCTGACTTGTGAAATTCGGCAGTTATTTGAAACGATTGATAATAGATCTTATCAACAGCTGCCAAGCAATACATACCAGACAGACATCAGAGTATTTGATTCTTATCATAAAATGTACATATCATTCTGGCGGTCGTTAGTGCTCGTAAATGCTGGATATAAATGTTAGCAGGAAATATAAATTCTATGGATTTTCACAAGCTAAAACTGCTTACAAATAACAACAAATATTATTGTATTTTTATTGTAACAACGATTCATTTGACGCCAAGAACAATGAAAAATCATTAAGATATATTGTTATCTTTTGAAAATTGCCCTAAAATGTCTCATAAAAACACAATACATTATATTGTTTTTCGCAAAAAAGTGTATGAAAATTTTCTCAAAATTTCATGGTTAAGATACATAACGACCACCATTTTTTATTGTAAAAGTGCCATTTACCATTCGCCGAATGGTACAGAACAATAGGGGTGATGGTGAGTGTGCCGTGTAAATTACAATACGTTTAATGGTGAATATTTTTCGAAAAAATGGTGTTGTAACAATAAAATTTATCGTATTTTTATGATATTTTTTATCAGGGATGAGTGAAATCAGTTTTGTACCTTCTAATTCCGCCCTATTTTGTTTATCAGACGGGCTTGGTGGTCTAGTGGCTACCGCTTCTGATTCATATGCAGAAGGTCCTGGGTTCAATCCCTGGCTCGTCCCTTTCCTCCTACTTTGTATCTTTCTGTATGCTTTCTACCTCCTCTCTACATACACAACTCATGTATAGCCATCGCTAGAACAGAAACGGGTGGAAAAAGCCGTTTCCCTTCCATACTTTCACAGCACAGTGTCTCAATCCTATTAACGCCTACTACACTGAAATAAATTTTGTTGTGGAAACTACTGATTCCATAGTAAAATTGCTAATCGTACCTATGATTCTCAACCGACAGCAAAATCTGTTAAGGTAACTGAAATATGCCTGAAATTACAATTCATTGTAGTAAATTCAACTAAAAGCGTATTCGTCTCAACAACAAAACATTGTTAATTTTTCCTGGACACGCATTTTACAACACAGTGTGATTAAAAATGCAATGCTCGTTTGTTAAATTAAGATATTTTTAGTAATGTTAACTGCACTGCTAGTCAAGTTGACAGTGTTTTAGTAGAATTAACTGGAAATTGTTGTCGGTTGAGAATCATATGTACGGTTAGTAATTTTACTATGGAATCGGTAGTCTCCACAACAAAATTTATTTCAGTGTAGTTATGCAATCAAGCTAACTGTGCCGCATTACTTCAGAATAATATACAATATATAAATAATTCAGAATAATATACAATATATAAAATTCAGAATAATACACAATTCTAAGGACTGTTCATTTTATAAAGAGGACACCTTATTTGTGTGATATCTTTTTTATTTTTCAATAAAAGCATTATTGGTTTTTTGCATAAATTTCCATAGCTATTCTACTGTGTAGGAAAAATATAACATTATACAAATTGTCCTTAGTTATGGAACTGAAGCGGTTTTCGTTAAAACTCAATAAAACCCCATTTCTCAAAATTCTACATAACTTTCCACATACATAACTTTAAAATTTTCATGAACTTTTCAATGTGTTGGGATCTAATACTATTCTTCTAAAGGTAGAGTGTAATAGTTGGTCAGTAATAATGCACCAAGCATCATACAGCTTGATATAGTGAGTTGCCTTGTTATCAATGAAATTGATAAAAAATACCTGTTTAAGTCCAGTGATGCAATAACACTACGGAATCAGTTCAAAATTTGTCCAGTATAGAAGAGAATCGCATTCTGAATGATACCGAAGAAAAATATGCTTTAAAGTACATTCTTCATCATAAATTTAATACTTAATGATGGCCATAATGAAAAATTGCATACTTTTTGCTCCATAAATGCAAGTTTTTGATTCTAGAGAAGCTTATTATTATTTATTTTCAGCAAGGTCTGACCCTATGTGATTATATACCTTATTTGAAAATAACTACATGTTAATTTTTATTTTCGACATCATTGTTAAGTTGTATTTGCAATAGAGTACATCGTTATTTAGAAGAACCTTCAAAGAACGAAGCGGTTTTATCTCCGGTAACTGCCATGAAGCACAGTAACCAAGCCAACAATGCTATCAAGAAGCGGTTTTCTGCATTTGAAATTGCTTTATTAGTACTTTCGACTAGATCCATTGAAAACATTCAAAATTTAATATTTTTATACATTTTTGTTTGAAAAATAAATTTAATTCCGAAAATCGAGTTCAACTTGTAACTTTAATATCTCAACAACCATTATTCCGATTAGGTTTATATTTTGCCAGAATATGCATCACTCAAACTGCTGCAGCATGGCAAACACTTTTATGCAATTAAAAACGATACACCGATGTTTAACAGAAATTTTGTGTTTATCTTTAGTTTTTGGGAATTGAAAAATTGATCTCTCGAAACACTTTGCCACATTTCTATAAAGTTCAATAATTTTAACCCAATTTATTTATGGTTATTATCTGCTAATATAATGTACTGAACAACTAACCAAGGCTGCTCAAATTTGAACTACGCATTTTCTTTTTATAGCCTTGCAAAGTTGTCCTCTTTATAAAATGAACAGTCCTTAGCACCTTACCCCTGCTTCCCACGCACCAATGTGTGCACCTTCTGCCAACTATCAGAATGGAAAACACGTGTTTTGAGCTGAACAGCTGTTGAAGTATAAGGCGTTGTTAAGTTGATTACCACGTACTGTGCTAATTCACCACTGCTGAACACAAGTTCAGGAGTGATCATTATTCAATAATCTATATATATAAAAATGAGTTTGTAGTCCCTTTGAGGCAACAAAACTCACGAACGGCTGAACCGATCAGGATGATTCTTGCACGGTTCGATTCGTATTCGTGTTGACTGTGTTTATATGTACAAAAAGTTACGAAAATCATTTAAAAAAGTATGAAAATTGTGAAAATACTGATTTTTCATGAATCGGGAACAAATTTAGCGTGATCAAAATTAAATCAATCTAGAGTGCGTTGCTGCGATGACCTCAACAGTTGTCAAACCACCACAGCTTAGCAAGACAAAGTTTGCCGGGACAGCTAGTATTGAATAATATTGAGTCATGGGAAGATTATGTTTTGCTTTCGGTGCTGCATCTCATCATCTCTAGGATGGCGCAGATAGGAAGGCATCCGGCTGTCAATCGACAGGTCTCGAGTTCTAATCCGGATTTAGGTAATTTTATAAGTCGGTAACTCTCGCTGAGATCGGCACACTATTTACACCTTGTCTTCAAAAATGTTTAAGGTGGCAATTTTCTGAAAGTCGTCGCTTAAAAAGTAATGAAAATGCATTTGGTTACTCAAATTGATGGACCCCTCGTTAATTAGAGCCACAACCATTTTTCCAGGTTCCTCGATTTTGGTCAAATGGTGGCTCATATAAACCGCTATAACTCGAAAGTATTTTCCAAAATCCACCTCAAAACGAACTGCTGTTGAAAAGAGGAAAGATAATAATAAAAAGTTGTGTCAGCCATATTGATTTTGGCCGCCATCTTGGATTTTTATACCAAAACATTTTTTTCACCATGATGGCAACCACCGATTTTTTAATTTTTTGCATCAATTGAAAGCTGAGACATTTATACCCAACATATCAAAAAAATAGAGATGTCTTTTTTGCTATCAAAAGTTATCTGCAGTTTTGTAAACCATGCCACTTTTGCGCACAGGGCCCGGTGCCAGCCGATTACATAAATGCCGCGTTATTTCGCAGTGCTTACGAACACGGGCCCATATAGCCGAGGCGGTAAACGCACGGGTATTCAGCATGACCATGCTGAGGGTGACGGGTTCGATTCCCGGTTGGTCCAGGATCTTTTCGTAAAGGAAATTTCCTTGACTTCCTTGGGCATAGAGTGTCTTCGTGCCTGCCACACGTTATACGCATGCAAAATGGTCATTGGCAGAGGAAGCTCTCAGTTAATAACTGTGGAAGTGCTCATAGAACACTAAGCTGAGAAGCAGGCATTGTCCCAATGTGGACGTTACGCCAAGAAGAGAGAGAGACGAACACGAATTTAAAATCTGAACCCACTTATGGAAAGTTGAAGATTGAAGCTTTACAAAACACTAAAATAGTTATTTATGTAATGAGTTGCAAAAAGTTGATTTTTTCAGCACGAGTCGTACATTTATCCAACGAGGCTTGCCGAGTTGGATAAATACGAAGAGTGCTGAAAAAATCGAGTTTTGCAACGAATTGCATACAAAATTTTATGCAATGATTTTTTCATAATGCAACTCATTTGAGTTGCATAATGTTCATAATGCAACTCAAATGAGTTGCATTATGAACTTTATCCAACTATTTTTCATTATGCAACTCAATTCAGTTGAATAATGAACCAGTTCGGAAAAGTTGGCCATTATGATACCAAAATGAGTTAGATAAAATATAAATTATGATACTGAATTGCATAAAAGTTATCAAGTTAACTAAAATGAGTTGCATTATGAAAAAATCATTGCATAAAATGTTGTATGGAACTCGTTGCCAAACTCAATTTTTTCAGCACTCTTCGTATTATCCAACTCGGCAAGCCTCGGATAAATGTACGACTCGTGCTGAACAAATCAACTTTTTGCAATCCGTCACATAAATAACTATTTTTGTAATAAAATAATTTGCAGTAGAATTTTGAGGTGATCTACCTATGTTACGGGGCATTGATAAGTATTAAAAAATTATTCACCAAAAACTACGAAAAGTGATCAATTTCTCCCGAAATCACGATCAATAAAAAGTTGACGTTTTCACAATGTAATGACAAAAAGATATTTATGCAATTCAGTATCATATTTTATACTTTATATAACTCATTTTGGTATCATAATGGCCATTTTTTCCGAATTGGTTCATTATGCAACTGAAATGAGTTGCATAATGAAAAATAGTTCTATAATGTCCATAATGCAACTCATTTGAGTTGCATTATGAACATTATGCAACTCAAATGGGTTGCATTATGAAAAAATCATTGCATAAAATTTTGTATGGAACTCGTTACAAAACTCGATTTTTCAGCACTCTTCAGCACTCGGCAAGCCTCGTTGGATAAATGTACGACTCGTGCTGAAAAAATCAACTTTTTGTAACTCGTTACATAAATAACTATTAAATAATTTTTAGAAAAAAAAAATAAAGTGAATATTCAACGAGAATCTATGTTCTACCGTCTATCATCATCATCATCATCATCATCATTCTTGTTTTTGAGAAGTAATGCTTTGTCGAATCCTTAGAGTCTTTATTGAAACCATTGAAGGCGGTCTATAGTTTGCATGCCTTGAATCTTAACGTATGACCAGATGAAGAAGATAACTCTTTTTAGTGCAAACCTAAAACGTGATTTCATCCTACTTTGGAGAATTTCTGCAAGCGTCACATAAAATAAACATCACTTATAAGAAAGATTTACCGCCATACTGCAATCACGTGTCCGTATAACTTTCTATCTATGTTCCTTCAGTAGAACCGATTCGATGTATGCGACACAAAACCAACAGCATCTCTCTGTCTCTATGTGTGACTACGTGTTTTGCTGCATTGAACCATCCTACAGCGAGCGTCGCCAAAGATTGAGACACGGAGGTGGACCAACTTTTATAAACCAGTTTCAGTTCTCCCCACTGACTGACTTCGTGATAGAATTATAGCGTTAGACTTCTGCAGACACATCTCGTTTGGTAAACGACAGAAGAAAACTGCATCGCCCTATCTTTTTTTTTATCAGACATTGGATTGAATTAGTGGGGAAGGCTGCATTAGATATTTTTAAATGATGATTATCTTAGAAGGACATGAACTTCAAATTAATTGTAGACTTACAGTCGGGTCTCCTATTAGACGCTGCCACCCACTTTACGCCCATCGCGTTTTCCATGCTTTCTTATAACCAATTCAGTTAATTTTTTGTATGTGATGAATATGTAGTAAGCACAAACTGTGCTGGAAAAAAAATAAGCTGGATTGGATGCAAGACAGCTGAGAAATTGCGGTGGGCGTAAAGTGAGTGTCAGCGTCTAATAGGAGACTCGACTTTATTAGAGATTTTATTTTAATTCGTTGTTTAACAAAATTCTCCAGCATGCAGGTTTTAAGCTATTCAAAGAAGCGAATATTGTTTAACAAATACATTACACCATTACAGTATACTTCAGTGGGCTGGACAAGTAGTGCGAATGCCGGGCGAAAGAGTAGTGAAAAAATATTCAGCAGGACAACAGAAAGAGATCTGCAATATCGTTGACGGTCCCAAACGTGCTGGCAGCACGGGGTTAAATAGGACCTACACGTTCGGGGAAACTGGAGGAACATCGTCCAAGACTGGCGTATGGTAGAAGTCTTCTTCATCATATGCGCTAATTTTCGTCACATCAGGTGGAAAATATTCAATAATAACGGCTTTTGCAATTTATCTTTGCCTATGTCCTAGTAGATGGAATCAAAAAGATGTAGACTATATATAACTACCCTCAAGATGACTCAGCTCTATGAGGCAGTGTGTCCATCTACCTTAGAGGAATCCCATTCCCTCTGCCACTTCAGCATATATGATGTTCTGGCTATCCGTCTCGCGTCACTCGAAGCACTCAGCATCCTCTGCCACCACTAGTGCTATGGGCATCATGCTTGCTAGTATGCATACCGCGTCCTTCGAGACCGTGCGGTATGCGCTGACCACCATAAGGCACATCAGCATGTGGGTACTCTCGACCTCGAACCGCTTCATGTTTCGTTTGACCAAATAGCGCACTCGACCATGCAGCAGCGCCATACCGTAGTATGGAGTCCGCTACTATTGCGAGCAGCTTACGCTTACCTGAGACTATTGCGGGGTTATTTAACATTATCTTTGACAATGCCATTATCATCATGCTTGCCCTTTTGCTGGTATATTCTACGTGTCTTCCAAATTTCAGCTTATCGTCGATCATGACCCCCAACTGCTTCAGTAAGCGCTTAGAGTTGATCGTGCACCCGCCTATGGTGACCACTGTCATTTTTCATCTCCTCTTTTGAATCGCCGTAACCAAGAGGGTATTATCATCGGCAAAGCCGACCAGCTTTACGCCCTGTGGCAGTTTGAGCCTCAATAAACCGTCATACGCCGCGTCCCATAGTACCGGGTCCATGATGGAACTTTGAGGTATCCCCGCCGTGACGTTGTAGTTCCTCTCGCCTTCCTCGGAGTCGTAGATTAGCACCCTGATATAGAAGTAGCTCTTCAGTATCCAGCATAGGCTATCCTGGATTCGTAGGTGTTGTATGGCGCATTCGATGGCGGCCCAGCTGACGCTGTTGAACGCATTCTTTACGTCCAGCGCGACAACCGCGCAATAGCGGATTTCCGTTTGCTTCTTTTGGAGTGCTATTCCGGCCGTTTTAGTTACAGCCCTAATAAATAGCATCCACCGTCGATCGATCTTTTCGGAAGCCGAACTAATTATCGGGGTTTTCGGTATAGACTATAGAGCAAAGGCCTCGACAGAATTGTGGAGCTAAGAATTATTGAGGACAAGCGGGTGCCCCCAGGAAGTAACTTGTGTTTATCTTTTGACGTTCACCAAGTGATGACGCGACGACCGTTTGCACGCCTACTAGATTGCATGATGGGTATTTGGCAGACCATGTGCTACCAGCGTTCATTGGAAGGCTAGTCGAACAACAATGCTTATTCAATACCACACATCCTCCCTCTTCTCAGGAATTATTTCAATTTTTTCGTTCATTTTGAAGATCAGCCTTCCACAGTTGTTCATGTTTTGATGTTGTGACTGTTTTATTTAATTTGTATTAACAAAATTGAGAATCGATGAGCACTGAGCTCTACCGTACACATGTCTGCCATCAGTAAACTTTTACTGAATACCTACGCCCAGTAGTACATAATATAGTACTGTCATTAAACCAGACGTCGCACAACTGAGTCACTACACCACCATGCTCGAGATTTTTTTTTTTTTGATCATGGTGAAAGTTGTGCGCAGCCTTCGCATTCCAATCAGCATTCATCACCATAAACTTGCAAAGCTTAGGTACTAAACAAATATTCAATTTTTACTATCTATGACTACATTCCAAACTAAAACATGTAATCCGAGTCTCACAGTTCTTCCCTTAGGCGTATCTTTGCGTGTAATATGCTTAAACTCAACTTAAACTGCAGCATCTTGTACACATGCCATACCGTCTATTTCCTCCGGTCAGATTCTACTGGAACAACAATTATGCATCAAACAAAAATGTAGAAGTTTCACAATCGCACCATACGATAGACCAATTCACTATGAGACAAAATTGGCTACAAACTTAAGGGTCCGGTCATCCGGACACGCTGTGAACTATTTTTAGTGTCGCCATGAGACAGAGTTTCTTACAAAAGTAAGGGTGCGGTCATCCGGACGCGCTGTGGACTGTTTTTACTGTCGCCATGAGACAGAATTTCTTACAAAAGTAAGAGTGCGGTCATCTGGACGCGCTGTGGACTCTTTTTACTGTCGCCATGAGACAGAGTTTCTTACAAAAGTAAGGGTGCGGTCATCCGGACGCACTGTAGACTATTTTTACTGTCGCCATGAGACAGAATTTCTTACAAAAATAAGGGTGCGGTCATCCGGATGCGCTGTAGACTGTTTTTACTGTCGCCATGAGACAGAGTTTCTTACAAAAGTAAGGGTGCGGTCATCCGGACACGCTGTGGATTGTTTTTACTGTCGTAATGAGACAGAGTTTCTAATAAAAGCTTATTTTAAAACTAGTTGTTTTTCTGATTTCACATATACTAAACATGGTCACGAAACTAAGACTGCCATTAACTGTTCAATTATGAAAAAGAGCTGAAAACCCGCTACGCGTCTTACGTAAGATTAAATACATCGCGATATACTGATATGCTTAATGTACATTGCAGTTACCTTTATCAAACTACAGACACTTATGAAGTCGAAGTGTTTGTAGTTTCCAACTTTATGGACATTGTTCAGAAACAATATAAAACAAATGCATGAGCAAAAACAATCATACTCGTTAATAACTGAATAGTAGTGCCATAGTCTAATAAATGAATAAAATCACACTCAACTGACTTTCAAGAACATGATGTTTTGATGTGTAGGATTTTTTTTTCTCGCAATATAATTTATGATGAATCCTTTTCCATTTCTGCCTGATTGCTGATCAGATTCTTTGGTGGGTTTTGAAAATCACTTCGACAGCATTAGTATGACAGGGGTAGTCAAATAGTCGAAAATTTATCCACATTTTGCTTCAGCTATTTAGTCATACTCAAAAATAGCATACTATTGCAGCTGCTCAAACTCGCAGGCCTTGCAGTAAATATCAAATTAATAAGTTTAAAATAAGAAGTTTGTGACACTTCAACACGTTGCTCTCATAAATAGTTTCTATTTTTTTTTTCGTGTTCACTACAGATGTAATGTAAGTCGTATTTTTTACTGTCGTAAATCGTATAACACGCATGTATATACTTACAGATCTGATTCAATTGGTAATCAAAACAAATGTTGTCAAAAAAAACACAGAAATGCGTAATAAAATCACAATACCCGAATGAAACTCTCTTTGCGTAAAACATACATTCAAGACCTTCTCTTAAGAAAAAATCGCAAAATCTCAGATTTTCAAATCTTTTGCTTATACTCTCACAAACGACATTTTTTTTGCATCGAAATCATGCATGAGGTAAGGGGTCGTCCATAAATGACGTAGCTTTTTAGGGGGGAGGGGGATGTTTGTGATTTTGTGACGAAGTGTGACGATAGGGGGGTGGGGGTTCGTGGTATTCTACGTAGCTTTCTACTAAGCTTAATATTTTTTTTACTTGAATACTTAAATCATTATCCGGTAAATAAAAAAATATATTGCATAATCTGTTTTTTCCATCACATTAATGTAAATAACAAATAATGAACATAAATGCCGGCTTCTTTTCATAAGATATGCAGCTATCGGACGCAACAACTGTATGTGAGAAAATGTTTTTGAAGTCCTGCGTAAAGAATAATGAATAATGAAAGAATAATGTGTATGAAAATCAATTTCGCTCAAATGCTTTCAACGATCAATAGTTTGCTGCTTGCACGCTGCACTGCACGCTGTTAAGGCTGCAAAATAAAATTCTAAGTTTTTGGCATTATGGCATTATTCCAGGAGTGCCTTATATAGTTTCTACTTTTGTGCAAAACTTTCTTAAGCTCTTAAGGAGCTCCTCTAGCAGCTTTGTAAGGAACTTCTAATGGTGTTATTTATAGTTTTCCCCAACAGGAGAAGGATAAAATTTTCACAGGAATGCATACTGGGAATCCCAGGAAAAGCTTCTGAAAACATCGCAAAAGGATTTGAACGAACCTGAAAAGGAATCCTTCAAGGAACTTCTAGAACCGTGATCACCAAAGTGCGGCCCGCGGGGTGCACGTGATGTCGAGTTATGTATGTTGCCGTAGAATTTCTTGCAATGTACTTTGTGAAGGTTATTCTACTGCTAAAACAATCCAGAATAACGTATTCAATGTTTCACAAATGGATCCAGGATGTGCAATACAAGCATTAAAAAAAATGAACCTGAGGATCACTGTTCTAGAAGAATTTCAGAAGAAGAAGAGGAATATTGAAAGTACATCATAGAGAAATTCCAAAAGAAATCCCATGAGGAGTTCCTGGAGCAATTCTATATGGTACTTTCAAAGAAATCTTGAATAAACTCCTGGAAGAATCTCAGAAGGAGCTATTTGTAGAGTCTAAAGTCTAAAGAAATCACGGAAGAAATTTCTGAAGAAATCCCGAAAATAACTTTTGGGGAATCCCAGAAGATATCCAGATAGAACTCCTGGTGAAACCTTAGAAAGAAAATCCTGAAGGAATTGCAAAATGATTAAGTGGAGGGGTGCCGGAAAAAGTTCCTGGAGGAGCCCTGATAAAAATCCTGGATAAATCCTAGAGGGAAGTCCTCGAGGAATCCCAGAAGAAACTCCTGGAGGGGTTTTGAAAGAATGCCGGAGTGGTTTCCTACAGAGATCTCGGATTGAATATTTGAGTGAATTCCTGAAGCAAACCAAGAAGGAACTCCTGGAGGAATCCCGAAAGGGACTACTTCAGGAAATCCAGAAAAAAGTTCTGATGGAATCTCAAAAGAAATTCCGTTTGAAATCCCTGAATAGATGTTCGAAGAATCTGCTGGTGAAACAGAGAAGAAGAAAAATTTGAAAGAACCGTGGAACCATGGATAAATTTTTAAAACAACCTTAGAAAAAAAAAACTCCCGGAGAAATCCCAGAAGTAACTTTTAGTGGAATCGAAGAAGGAATTCCGGAAAAAGTTCTTGGAAAGATCTCTGAAGGAACCCCTGAAGGAATAGAAAAAGAAGGAAATCTCAAATGGAATCCCAATGGAAATTCTTGGAGAAATCCCTTGGAGGAATTCTCAAAAATGGGAATCCCTAAAGAAACTCCTTAAGGAATTCCAGAATGAACAGCTGAAAGAATTTTAGAAGAAACTGCTTCAGGGTCCTTCAAATGTCGTGGTGAATTTTATTCAAATGAAACCAAATTGATATTCTTAACAGATTTATTAGTGAGTAAACTAATATCTTCGAAAGAGCTCCTAGGATAATATGGTATTGAACTGAAGTGGGATATTGGTGATATTCTCCTCTGGTTGCACCTATGGTCTTGTCGGGACCCACGCTTTACTTCCCTTCCGAAGGAAGAAGTCAAATTTTGTGAGTTTGTGCGGGAGTGGGATTCGATCCCAGCTCCTCGGCGTGGAAGTCACGTGTTTTAACCATCACACCAGATCCGCTCCACAGTCGGCAATGTTTTCTAGCTGTTGTTGTTTTTTCATAATATTCGTCAAACATACAAGTTAAAATTTAAATCAGAATTAAGTTTCGAGTTTTTCCGTTTAACTTGCTTTTTGACATGAAAATTTTGTTGTTGGGGGGGGGGGGGGGTGTTTAACAAGCTACGTCATTTAGAAGGGGGGGGGTATCCAAATTTGTGACAAAATGCTACGAGGGGGGAGGGGGGTATTAAAAATCGCTTTAAAAAAGCTACGTCATTTATGGACGCCCCCTAAATGTTGTGCTTGCTCTTTGTCAAGTGTTTTTTTCTTTTGCTACTGTCTCTTGGCACGGCTTAGACCTATGCAGATTCATCTTGTCGGTTTTGATGTTTTAATAAGAAAAACGTAGGTTTCTTGTTTTTTTTTTATACTACAAAATATTGACGATTATCTCAAACTCACAGTGCCCCCACAGACCGTTATTATAAAATAAAAATGTCCATCAAAAATAAGTTCAGGGATCGAATTCTGGTGCCATTCTGCACCTCTGGGCAAATTTTTAAAATAATCCCTAGGAGGAATCTCGAGAAATCTCGATTTGATGTTTTATACTAAGAAATTTCAAAGAAATCCATGTTCAGATTGGACAATATCGCTTAAATACCCACACAAACTTGCCCTAAAGTGTTCAAAGTTGTTTCAAACCCGTATTTATTTAATAACGTTACTTCAATTATACATCACCCAAACCAATTAGCTGATTAAACTGACTTACCAAACATTTGGCAGTAGTGTACAAAAGTCCGAAAAAAAAAGATAATAAAAACGTTGCTTCTCATGTGTGCTTTTGATTACCAACGTTAGGGTTAGAAAAACTGGAGTAGGTCTTTGAAGGCAGTTTTCTTAAAATGAATAACGTTTTCAGTCACAATAGTCGAAAACAAATTTATACTTTTTTTCGATATTGCTTAGCATTTAGAACAGGGGCGCTCAGTGTTTAGTAATCGTATTGTTCCTTGCTGTAAATGCATCGCTCCTATATGGGGCGAGTATGACACATAATCGATCCGATGACCGTAAGGACGTAACCAGTGCGCTTATTGACTTTCAAATGTTTAACTCTCGAATTGTGCACATTGAGAGTGGTTAGCTAGTCCCAAGCCTTACTTTCATTGGTTCTCTGTGCAACTTCGATTGCTCTGGACAATCACGGAGTAGCGAGTACGATGTGTACAATTATCTTTGATTTGCTTTGCCTAGAATTTTGAACATTTTTTAAATGAAAAGTTCTACATATTCTTGCACATGAACACTAGAAAATTACTGAGAAATATGTGTTAAATAAAGATCTAATAGTACACCAATTTTGGAAGAACAGCAAACTACGACGTATATATGTAATAACATGGGACACGGTTTATATGGAAAAATATAAAAAATACAAAAACTGTAGTTCTTGTATACTTTTTGAGTTTCATTTTGGTCCCATTGGCTATGTAAAACTAATGTAAAACTGTGTAAAATATCAGGTCGATCGGAAAAACTATATTTTAGCGCCCGTTATTCTTAGTTTTAAATACGATTTACTATGAGAAAATTTACTTCTTCAAAAAAAAAAAAAATCGCTTGGGGTCACCCCTTGGTCCCTAAAAATAATTCGATGAATGATTTCTGTAGAAAACTTCACGATGAATTAGACCTCCGAAGACCGCAAAGCTATGCGAAGTTCACGGAAAAAGTTATGAAGCCTTGCCCGAGATTTGATTATTTATTGTTATTCCTTACATGTTTAACAGCGTCTCCATGCTATTCGGTTTTCAGTCAATAACTTTTTCCACATATCTTAGATCGCTTTGTGGTCTTCGGAGGGTTGGTTCCTCGTAATATAGTAAACATAAACATGTTGTAGAATTAGGGAAAATTCTAATGTATAACACTGGGATGTGAAATATGTTCATAAAACAATAGGGAAAAATCGCTTGTTAATGCTTACGCTAAAACCGATGCATGGCTTAGAGAAATATACTTATGTCAGTTTAGTCAGTTAATTGAGTTGGTTGAGTAGTAAATATGCATAATAAAAGTTGCGTTGGTAAATATATACTGGTTTGAAACAACTTTGAATACTTTGGGGTCATTTTTGTAGGTATTTAAGCGATATTGTTGATTCTGAACATGGATTTCCTTGAAATTTCTTAGTATAAAACATCAAATCGAGATTTCTCGAGATTCCTCCTAGGGATAATTTTAAAAATTTACCCAGAGGTGCAGAATGGCACCAGGATTCGATCCCTGAACTTAGTTTTGATGGACATTTTTATTTTATAATAACGGTCTGTGGGGGCACCGTGAAACTGTTTGATTTTGCACCGCCGAGTAAAGGTATGAATAATTTTCACGCCACAATGCTTGTGAGCGATCTAGCATGATAATCTTTAGCGCATATAGATGTGCAAACTACGCAAAGTGATTTTACACTGATAAGCGTTCTTTGTAGCAAGTTTTGGCAGGACAAACATAGCCAAATTGACCACGCTACTGGTCCCAAAAGTGAATGAATCAAGCAAACTTCTTGCAATGATATAACCTACAATAAAACATTCGTTTAAGGAGATCTATCTCCAGATAATTATCTAAACTCACCACTGCCTGGGTCGTTTGCTCTAGGCATCCGATTTTCCGGAACACTCATTTTCACTCACTTTTTCACACACACGCCAGGAAAACTTAACCGCACTAAAACCAACGAGCACTCTCATCCGGGTCTGCACCCGCTTGCCATGACCCAGAAGATTCGCTATTCTCCTGGCAGGATCGCCAAATGTGGAGCTTAGAATTATTGTGGACAAGCGGGTGCCCCCAGGAAGTAACTTGTGTTTATCTTTTGACGTTCACCAAGTGATGACGCGACGACCGTTTGCACGCCACTAGATTGCATGATGGGTATTTGGCAGACCATGTGCTACCAGCGTTCATTGGAAGGCTAGTCGAACAACAATGCCACACAAAAATGATCCGTTCCGACAGTTTTCTGGTGGTGTCCAGAAGGCAAATAGGTCTCGCCAGGTGGCTTCCAGGGTCTTTGCCTTTTCCACCTGTCCGGAAGTTTGTCTCTATTTTTTTTTTCAAAAATTCATCCCTCAATTTGTTAATTAGCAACATTCTGTGTCTTCTAACTACAAATTTTTCTGTATGTTTATGACATACCAGCGAATCTGGTAAATGCCAGTAAAGGGCAACATATATCAGTTTTCCTCTGTCTAGGCACATCTGCATAGCCATTCTGAACATGTCAGAGCTAGCCTCGATGACCGCCCAGACCCGGAGCCTTGCTCAACTTAAGCGACTTCGCTATTGCGATGAGCTCGTGGTTTATCACCGGACTACGCACTCTGTAGATCTCACTTCATTCTATTCTACTCTCATCGGTGCGAGCTCTTTCCATTGTCCTTCGAATTCTTAGAAACTCTTTCGATCTCTGGACACCACCAGTATCCAGTTTTTTACGCTGTGATGAGGGGTGATCCATTTTTGACAGATCTTGCCGACAGCCCTTGCAGCATCACAGCTCATCACAGCAACCGAAAATTTCAGTTCACTGCTCCAGAATTGTCAATAATTTTCATCCGGAATGTTTTTAAACTTGTTTGAGAAGTGTTTGAGTAGGAACCTTGATTATAATTTAAAATTTCTTTCATTTTAGGTTCGTGATTATTGTTCATGAAAAAACCTTTGCTATGAGTACAATATTATAAACCAGCACCCAACCGGATAGCATTTGGAACGTGATTCGGAATATTAGGGTAAAAAATATAATTTGGACATGTATGTAATTTGGACATGCACGGCGATGTATGTCTTGTTTCGGAGAGCTAATAAAAGTAGATACTTCTCAATATCGGTTATTGGATCAAATAGACCTTATTCTGACTTCTTACGTTGAAAATACGCTTGTCAATTACGAATTTACTTCAAAATTATCGAAAATGTAAATTATTTCCCTAAAACCCCTCAAATGCACAGGTATGCAAGACGACGTACACTTCACAGTCACATACAATATTCACCACAAAATCGTTGAAATAATAATTGTAAGAAATTTAAATGCCTTATTGCAATGAGAAATGTTCAATAAAGAAGCATTAGGCAGCCAATCTCTTAACATTCATCTAGAACGCTTAAAATAGAAGGTGTCCAAAATACATTGCATGTTTTCTACTGTTGATATATTTTGGTCATCTGACGAACTACACGGTCAAGCTGTGCGATTGCATACTTGGAGGCGTATTCTGTGGGTCTGAAGATATTTCCTCGATTTTACCAAAAAACTGTAATAGTTTTCAAAATAGATGTCTGTTAAGCGGAGAAATTTGATTATTTGCAAGAAAATATTTGTTATTATATGCCATTTCCGATTTCCATGATTTAGCAGTATTAATGGCTTAACATTGAGATAATTGCCCTGTCCAAATTATATATAACTGAGGGTGACCAAAACATATATTCGATGTCCAAAATGCAATTCTAACAGGCGATTGGAAAGTGTGATTTTCCAAGCTTAAAATGCTTTCGTTAAGATTTTTGTCACCAGGACCGCAAAGTACAATCATATTATAAGCGTATTAGTAACTTTGAAAAATAATCAATTGTTTTCTAATGGAGCTAGGGGACGATTTTTCTAACGTTGTCCTCAGCCTGTCCAAAATACATGAATTACCCTACTCAGTACCAATTCCGATGGGGCTCGTCTACGAATAAATTCGGTTTGCAAGGCACATTTTATTCTTGATGGATATTAGCCAGCACAAACCATTAATTTGTTTGCTCTTCTTGTGCAGTTTGTCTGCCAGGAAGGTTTCCACAGCTGTTAGAACGGAATTTAGTTTTTGCGTCACGGATCGGCGGCCTAACCTCTTGGGCCAGGTGGTTCGACGACGACTGTCAGTTGATAAACAGGCTGTGGCGGCGTGCTGGCAAAGAGGTAAGGGAACTAGGTCACGGGAGTCGACGAAAGCCGTTTTTTTGCTCACTAGGCTAGTGGTCGCTGGTTCAAATTACCACCCAGAGATCTTGGGATCCACGAGTATGACGGGCAGGTACGGGGTATCGCTCCGATGCCCTGACAGGAGCCACGTGATCAGTTAAAGATCTGCCTTGAGGCCTGGTCAACAAAAACGCCAAGGCCATTGCCGAGCCTTGTTTATTGACGCAAAACACTTGGGTTCTTATCGGTGCAATAGTGGACGGATTACACGTCGATGCGACAACTTCTAAAGGTCTCAAAGTCAAATACTTTCAAAAAAACTAGGTACTTGGATACTTCGTCCGAGAACACACTTCGGTAGACTCTGCTCGCGGTTTCGTCGTTGTCCCCTTGTCGCTTCCAGCTAGGCTCCTAGCTGCCCACTTTCTGATCGCCCTTCCCAGCACTCAATTTTGTCGGGTTGTGGGTGCTGCGTTTTCCTGCATCCGCACGCCAGATTGCAGCGGTCGCCCAGCCACCCATCTATTGCGCTATACGTTTGGAGTGTTAGTTCATCAGCCGCCCACCGATTCAAAGTGTTTGAGCCTACCGTCCCACATTGTAGTCAAAAGAAACACTTTGTTACCGTATGGTAACAATGGTCATATGGGGATGTAATCACGGAACTCAATGCAATTAAAATTCAAACGGGGTTGCCACTGCAATTTTGAAGAAGAACTCAACAATATTTAGTTTCAATATCCAACAAATAGTACTTTCAATTCAGCTCCTTAAGGCAAGAAGCATTCAAGTTTTCAAATGTTTTATTTATTTGATGGTTACCTCTAGGTGAAAATTTTTGACAATTCAGGAGCAGTGAACTGAAATTTTCCGCTACGGTGATGCTGCAAGGGCTGTCGGCAAGATCTGTCAAAATCGAATCACCCCTCATCACAGCGTAAAAAGCTGGATACCGGTTCGCCGGCGTTACATGCACGGCTTAGGGTTCTGACTAAATCATCGCTGGATAGATTATCGAAGCGCGAGGTTAGTCATCCCCGATGACAGTCGATGACCTTCGGCTGTGGCTGTCTTCCCCCGTATTCCTTGCTATCCTTACCTGTTAGACTAAGGCCTGAGTGTCCTCTGCCGTACGTAGGAGTCGTCTCCAGCCTACTCGGTTCATGGATGTTTGTTTCCAGTTCCGCACTCTGCGTAGGGTCCGCAGATCGTCCTCCACTTGGTCGACCCACCTAGCTCGCTGAGCTCCACGTCTTCTTGTACCGGTCGGATGACTCTCGAGAACCATTTTAGTCGGGTTACTATCCGATATCCTGATGACGTGACCCGCCCACCGTAGCCTCCCGATTTTCGTGGTATGGACGATGGTTGGTTCTCTCAGCAGCTGATGCAGCTCGTGGTTCATTCGCCTTCTCCAAGTCCCGTCTTCCATCTGCACTAGATGGTACGCAACACCTTCCGTTCGAAAACTCCAAGGGCGCGTTGGTCCTCTGCACGTAGGGTCCACGTTTCGTGCCCATAGAGGACGACCGGTCTAATCAGCGTTTTGTAGATGGTTAACTTCGTGTTATGGCGAACTTTATTCGATTGTATAGAGTTCTGCGGAGTCCAAAGTATGCACGATTTCCTGCCACAATGCGCCTCTGAATTTCTCTGCTGGTGTCATTGTCGGCGGTTACCAGTGAGCCCAAGTACACGAATTCTTCAACCGCCTCGATTTCATTACCGTCGATAGAAATTTGAAGGTGGCGGGCAATTGCTCCTTCCCTGGAGCTCTTTGCCATCATGTACTTTGTCTGCGACACATTAAAAACTAATCTGATTCGCCTGACTTCACTCTTTAGTCGAGTGTACGTTTCCGCCATCGTCTCAAATTTACGAGCTATAATATCAATATCATCAGCGAAACCAAGCAGCTTTCCCCCCTTCCGGTTGTCCTCTTCTTGTCGTTGTCTACCGATAAAGTCCTTTCTTTTTGGTTCCGTTACAGATATCGACAGACAAATCAATCAAATCAGATATCGACAATTTGTCCCATCAATGTTTTTTAGTATAAGTTAGCAAATAATTTTGTTTAAGACCCCTATACCCCCCTTCCCAATTTTATCTTTTTTTTCAATCCTTAACCTCGAAACAGCCGCGAGTACTTCGGCTTCCCAAAACTAACATAGTATTAAGACAGTAATAAATTGTAAAAACAAAAGATTTCGGATCAGTTATGCCCATGTGGCGCCCGATCCTTCCAAATAAATGAATAAGTAAAAAAAAAAACCAAGCAGCTGAACGGACTTTGTGAAAATCGCTCTACTTGTGTTTATCCCTGCTCTCCTCATTACATATTATAAGGCGATGTTAACAGCAAGCATGAAATACCATCACCTTGCCGTAACCCTCTGCGAGACTCGAAGGAACTCTATAGTATCCCTGATACTCGAACTACGCACATCACTCGATCCATCGTCGCCTTGATCAATCATATAAGTTTATCCGGGAATCCGTATTCGTGGATAATCTGACATAGCTGTTCTCGATCGATTGTATCATACGCCGATTTCAAATCGATGAACAAGTGATGTGTGGGCACGTTGTATTCGCGGCATTTCTGCAACACCTAATGGATGGCGAACATCTGGTCCGTTGTAGCGCGATCACCCATGAATCCAGTCTGATATTGCACCACGAACTCTCATACAATCGGTGATAGACAGCGGCATAAAATTTGAGAGAGTATGTTGTAGGCAGCGCTCAGTAGTTTGACCAGCGGTTTTGTCTTTCCCCCTGAGAGCAGCTGACACTGACACTCTTCTGAGCCCATGGCTCAAATGGACACGGATACGTATACTTGGACATCGGTGAACGGCAACCCATAATAGACCCCCAATCGGACTGGACACAGGAACAACCTACATCCACACATCAACATCTTCGTGCTCATCATTCTTCCATGATTGGGTAGAAAGTGAAAGCAGCGCAACGGCAACCAGTTCGATATAGTATACAATTAGAGTAGAATACATTTAGGCGCTGTACAAAGTGAAAGTACAGCTTCCAATTGGAATCGCTCATGCAGTGCCCTAGTGAACAATGGAGCTGTAGATTAGATTAAGTGATTGAAGAATAAACAAAGAAAAAACATTAAAGTGAGTCTAAAATGTAGCCATGACTATCCCGAAAACTGACTAAATTATTGAGAACATGTTGCACTTGCGACATTGACGAATAATTAAAATGTATTGTGGAGAAGAAGAGATTTCATGAACATTTTCAATTATCTCCAGTATCAACTAAACTTAACAAATGCTCCTTTTTCCACCGAATTTCCACGTCGATCGATAAAGTTCATGAACGTTATGTAGAAATACCTACATCTTCGAATCGTCCTCACAACAAACATCACACATAGCAAATGTTCTTCTAGGCAACTTGAAGCGATAGTATGCTATCAATATTTACAAACAATTTAACAATTTATTGACTATGCATCGAGAAAATTGAATTTACTCCATTTACTCGGAGCCTGACGAAATAGTCATACACACAGGCACACAGCCAGACGTCACATACATTGGGGGAGGCACACATTCAATACAAGCCAGCAGCAACAGCAGCCCTTGTGGCACCAGAGAGTCGAGAAGCTGTTCGCAGGCTTGCTGAACATTTGCCCACAACGCTATGCAAACAACGTTAATTTGTTTAATTAAGCAAAACTCGAAGCGCGCAAGACGTTTATTCATAATGGATGACTATTGGGCTAATTTTCGCTTCGAAGTAGGAATGCTCGGATTCGAGCTGAGCGCTGTTATTGGGTTGCGGGGGTGAGGAGCACGTCGGATCCGGAGTTGTGTTTGCAGCTCATCAGAGTCCACACACAGATATTCTCTTGCTGTCCGTGAGCCGCCGTGGTGTGCAGAAGCGACCGGCCGGCACTGGCCCAGGAGAATAAACAGCATACATAATTATCGTTATTAGATTGGTACGTACGTAAGAAATTACATTGCACTTAGATCAACATAAATTAGCTTCTCCGAATGCCAGGAAACCTTAGGTTGTATCCGTGCTGGAATGCATCCTACTGTCGTACCCTCTTCATTGGTGGCAGATGCGATTGGGGAGAATGCTTCATATGATTTTGGGCAAGTACATATTAACTTAAATTTGTAATGGCAAGTTTTTAATGAGTTCACGGAAAACATCACAAACACAAAAGAAATCAACAAAAAATTGAATATGCTTGACCCTTAGTAGGGGTATTTTACACCCCTTCTCCTCATCCTCAGTGGGTCCAATGCAATGTGTGTATGCTCCTCCTCGCTCAATGATTTCTCCATTTTGCGGTCCATTGAAATGAGACTGGCGTTCATCAACGTAACACTCTGGTAATTACTTTACCCCTAAACAGCGCATCGTTATTTGCACTGCGTAATTATGTTTATTGATTCCATTCTAATCAATCAATTCACTCTTGACCGTTTGCTTGACGATGTAATGTAATGTACCGAATAGGACCTGCTGGATGTTTCCGATGCTGGATGTGGTTTTGCTAGTGCAGTGCTACGTCAGTACAAAATATCTTCAAATGGGATGGAGTTCATGGTTGATTAAAGCGAGTGAATCGAAATCTCCTTTTAGGTTAGAGTTTGAATGGAACAAACCAGTTGGGTTTTAATTATAAGTTTTATTTTTTATGTGCTGCTTCGTTCGTTACATTAAGCTCTTAGAATATTCACTGAAAGGAACTCTGCGGTCCTCTCCACTTGATCGAACCACTTAGCCCGCTGCGCACCCTGTTTTCTTGTACTGGTCAGATTGCTCTCGAGTAGCATTTACTGTCCGACATCCTGATGACGTGACCCCACCGCGAGCCTCCCGATTTTCGCGGTGTTGACGATGGTTGATTATCTTAGCAGCTGATGCAGCTCGTCACGTCATCCATCTGCACTTCGCCGTAAATGGTGCGCAACAGATTTCGTTCGAAACTCCAATCCAAGGGCGCGTTAATCCTCTGCACGTACAAGTCCATGATTCATGCCCATAGAGGACTACCGATCTACAAATCAGCGTTTTGTAGATAGTTAACTTCGTGTGACGGCGAAATTTGTTTGATCGTAGAGTTCTGCGGAGTCCAAAGTAGGCTCGGTTTTCTGCCGCAATGCGTCTCTGAAGTTCTCTGCTGGTAAGGTTGTCCAGTGAGCCCAAGTACACGAATTCTTCAACCGCCTCGAATTCATCACCGTCAATATAAATTCCTCCTGGAGCCCTTTGCCATCATGTACTTTGTCTTCGACACATTAATGACTAATCCGATTCGCCTGGCTTCACTCTTTAGTCGGATGTACGTTTCCGCCATCGTCTCAAATTTACGAGCAATAATATCAATATCATCAGCGAAACCAAGCAGCTGAACGGACTTCGTGAAAATCGTTCCACTCGTGTTTATCCCCGCTCTCCTTATTACACCCTCCAAAGCAATGTTGAACAGCAAGCACGAAAGACCATCACCTTGCCGTAACCCTATGCGAGATTCGAAGGGACTCGAGAGTGTCCAGAATATTTGAACTACACATATCACTCGATCCATCGTCGCCTTGATTATTCGTATCAGTTTATCCAGGAATCCGTATTTGTGCACCGATTTAAAATCGATGAACAAGTGATGCGTGGGCACGTTGTATTCGCGGCATTTCTGCAACACCTTGTGGATGGCGAACATCAGGTCCGATGTAGCACGGTTACCCATGAATCCAGCCTAATACTGCCCCACGAACTCTCTTGCAGTCGGTGATAGATGACGGCATAAAATTTAAGAGAGTATCTTGTAGGCAGCGCTCAGTAGTGTGATCGCGCGATAGCTCCCGCAATCCAACTTGTCGGGCTTTTTGTAGATGGGACGAGACGCACTGTTGGTAATATCTCCTCCTCCCAAATCTTAGTAATGACCCAGTGTAGTGCTCCCACCCCTCACCTGTGCTTCTCCACCGTATTTCGGAGGCTCGCTTGATAGTTGATCCGCTTCAACGGCTTTGTTGTTTTTCATTCGACAAACTCCCTCTTCAATCTCCAGGTGGTCAGGGGCCAGAAGTATTTCATCCTCTGTACGTACTCCTAGATCAGTTACCTCGCCACTTTCGGTGCCTGCAATGTCGCCATTAAGGTGCTCTTCGTAATGCTACTTCTCGACCACCTCACGCTCGCTGTTGAGAAGTTCCCCATGATTTACTCGGCACATTTCTGCGTGAGTGGTTTAGTTTCTCGTTGAATTTCCGTTTATCCTTAGCGCGGTAAGAGCTCTTCCATCTCTTCGCGATCTCGTTCTTCCTGCTGGTGCTTCTTCCACCGGAAGACTGAGTTTTGTCTGTTTCGCGCCTGTCTATAACGTGCCTCATTCATTATTGTCGCTGCGCTCTTCTCGTTTTTCAACTGTTCACATTCGCCGTCGTACCAGTCGTTTCTGTGATTCATAGTCGCGTATCCAAGTGCTGAAGTCGAAGGACGGATCGGATGTCCCTCCAGCCATCTTCAAGTGTAGCTGCGCCAAGCTGCTCTTCTGTTAGTAGGGCCACTACTAACTGCTGTGCGTAGTATTGAGCCACTTCTACGTTCCGCAGCCGTTCGATGTTGAGCCGCTGTGTTCGACTCGAACGCGTGGTAATAACCGTTGAAAGTTTTGAGCGCGTGATCCGAATCTAGTCGAATGTATGCCCAAAAAGCGGGCTCGCAATTAAAACGTAGCCCACCTCAGCATAGCCCAAATTCGGCGGCGCATAAGATCAGGTCATAGCGACAGTTAAGAGGGAGGCAATAGATGGTGTCATGAATTATTAAGGCGGCGCAAAGGGGAGTATCGGGGCGTTGACTGAGTTTCATAAGGGAGACTTAGGGACATTGAAAAAGGAGCCAAAAGGAGGTCTAATGGGGTTAAGCAGAGACTTAAAGGGTCTTAGGGTGTAGTTTTGCTAAAATGAAGCTCTAGGATGGCTATCATATTTTGTGTCACTAAGGAGTAGGTGAGATATGGATGGATTGGGAAAAGAGGATTTAGCCGGGTTTGAAGGGCTGGCCAAAGCAGTTAAGGATAAAGAAGGTAAGATTTTCGGCAAAGGCTATGGATCGCCAATCCGGAGATGACGGGTTCTATTCCCGTTCCGGTCGGAAAATTTTCTCGACTCCCTGGGCATAATGTATTGCCATAATGTATATGCCAAACAATGTTACAAATTCATGCAATGGTAGGCAAAGAAAGCCCGTCAATTAATAACTGTGGAAGTGCTCTAAGAACAGTAAATTGAAGAGAGGCAGGCCCAGTTCCCATACGAGCGTCGAGCCATAAAGAAGAAGAGCACTTCCAGATCATGAAGATCATGTTCTGAATTTCACCACCACGTGGCGCTATACTGAAAATAATCGACACGCCTCATCCATGTTCTTTTACACGTTAATGTATTGTTTAAAACAGCAAGCTATATTAACGTGTAATTCTTTTGAATCAGATGTTGAATAGTTTAGGTTCTAAACCACTATCTATTACACATGATTTGATCGTGTTTGACGGTATGTTTATGTATCGATAATAGAAATGGTTTGCCCATCACTTAATGTACATCACCGTACTCGCTCGCTTAACATGCTTCATTTTTTGGAGAACAGGAACCCGAAGCTGGGTGCCTATTACTGATATTCTTAAGAAAATTGACATTAATGATGCCATATTAACGTGTTTTACACTTGATTTTGTAAAGTGTTTCTACGACTGGTTTGACACGTTAAATTCAAATGTTTTCTAACTAGTGAAAATTCGTTTCACACATGTGTGTTTCGAACGTGTAGAATATTTTCAGTGTAGTGTACGTAGTGACTTCCGGTACGACTGGTGAAATACATCACAAGATTGATTTCAGAAAGAAAGGTACGCGCCTAGCTTTCAAGTTCAAGGATCAAGCGTCATTCAGGAACACTTTCCCCAAGAATATCTACAGAAACAGGGTAAAAAATATAATTTGGACATGTATGTAATTTGTATAGGCACGGTGATGTATGTCTTGTTCCGGTGAGCTAATAAAAGTAGATACTTCTCAATATGGATTATTGGATCGATCAGATCCTATTCTGCTGATTTACGTTGAAAATACGCTTACCTAACAATTAAGAATTTACTTCAAAATTATCGGAAATGTAAATTGTTTCACTAAAACCCCTCAAATGCACAGGTATGCAAGACGACATAGGGGCTGTCCATAAACCACGTGATCATTTTTTTGGGACTTTTGAACCCCCCCCCCCCCGTGATCAATAGTCCATACAAATTTTTTTATTTGTCCATACAAAATGGTCATTGGCCGAACCCCCCCCCCCCCCCCCCTCATGACCACGTGGTTTATGGACAGCCCCATACACTTCACAGCCACATACAATATTCACCTCAAAATCGTTAAATTAATAATTGTAAGAAATTTAAAAGCCTTATTGCAATGAAAAATGTTCAACCAAGAAGAATTAGGCAGCCAATCTCTTAACATTCATCTAGAACGCTTAAAATAGGTGGTGTCCAAAATACATTACAAGTTTTCTACTGTACTGACGAACTACATGGGGATGCTGTGCGATTGCATGCTTGGAGGCGTATTCTGTAGGTCTGGCGATATTTCCTCGATTTTAGCAAAAACTGTAAAATTTATCAAAATATATGCTTCTTAAGCGGAGAAATTTGATGATTTGCAAGAAAATATATGTTAATTTGTGCTACTTCCATGATATGGCTAAACATTGAGATATTTGCCCTGTCCAAATTATATATACCTAAGGGTGTCCAAACATATATTCGGTGTCCGAAATGCAATTCTAACAGGCGATTGGAAATTGTGATTTTCTCAGCTTAAAACTTTCGTTAAGGTTTTTGTCACCAGGAACGCAAAGTACAATTATATTATAAGCGTACAAGTAACTTTGCACGATAATCAATTGCTTTCTAAGGAAGCTAGGGGATGATTTTTCCAACGTTGTCCTCAGCCTGTCCAAAATACATGAATTACCCTACTTTCCGTGAATGTCCAAGGGGTTTCTCTAAGAGATTCAATTCTAGTAGAATTAATGTTTCAGCGCAATTATTGTAAAAAGCTTCGTGGATCTCATAGCAGGTTTTCGTTTTCTTGAAAAATATAAACATCAGTAACATATTCTCATAATGATTTTTTTTTTATTCTTAATCACTTAACCTAATTTACAGCTCTATTGTCCACTGGGGCACTACGTGAGCAATTTCAATTGACAGCTGCACTTACATTTTGTACAGCGCCTAGATTCTATTCTACTTTATCGAACTGGTTGCCTTTTCTGCAGCTTTCACTTTTTCTACTTTATACCTAGTACATAGAATGATGAGCACAAGGATGATGATGGATGGCCGTTGTTCCTTTCCAGTCCGATTGGGGGTCCATTATGAGTAGCAGTTCGCCGATGTCCAGGTATCCGGGTCCGTTTGAGCCATGGGGCTCAGAAGAGGGTCAGTGTCAGTTGCTCTCGGGGGAAAAGCAACTGACGAAAAATTGCAAGTGCCGGGGCTGGGAATCAAACCCATGACCATCCGCATATGAAGCGAACGTGTGACCAACTACGCCACGGACCCCGGCATTCTCATAATGATGATTCACACAAGTTTTTGCAAATATATTCAAAGATATTTATGACTCCAATTTGACATTTATTATCCAGAATCCAGAAATCAGGGGCAGACCATCCGCTAATTAAGCAAACGTGTGATGAGCTGCGTCATGGGCTCCGCCACTCTGGAGAGGAATTTCCGAATGAAGCACTACATAAGTTTCTGAAGCAATCTTTCGAGGACTTCGCGGACGAACTTCAGAAATTATTACCGAAGCAATCTCTGCAAAATATATTTCGAAACCATCCCTAAAGAACTTCCCTAATTAATCAATGGAGGAGTTCCATAATGAATCTCTGAAGGAATCACTGAAAAAAAAATCGTAGATGAATCGCAGAAGGATGCTCTGGAGTGATTTGAAATGAAATCACTGAAGTCTTCAAGCTTCGGAGGAATTTCTGATGAAATCCTTGGGGAAAAAAACCCCAGGGAATGGGTCCATGAAGTAAAATTCAAAGGGGCATCTAGAGGAATTCGTGTTAAAAATTCCCTGTAGAAAATCCAAAAGGTATGGCTGGATGAATTTTTGAAGAAATCCCTGGACAAACTCTTGGATCCCTGAAAAGATTTACAAAAATATTCAAGGATCCCAAATGGAATCAACATTTTCCTGAAATCCAGAAAAAAAAACTAGAGGTATTTCCGATAGAATCCCTAGAAGAATTTGGCAAAGACATTGTTGGAGAATGGATCTTCGAAGGAATCTTTGGAGACACTTCCGAAGCAATCACTGAAAAAAAAAAACCCTTAAGAATTCTGGGTGGAATTTTGAAGAAATTTCCGAATATTTGGAAAAAATTCTGTATGAATCTTTTAACTATTTCTTGAAGAATCCCTGGACGAATATTTCAACGGATCCCTATACAGAAATTTCCGAAGAGATCACTGGAGGAAATTCCAGAAAAATGTCTGATGGAGTAAGCGAAGGTCAACCTGGAGGAAACAATTCCCTCCTTGGAAGAATTTCGGTTGGAACCTCTGGAAGGATCCCTGAAAGGTTTCCGTGAGGAATTCCCATAAAAAGGAATGCAGAAATTTACGATGGAATCACTGGAAGGATTCCCAAAGAAACCACTAGTGGAATTTCCAGTGGAGCGGACCTGGTGTGATGGTTAGAACACTTGACTATCACGCCGAGGACCTGGGATCGAATCCCACTCCCGACAATCTCACAAAATGTGAGTTCTTCCTTCGGAAGGGAAGTAAAGCGTGGGTCCCGAGATGAACTAGCCTAGGGCTAAAAATCTCGTTAATACAGATAATAATAATAGTGGAATTTCCAAAGAACTCTCGATGAATATTCACAGAAATCCTTGGAGGAGGAATATCCTGAGCACTTCCTGGAGCAACTCCTTGAAAAATTTCCGGAGGAACTCCTGAAGACATAATGAAAACGTGGTTAAATGCCAGAAGAAATCACTGGAGATAAATGCTTGAATAAATTTCTGATGAAATTTCAGAAGGAATCTCTGGAACAGAAATCCCCAATAAAATTCTCGAATAAATCCTTGAAAACGAATCCCAGGACAAACCGTAAGGAAATTCCCTGTTGAAATTTCCGTAAGGAATTCCCACAGAAAGAGCTAAAGAAATTGTCAGAGGAATCCTTCGAGTGAGTCAGTGCAGTCCCTATCTGGCCTGAATTTAACTTACATATCTCACCAAAATCGTGCCTGAAGTTACTTTGTACCATCGTTGGGGTGAGAATGGGTAAAAAAATGCATACTTCCACATTCATTGTTCAATAACTTTTGCTTCCTTGCATGAAAAAGTTCTTTAATCGCTGAAATATGATCTTTGGTAATGCAATGAAATGTTTTTTTTGCGATTTCTACAAACAATTTTTCAGACAATAAATTTGTAAGTGCTGAAGATACATTCTTTTCAACGGTATAAACAGACCGCTAGAAGTGGGAAAAAAATTCAATTAAAATAATCCAACTAGAATTTCGATTTGCTGTCTCGGAATGTTACGATTCCATTCAAACTGACTGAACCCAGCTTGGTTTGCCCCAAGCACAGGCAAAAGCTTCTATTTCACCGGATGAATGGTTTCTTGACAATATTCACTGTGACTTGTAGCTGAAGCAATGCGAAACGTTTGCCCACAGCACTTTGCGGGGAAGAATTTCAATTTCAACTGCGCCAGCGTCACCACGATGCCAACGCCGTCAAGCATACTGAACAAATGGAAGAAGGATTGAACATAGTGAAAAGCCGTTTTAAGCACATTTTTAATTTATATTCAAATGCGGTTCGAGAGTAACGATAATCACACTTTTTCTATCCGGTTAGAAGTGTTTGGTTTGAATTACTGAAAAATTTCATTTCGCTCTCATAAATATTGGAAAACCGTCAGCAAATATACCAATCGAAAAAAAAAGCCTAATGAAGCACAAATAAATAGAGAGTGGCCAACTTCAAACGTTCTCGAAACCGCAAAATCACTCGCTCCAGGAATCGTGCGATCCTGATCAAATAGAGCCCAAGCGATTTAGTCAAATTTGATTTTGCTTTTTTGTTTCTGTCCTTTCGCTTTGATCCTTTCTCTCTGCCGTATGCAGAACTACAAAAAGCTCCGAACGAATCCCATCAAAAGTTCGTTATGCGTGTTTTACTTTGCCCGCCTCGCCTCAAACAACCTTATTTCCGGAGTGCTATTCATTCTCCAGTCACTTGTACAAAGCTCCATGAAAAACCGTTGTAGGTAGGTACGTAGGTACCTAGCAATCTTGAAAGACAGAACCATTTTCAGTTCAATCTTTCCCGTCTTGACAGTCTAATTTCGCCTTAAATCAGAATCGTGATTTCAATGGTGCCCGTCGGCGCAGAGAAGAAAAAAGAAACCAAAATCGTTAAACAATCTTTTCGTGACCACATTTTCCATTCTCTGCTCGAGGAAATGCCAAATGCAAATAGGTTTACTGCATTCGGGAAATCTTTTTTCCCGGGAGCTGTGAGTACGTGCCATGCCGATTGGGAAAACGAAATTAATCTTGTTCAATAAGAGTAGAATATTTCTAATCAATTCTAGAAATGACAAAATAATTTAATCAGACTTGAATGTATGGGCAAAAGCATTGGTAGTAAGCCACGTGCTGCAGAGAAAAAAATACCAAATTTTGATAATAAGCAACTTAAGAAGAAACTTCAGCGAACACAAAATTAAGTGTAAAAACTATGATAAAGAAAAAGTGAAAAAGGTTGATGCAAGTGGGCTAATAATATTAGAATTCATAGATTTAGATGTCAAGACTGAAAAATTCCTTTGGCAAGAATATTTTCAGACGGTCACCAAAAACATGGGGTGAAAATTTACTTCGTCATGTGCACTAATTCCCGTCACACCAGATGGAAAATAGTCAATCATTACACATATTCTGACTTACTTTGCTAATGTCTCATTAGATGGAAATAAAATAACTACCCTGATAAAAAATATCATGAAAATAAATACGATAAATTTTATTGTTACAGCACCATTTTTCCGACAATTATTCACCATTAAATGTATTGTAATTTGCACAGCACACTCACCATCACCCCTATTGTTCTATACCATTCAGCGAATGGCAAATGTCACTTTTACAATAAGAAAATAATGGTCGTTATGTATCTTAACCATAAAATTTTGAGAAATTTTTCATACATTTTTCCGCGAAAAACTTTAGAAAGTATTGTGTTTTTAAATAACATTTTTAGGTTCTTGTACCGACTTTTCGAACCCTCAAAGCAGAATACCCTCTATGAATGAGTGTAATCAGTTTCGTACCTTTTAATTCCGCCCTATGTTGCTTATCCTTTGACAGATACGCGTATTTCGACTACCACTTGTAATCTTCCTCAGTGTCAGTTATCCAGTGGATAACTGACACTGAGGAAGATTACAAGTGGTAGTCGAAATACGCGTATCTGTCAAAGGATAAGCAACATAGGGCGGAATTAAAAGGTACGAAACTGATTACACTCATTCATAACATTTTTAGGGCAATTTTTAAAAGAAAACAATATATCCTAATGTTCTTTTATTGTTCTTACAATACAAATAAAACTAATTGAATGTCGTCAAATGAATCGTTGTTACAATAAAAATACAATAATTTTTGTTGTTATTTGTAAGCATTTTTTGCTTTTGAAAAACCAAAGAATTTATATTTTCCGCTAACATTTATATCCAGCATTTACGAGCACTGAAGGCCGCCAGAATGATATGCATATTTTATGATAAGAATCAAACACTCTGACGTCTGTCCGGTATGTACAGTAGACGTTCGATAACTGCAACATGTTTACGTTTCACTTAGCGAACGAAAATTCGATAACTGCAACGCCTGACAGTGTCAACAAACCATCAGCTGACGTAAAATGAACGTGAACTTCATCCAACTGTTCATTTGGGCTAACATGGCGCACCATTCTGACATTTGGCGGTGCGATAACTGCAAATTTGTTGCACTTACCGAACTTGCAGTTAAAAAGCATTGCAGTTAAACCGTTTGCTCCGACCGAACGTCTACTGTATTGCTTGGCAGCTGTTGATAAGATCTATCACCAATCTTTTCAAATAACTGTCAAATATCACAAGTCAGACCTCAGGTCAAGATCCATACCATAAATCGTTCACAATTCATGTGGCCATTAGTACCTGTAAATGCTGGAGAAAAATGTTACCGACAAATGTGAATTCTATGGTTTTTCAAAGGTGCAATCTGTTTACATAACAACAAATATTATCGCATGTTTATTTTAACATAAATTCAATTGACCCCATTAAACTAATTGTATTTGTGTTGTTATCAATGGTAGTTTACTATTTACTAGATCCGTTTAATTTATTTGGAAACAATAGAAAAATTGTTTGATGAAGAATGAATTCGGAACTAATGAAAAGTGAATTTTACCGTATCAGTAACCCTAACTTACTGACGAGATGTGATTGTGTGTAAGAAGAGCGCGCGTAGCGCACCTAGTGTGATGTCCGAGAGTAGTGGTCATCGAACAGTAGTTATGGGATAGGTACATACATACATTACATACATTTATTTGTTCAACATCATTAAGACAAGACATAATCAACAATAGTACGCCACAATACTCGGTTTGTGGCTGCCGCTCTCCATCCTCGGTCGCGCCCAATGCTCACCAAGTCACGCTCCACCTGGTCCACCCATCGTGCTCTCTGCGCTCCACGCCTTCTTGTGCCAACCGGATCCGTTGCAAACACCAGCTTTGCAGGGTTGTTGTCCGGCATTCTTGCAACATGCCCTGCCCACCGTATCCTTCCGTCTTTGGCCACCTTCTGGATGCTGGGTTCGCCGTAAAGTGCAGCGAGCTCGTGGTTCATCCTTCTCCGCCACACACCGTTCTCCTGCACACCGCCGAAGATCGTTCTTAACACGCGTCGCTCGAAAACTCCGAGTGCTTGTAGGTCCTCCTCGAGCATGGTCCATGTCTCGTGCCCGTAGAGGATCACCGGTCTTATTAGCGTTTTGTACATGGTGCATTTGGTGCGTGGGTGAATCTTTTTCGACCGCAGTTTCTTCTGGAGCCCGTAGTAGGCCCGACTTCCGCTGATGATGCGCCTCCGAATTTCATGGCTCACGTTGTTGTCAGCCGTCAGTAGGGATCCGAGGTAGACGAATTCCTCCACCACCTCGAAAGTATCCCCGTCTATCGTAACACTACTACCCAGACGGATCTGGTCGTGTTCGGTTCCGCCTACCAGCATGTACTTTGTTTTTGAGGCATTCACCACCAGTCCGACCTTTGCTGCTTCGCGTTTCAGGCGGGTGTACAGTTCTGCCACCACCGTTCCAAATGTTCTAGCGATAATGTCCATGTCGTCCGCAAAGCACACAAATTGACCGGATTTTGTGAAAATCGTTCCCCGGCTGTTGAGCCCGGCTCGTCGCATCACACCTTCCAGCGCGATGTTGAAGAGTAGACATGAGAGTCCGTCACCTTGTCGCAGTCCCCGGCTAGATACGAATGAACTGGATAGTTCACTCGAAACCCTTACGCAGTTTTGCACACCGTCCATCGTTGCTTTAATCAGTCTAGTCAGCTTCCCAGGAAAGCCGTTTTCGTCCATGATTCTCCATAGCTCTGCGTGGTCGATACTATCGTATGCCGCTTTGAAGTCGATGAACAGGTGGTGCGTTGGGACCTGGTATTCACGGCATTTCTGGAGGATTTGCCGTACGGTAAAGATCTGGTCCGTTGTCGACCGGCCGTCGATGAAGCCGGCTTGATAACTATCCCACGAACTCATTTGTTTTAGGTGACAGACGACGGAAGATGATCTGGGATAGCACTTTGTAGGCAGCATTCAAAATAGTGATCGCCCTGAAGTTTTCACATTCCAAATGGTCGCCTTTCTTGTGAATGGGGCAGATTACCCCTTCCTTCCACTCCTCCGGTAGCTGTTCGGTTTCCCAGATCCTGACTATCAGCCGATGCAGACAGGTGGCCAACTTTTCTGGGCCCATCTTGATGAGTTCAGCTGCGATACCATCCTTACCAGCTGCTTTGTTGGTTTTGAGCTGGTGAATGGCATCCTTAACTTCTCTCAGCGTGGGAGTTGGTTCATTTCCGTCCTTCGCTGCACTGGCGTCGTCGTTCCTTCCGTTGCTGTGGGCTCCCGTGCCTACGTTCTCCACGCCGTTCAGGTGCTGATCGAAGTGCTGCTTCCCCCTTTCGATCACCTCATGTCCGTCCGTCAAGAGGCCTCCGTCTTTATCCCTGCATATTTCGGCTCGCGGCACGAAGCCGTTGCGGGATGCGTTGAGCTTCTGATAGAACTTCCGTGTTTCTTGGGAATGGCACAGCAGTTCCATTTCTTCACACTCCGCTTCTTCCAGGCGGCGCTTTTTCTCCCGAAAAGAGGCGGGTCTGCTGTTTCCGCTTCTGTTTGTAACATTCCACGTTCTGTCGAGTCCCTTGCTGCAGCATTACCGCCCTCGCTGCGTTCTTCTCCTCCAAAACCGTTCTGCACTCTTCGTCTAACCATTCGTTCCGTCGATTCCGTTCCACGTACCCGATGGTGCTCTCGGCTGCGTCGTTGATGGCTGCTTTCACTGTACTCCAGCAGTCCTCTAGAGGGGCCTCATCGAGCTCGCCCTCGTCTGGCAACGCGGCTTCGAGATTCTGCGCGTATGCTGAGGCAACATCCGGTTGCTTCAGTCGCTCTAGGTTGTACCGTGGCGGTCGCCGGTACCGTACATTGTTGATGATGGAGAGTTTTGGGCGCAGTTTGACCATCACCAGATAGTGGTCGGAGTCGATGTTGGCGCCACGATACGTCCTGACGTCGATAATGTCGGAGAAGTGCCGTCCGTCAATCAGAACGTGGTCGATTTGAGATTCCGTCTGCTGTGGTGATCTCCAGGTGATGATCTTGACGTCGTGGCTTGGGCAGCGATCGTACTCGCGTTCGAGCTGCGCGTAAAATGCGTCCTTGCCATCATCAGTACTTCCGGAGTGTGGGCTGTGCACGTTTATTATGCTGAAGTTGAAGAATCGGCCCTTGATCCTCAACCTGCACATTCTTTCGTCGATCGGCCACCAACCGATCACGCGTCTCTGCATATCACCCATCACTATGAAAGATGTTCACAGCTCGCGTGTGTTGCCGCAGCTCTGGTAGATGGTATTATTACCTCTAAACGTTCGCACCATGGGTCCTGTCCAACGCACCTCCTACAGCGCTACGATGCCGAACACGCGGGTCTTCAGTAGATCGGCGAGTATGCGGGTGCTCCCAATGAAGTTGAGTGATCGGCAGTTCCACGTACCGAGCTTCCAATTGCAAGTCCTTTTTGTTCGCTGAGATCGTTGCCGTTGGTCTCGGTTCGTATTATTCTGTTGCTGATTTTCCGCTACAATGGTTTTTTACGGTTGGCTCGTAGGGCCTGACACCAATCCCCTACTTTCCGGAGGACCATAGTGCACAGTTGAGCTTAGAGTCCTTCCCTGGCACTCGGACGTAGATCAGCCGCCCCTAACATAGGGATCAGACGCTGTTGTGAGCCGCTCCTCCTGGAGAACAGTTGCTTAGGTTTGCCGAATCAAACCCCCCTCCCTTCCCTGTCAGCCTACGACCAAAGTTCCCACCGAGGTTGGTTACCCCATCTTCCCTAAGGTTGCTCATAATTTCTGGCCGGTACCGCGTGGAGGTAGGGATAGGAGTTGCTGGGCAGAGGCTAGTGGATCACAATGGAATCTGAATTGCGCAGCATACCCAGCCTTTACCGTGCCACGATCCCGCACTTATGCTAGTGCATTAATACAATAACATTAATCCGTCACACTGCATAGAAAACCACTGAGCTTCACAAATAAATTATACTTGCAGTAGTGCCTTTCAAGATGCTTCCAGGCTTCTGTACCACCAGTGAGTAAGTTGAGATCTGAAAATACTTGCACTTCCTTCAACACTATCGGTTCTGAGAAGATTTGCATGACATTTTACCTCTTGAGGTATTACAATACGACGAACATGTTCACTTTATCCTCACATTTTAGATTATTGAGAAATTAATGGGGCCGTGATCCTGTATTGAGATCTACCGAGTTTTGCAATGGCAACACCACAGACAAGCAGACGAAACACTTGCGAAATTTCCATCGATAATTTTAAATCCTCATAGTCGTGGCTTTCACAACTAGAAGCGCGCGCATCGTTTTTCTTGCGTTTGACATTTCACACTAGTGCCTTCTGTTGACGCTATTGCACAACGCAGTGATTCGTGAAACATTTCCACCAGGTGATGGTAGTGATGGTTTTTCACGAAAATTGTTTTAGGTGTTACGTCTATGGCAACACCATTACCCTGTAAGGTTGAGGGATTCGTCATTGACAAAATCGTCATCATTAAATTTTTTTTCCTCCCCTGTTGGGGAAATTTAGCCACTGCGTCCAATAGGCTGAACTTTTGTGGCATATCATTGAAAATTCGAAAGCAGTTTTCTCGTTCAAAGATGAAATTTCCGCAATGAAAATGTATTCACTGTATTGCGGGTGCAGAATGGAGTACAGTGAATACATTTCCAATGCAATCATTCAAGTTTTGAGTGAGAAAACTGCTTTCGAATTTCTGATGACGACGATTTTATCAATGACGAATCCTTTAACCGTAATGATACTCCTTACGATGCGATGCAGAATATGAAAAACATATTCGTTTTGCCTTCACTTTTAGGTTCTTGATAAATTATTATGGCCCGTGACCAACCGTGATCTCAGCCTGGCTGTCACGAAGTTTTGCAATTCAATTTTTGGTAATAAGTGACCTTTGAGACGCAGAAGCCTAAAACATTTACACCTTCTCCTAGGTCTTTCGATTCTTGCGAAATCATCATGGCCTGTGACCCCAATTTGGGAATCTCTGAGTTTTGCAATGCCACTATTTTGTAACTAATCCAGAATAAAAAAAAATCTTTCTGAATTTCAGTAATCGAAACGTCTCCCGTTGGAAAAGCTTAGTTTGATAGTTAGAAGTTTTAACCGAGGATTAACAAGTAAGGATATCTTCGTGTATGTATCTTATTGAGCGGTGAAAAAACGTACCTTCATCTGCTTCATCCACGTGGTTGATAGCCACATCCCTAGGAGATTGCGGTGTTTGCATTGCAACATATGCACCGGATATTCGATGGTGAGATTTCCGAACACGAGTACGGTTAGCTCCGGATAAGATTCCTGATCCGGCCGGCGGCGGCATCCAACATTGAAAGCAGATTCCATTCCCTCTTTCCATGGTGAGTATACCAGGGAGCGAAAGAGAGAAAGCCCAATGACGACGACGACGTCCGAAAGAAAAAGACTGCATGAAACTGAACAAATAAACCCGACCACTCAGTGAAATGAACACTCCTTTTTCGTTTGGCTGCAGGCGTTTTGCTGAAGTCTTAACTTTACTGCTCGGCATTGGATCAGGACACACGAGCCTCTGTCACATAATAGGAGAGAAGAGGGAGGCAATTGCCTTTCTTCAAGAAGGTGGACGCTATCTGTCTAGTCAACAGCTTACATTTTCCACTAATAAGTGTTCATTAAAGGAGTGTAGAATTAGCATTTAAGTTAAAATACACGTTAATAAAAACTAAAAAAAAAAGTTCATTAAAGAACAAACATACATTTATTGAAGTTTGTTATAAAACTAAATTTACAAAATTTACATTTTAAAGTGTTTCACAAAATAACATTAAAGTAAACTGTGTGACTCCGTGGCCGTGCGGCTAGTGTCACCAAGCATTTAATCGCATCGTGCTAGGGAGCGCGCTTTCAATTCCCACCGCAGCTGTCATGAAAAGTTTTCGGCTGTGCCATTGGGCGTTGTAGCTAGCCTGTTGTGCTTCCTTCAATGAACAGGACATTTTTCACCACTGCTGAATAGAGGAGTCGGAGTGTGATCATTATTGAACCACGGGAATTTTATGTTTTGATTTGAGCGCTCAATTCATCATCTCTAGGATGGCGCAGATCGGAAGGCATGCGGCTGGCAATCGACGGGTCTCGAGTTCGAAACTTGATTTAGGTAAATTTATGTGTAGTTTTTTTTTTTTCACAATAGGGTAGCGAATCCCTTGGGCAGCGGCCGGTATTTTGGGCACTCTTCGCTATAACTCAGTCAATTCCAAACCAATTGCCTTGAAATTTTGTACACGGCTAGATACTATACGTATCTCATCGCGTTTCCAAAATTGTGTCAATTGGTTCAGAATTGGCTGAGTTATAGCAGAAAAGTGCCCAAAATAGAACCCCCTCCGAGATGGTTCCACTTCCCTAGTTGTTTACAGCATAAGTGCCAATCAAAACTCTCATGGAATAACAGCTTTACTATATAGTTGTAAAACGATTGAACAACAGTTTAGTTGGTACCAGTGAATCAAAATTCAACCATCGCGCAACAATAATGACAATGTCGCAACCTGTACTTGTTTCGACAAACAAACCCATGCGACATAAGTTTGTCCCAACTTGAAAATAATGGGATTAACATCGTACACCACGAGTTTAGAGATTTTTAAGCCTTGCATTGCGATTTTCGAACGGTAACTTCGAGTTGGTAAACACTGCAACTCTGGTGAAGCTCTATCATCAAACAGTTTCGACTTTGGGTTAGCAATAATCGATTATTCACGAGTTGAAAAGTACGCAACAAATTCAGTGTCATTTTTGTCTGCAACAAAAAATTTGGAGATCATGTCATTATCTGTTACCAGTAGGGATAAAGAGTAATCGTCGCACCTTCTTTGTTGCTTGTTTTATGCCTCTTTTGTCTGACAAGTCTCTTCACTGGTTGGTACACAACACTACGCTTTATAGTTTCTCCAAATTTGTGTGATTAAAATCCGAACAAAGGTTGTGCCTGAAAATTATCCAAATGTTATTCAGCTTCATGCTAAATTAATTCATCGTAACGGTGCTTGTAAAATGAGTGATTGTTAGTTGGGCATAAGTTATCAAAACACAGGTACTTTTTGAACGTTAAAAAAGGATATGATGAATTGACATTCTTAGATCCTTCTCGAAAAAACGTTTATTTTTTACATCAATGTCATTAAATTTTAGTTTTGATTTTTAAAGATTTTCTATTTCTGTTCTCAAGATTCTTATAAGATATATTACAGCCTATTTGGATTAAATAAAGAACACATTTAGTAATTTCTGAGCGTTTTGTTGCATACTCCCCCAAACCCAAGAAATACGGAAAGTGACGTCAAACACAAGCAATAGCAGATTGATGCAAGCTAATCTGATTTGAATTTCGGAACAGTGAAAGGGATTTAGGCTGAACTGCGCTAACCGGAGGCAGGATTTCCGTGACGGGGTGGTGAGAAGAACCCCAGCAGCTGCAGTTGATTCCAGTTGTGAGTGTGGTTGAGGTTTTCCCAGGGTTGGAAAATACTCTTCTTCACACTTGAGTTGATTACCACCGGGTGTCTTCGTAGGCATAGTTCAAGAGAAAGAAGGAGAGCAGGTCGGGAAAGTGAGATCAAAACTTTTCCTGAAATGTGTGCTTTTGGTTATTGGTTGGAATTCGATTTTTGGTAATTGCAAGCTGTAAGAATCCAGTGTGCTGAAGATGGCTTACAAATCTGTTTCTTTACCGTGAATTGTTTCGAACATGTAGACAGTAACTGTCATGTGTGGTTTGTCAGCAAATGTCCTTCATGTTCATTGTACATGGCGCGCATTGGTGGCAGTCTATTACCGCAAGCCATCGACAGTTGCGTAAAACCTCCGCATATCGTTTCGATCCATGCTTTCCCCTGCTTCGGTAATCATACTCTCTTTGTGCTCCCGTTTCTTGCAGCTGTGGACTCGTTTCTCTTCTACTCTTGCTACCCTGTACCACTCTCTGTTGAGTAGACTGTTCAGTAGAAAGTGTCCAGTTAATCCAATTTACTGGAAATAAGATGAAGTTTTATGCAACAAAATTATTAACTCCACGAATGAACAACAAAACTGGAATTAAACCTTTCATCACTTATACACAGAGTGTAAACACTCTTTCAAAGAGGACTACTGCCACCCAATTTACCTAGCCAACCGATGTTGTTGTAGGGAAGTCGGATTAAAACTTATGAAAGTAAAACAAATTACACTTGAAAATAATCTAATTTTAATTATCTAAATGAATAAATTTGCACTGCTTGTCTGCTTGCTGCATGGTAAACGGAAAGAAGATGAACATAGTTGGAAGCGCTTGCACAAAATGCTTGGTGCATCCGTTCCGAGCAACAGCCAGCGGAGGAAAAAGTTGTCCCCGTGGTTAATCGTAGGTACCTAGTCTAAATTTGGCAAGCTGGAAAGTGTCTCCTGTTTCCATGCGGCGAAACAATTGCTGGCACAAGAAAAGATATCGTTGGCACTGTCTCTCTTCCGCAAAGGTGCCAACCATTGTCACGTTCTTTGATGATGAATGGCCGGAAAGATATGCACCGAGGTACTTGGTACTGGCACTGGGTTAGTTGGGAGCCAGTGTTGGTAAAGTTGTTTCCGTTCCGGGGAGGGTCGGGGGTGGCTTGAACAAATCTCATCAACTAGAACAGAAAAGGAAAGCAACTCAACGGACAGGATTAAATCAAGATTCATTTAGGTTTTATATTTGTCGGTTGTTTTCCCTAACCATAAATGCAGTCTTCCGACTAGAGAGCTAGTGTTTGATACAAAACTTTCAACTTTTAGTACTTTTTACTTCTGAGGATTACTACCTCTGGGAGGGTTGTCATCGTACCAAGTGATAAGTTGGTGAAAAAAACGTTTACATTGAAAGCAGTAGGAAAAACTACAGCACTGGTCGACAGATGCCGTACAGGAAACAGTTCCTCAAATGTTTAATATGCTGTATCAATGAGCTAGCTTTTCACAAGGCTGCGGTCACTCATCTCGTCACCGATCGATCGCTTTTGAAATGAGTGGTTAATGAACGAATTGGTGGGTGGGTGTGTCATGCTATCGCATGGGGTCGTACACAAATTATGTCACGCTTTTAGGGGGGAGGGGGGGGGGTTGCAGAACGTGACGTCCCTTACAAAAAATATTGAGGTCCCATGCAAAAAGTGTGACACGAGACATGGACGATGCTCGAGGAGGTCCTGCAAGCACTCGGAGTTTTCGAGCGACGGGTGCTAAGGAAGATCTTCGGCGGTGTGCAGGAGAACGGTGTGTGGCGGAGAAGGATGAACCACGAGCTCGCTGCACTTTACGGCGAACACAGTATCCAGAAAGTGGCCAAAGCTAGAAGGATACGGTGGGCAGGGCATGTTGCAAGAATGCCGGACAACAACCCTGCAAAGTTGGTGTTTGCTAACCATCCGGTTGGTACAAGAAGGCGTGGAGCGCAGAGAGCACGATGGGAGGACCAGGTGGAGCGTGATCTGGCGAGTGTTGGGCGTGACCGAGGATGGAGAGCTGCAGCTGCAAATCGAGTATTATGGCGGCAAATTGTTGATTCAGTATTATCATGAATTTGATGTGAACTAAATAAATGAAATGAAATGAATGAAACAAAAAGTGTGACATAGGGGGGAGGGGGTTGAAAAAGGTCGATTTTTGCGTGACATAATTTGTGTATCACCCCCATGCCGCCGAGAGACACTAGACACATACACGAAAGGGACACTCATTCGCAGTTGAGTGGCTTCAAATGCGAAGAGTGATGCAAAGAGAAAATCAGGAACCTTGAATATAATATTTTTTCTTATTATTGGTAAAACATTTTATTTTTTAGATTTATTAGAGATTGTATTTACATAAATTAAAAAAATAAATAAATTGAAACTGCAATACTATAAAAAAATCTTTATGCAATTCTGTATTATAATTTCTCGGCAAGCCTCGTTGGATAAATGTCCGACTCGTACTGAAAAAATCAACTTTTTGCAACTCATTACATAAATAACTATTATACCACTTGAAATCTGTACTCAGCCCTACGTCATTAGTCTCAATCATCCAGCGGATAGAGTTTCTTATTTGATGATTCATTAATCCAAATAGCTGAGCTCCTTCTCTGAATGAAATCACAACAAAAAACGCGGTCAAGTTTATACACAGCTCAACGGTTACATCTCAAACACTCAAAAGAACACGTATATCCCATTCCAGAGGATGCAAACGATACAGAACATAAATAACTGCCAAAACAGTGTAGTGTGCGAGAGGTTCACTGGTGGGAACCCAGAAGACTGACTTTTGCTTGTCTTTCTTGTGCACTCTGCTGCAGCACTACTATACATAGCTGCCCTCCTCATCGTCAAGCTGGAGTTGTAATTCACACCGGGATTGCATCGAAAGTTTCTGTAATAGATTAAGGGTGTGAACCATTTCGCTTGTTCGCTTAACTTTTAGTTAAAATTTGACACTTGGATAGTTATTTGCCATCAAAAAGTTAAAAAATAACCACGACGGTGGCCCATTTGAAATTTGACAGAGGAGTAGTTATTTGGAACAAAATGCAGTACGCAGCCAAATCATTGCGAACAAAAAATAACTATCGAACTGTCAAGACTAACCCTGCTCGCGAGTAGGGTTATTTTCAAAATAACTATCGAAGTGTCAAATTTTAACTAAAAGTAAACGAACAAGCGAAATGGTTCACACCCTAAGACTGCATCGGACCGTGAGGAGCAGCTAGCGAGCGAGGAATGAGCTTTGAGCTCTGTTTGAGGTCGGTTGGGTTTGGGTTGTTGGGAAAACTTTTCTTCCAAAAGAGAGATTAGTGTAACTCATTGCGAATGGTGCGGTGTGGTGTCATCGTCGCCGTCGTTGCAGAGTGAGAGGAAGCAAACGTAAAATGAGTTTTGACGCAAAGCCCACAGCACGCTGCTGCTGCTTCTGCTAGAGTTTCCAGGGCAAAGTTTCACATTGGATTTTGTTTGGTAGTATTTTATCAACAATGTGCATATTCACGCATGAGTGCAATCATTTGGCTACTTTCAACAAATGGCTTGTTGAGATGCAATCTATCTCTTTGTTCCGTAATTGCAGTGGCGATATTCAGGTTTCATGTTACACATTGCATTTTGTTGTTGACCAGATTTTCAGTGTTATTCAGAAACTAAACATTTTTAAAATGTGTTCATTAGATAAATTTATGGATGGTCGGAATATGTCTTTCTTCCATACTCATTCAGTTTGTATAGTTAACTATACACATTCTATGAAGAAAATATTTAAAAAGTAGACTTACACACACCTAATAAGAGCTAGAAATAAATTATCATTTATGGTAAAATACTGAAACTACCGTTGTTAGGGGTGACATTGGGCCTAGAGGGTAACATTGGTCCATCAATCCCACGGATTCAATATAAGTCAGAGAATACAACGGTGGATGCAAAGTATCCTAGAATTATGTATTCTAGTAGCTAAGCACACAATATGCATTCCCTTGGTATTCTAAACGTGCGGAATTGTGGCTCAATGTCACCCCGCTTTGGCCTAATGACACCCCGCACGACGGTACATAACAAATGATAACAGAATCAACAGAAAAGTAATAACATGGAACAAACTCACCCAATAATCCCATTCAGCTGGTTCTTTGTGTTTACCTCTGATTGCAGTGCAGCGCTCAAAAGACCAAAAATGCCCTCTAAACCATATTGAATGTTCACTCTTTCACACTACTTGCTGAGTCTCCCGACGAAGCACAAACCAAAAACAAAGCCGGAGGAGCTAGCACGCGTGAATTAACTTCTCTCTCCGCACACAAACTCGAAACGAAGGCGGATGTCACTCAGTGAAAATGAACTAGTTGCTCACCGTTTACTTTTGCACACCCTCGGCTTGAAATTTCCCGAACTTCCGCGCACACTGTCCTGTTAACTTTTCGCGCCGAATAACCATCTCATCTACCGACGAAACATGACTAAAGCACAGACAAACAGCCGTATCACTTATAAAAATCATCGTCACGAAAACATAATCGCCCAATGCTTATTACGCTGTGGTTTGCAAACCTACTGAATAGATGGCGGTAGTGAGCAAACGTCAAACAGGAGCAAAAATAATGCGAGCGCCATGAGCGAGCGATTTGCGAACTACAGAATATTTAAATAATCCGTTAAAAAGGGGAACGATGGGAAGTGAGTAGAGTGAGATGTCTGTTTGTCTGTGACTTCCATTGTTAGTTGACGTGACGATCTCAACTTCATCGAGAACATCCGCATACTCGCCGATCTACTGAAGGATCGCAGGTTTGCCAACGCAAGACGAAGAGCTGTAGGACTGTTGGAGGTGTGTTGGACAGGATACATTGTGCGAACGTTTAGAGGTAATCATACCTTCTATCAGAGCTGCGGAGATCCACGCGATCATAAAGGAAATAATGCAGAGGCGCGTGATCGGTAGCTGGCTGATTATCGATAAAATGAGCAGTTAAGGATTAAGAGCCGATTTTTCAATTTTAACACTAGCTACGAAAGCACTGAAGACGAATTTTACGCGCAGTTCTGATGCGAATTCGATCGCTGCCCAAGCCACGACGTCAAGATAATCATAAAACACGGCATAAATATCACACGGCAGGCTAGTAACCTATGTAAACATACATTTTGGATGTAAACATGTGACGTCATTCTAATCGTTCTTCACATGATCAAATTGATGTGGAGTACTAGATCGCCTCTGAACGATTTGAATGGGGCACGCTCGGTGTAGTACTAGATTTGTAGTAATAAGCTGAATTTTAATATGGTGAGAAGGTCAATTCTCCGTTTCTGCAATGAAATGGTGCAAAAAGCGTGGGTATTATGATTCTTTGCCTAATTTGATGCTGTTTGAGCAAAACTTTGGATAACTATGTTGTTTATGTTGCAAGAAATGAAGAAAACAACAACACTGTTGCCCAAAGTTTTCCTCAAACAGCATCAAATTAGGCAAGGAATCATAATACCCACGTTTTTTGCACCATTTTATCGCAGAAACGGAGAATCGACCTTCTCATCATACTAAAATTCAGCTCATTACTACAAATCTAGTACTTCACCGATCTGTCCTATTACGTAATCAAAAACCCGGATTAATCCACCTAGTGGTGATAGTGCCTTTCTCGTCGAAAATGTACTCTGATCTTTCCGTCGACGTAAGCACCCTGAATCCTATGAATACTTTATTTATAAAAGCAAGAATTTTATCCAAGCCATCATCGTTGGGAAACTTGTTGATGGCACATATTTCCCTACATTTCCAACGTTATGGTCAATGTATAGACAGCTGGAAAATATCAGATTTCTTAGTTGACTGCGTGACCACCTTTACTATTACTGGAGGCCGATCAATACCAAGACTTTATAACAAGCTAAAATATAATTTATTTCACAACAAAAAATCACTTTACAGTCTTTGATTAAACTTTTCCTGCACACTTTACTGGTACTAGATTCATAAAATTTGACCAAAACATTGAAGCAAGTGAAATTTTTCATACTGAATCCAATTCAAATTTAAACCATATCACAGAACGCGAGGAGCAACCAGTCGGATCAAAATTTTGCGCAGTAATTTTAGACGCAATAGGGGATTGACAAATTTTGTTTGAGGTTGATGCGATTTAAACAGGAATTAGAAAAAAAGGTGTGATTCGTTGAGCCTGCTTCAGTTTTGTAAAGATTTTGTTCTCCTACACATATTTATCGCTGTTTTTTACAACTTCCTATGAGATACCTGGAACCGGTTCCAAGACTGTACCTATTGTTTTAAATACTTATGGTCTGAGACTAATTTCTTGCTAACTGTTCAACAGGTTTTCTGAAAAACCGAAAATTGATGTGCATGCATGGATTTGATTCATTTTATATTTTGGTCATTCTGGCGGAACATACAAAACTGGTTCTGGAACACTACCGGTAGTCTCTGATGTGATCAAAGGCTGTGTTCCAGCAAACCTTTCATTAGGTTATCAAAATAGCCGCGATTCAATATGTCGCATGCATGGGTTTGGCTCTCATATGCATTTCCAGCAACAACCGGAACTGGTTCCGGAATACTGCTGGTTGTACCAAATATGGTCTGAAACCATTTTCTTGCTATCCGTTCATCAGGTTATCTAAAGAGTCGCGATTTGATGTGTCGCATGCATGGGTTTGGTTCACTTTTATATTTGACCACTTCCGGAGGGACGTTCGGAACTGGTTCCAGAGCACTACCGGTAGTCTCGCTGTGATCTAAGGCTACTTTCCTGCTTACCGTTCACCAAGTTATCGGAAAAGCCGTTATTTGATGTGTCACATGCATTTGGTTTGGTATAAGGTTTGGTGCACTTTTATACAAGGTTGCGACCATTCATTTGCGAAGATTTACATTCATTTGCTATTATCTCAGTTCAGAAGCATGCTATCGAAAAACAATGTATAGATGAATTTAACTTTGAAGTTTTATCTGAAAGTTTACCGAATAACATTGGGGTCGCAAACGTATACCAAAGTCGTGAGCGAGCTGTGAAGGCAACTCTCCACGCGGTGAATGTAAATTTCATTCACGCTGTGGAAAGTTGTCTTCACAGCTCGCTCACGACTTTGGAATGCGTGTGCGACCCCAATGTTATTCGGCAAACTTTCAGATAAAACTACAAAGTTAAATTCATCCACACATTGTTTTTCCATAGCATGTTTCTGAACTGAGATAATAGCAAATGAATGGTTGCAACCTTGCTTTTATATTTGGCCATTTCCGGCGGGGCACCTGGAACCGGTTTCGGAACACTACCAGTAGTCTCTGCTGTGATCTAAGGCTATTCTCATGCTTACTGTTCTTCAGGTTATCGAAAAAGCTGCTATTTAATGTGTCGCACGCATGGGTTTGGTTCCCATCTACATTTGGCCACTTCCGGCGGGACACACGGAACCGGTTCCGGAATACTACTGGTTTTCCTAAATATAGTCTGATTTCATTTTATTGCTAACCGTTCATCAGGTTATCCAAAGAGCCGCGATTTGATGTGTCGCATGCATGGGTTTGGTTCAATTTTGTATTTGGCCACTTCCGGCGGGGCACCCGGAACCGGTTCCGGAACACTACCGGTAGTCTCTGCTTGATCACAGGCTATTTTCCTGCTCACTGTTCATCAGGTTATCGAAAAAGCTGCTATTTCAGGCCAAACATGTCTAAAGGTCCAATCTGCAGAAGAGAGGCTCTCTTTGGTTTCTCTCTCTTTCGTTAATATCTCAGCTATTTATTTGTATTTTGATTGCCTCCCTGATTTGAACGATGGTAAAAACAATCGTCTTGTGATTTGTACTGCAAAAATAGTTGAAAAGTGTACCATTATATTGCAATAATTGAAAGAGAAAGTAAACAAAGAGAGCCTCTCAAATGCAGATAGGACCTATTGAAATGTTTGGCCTGATTTGATGTGTCGCATGCATGGGTTTGGTTCACTTTTATATTTGGCCACTTTTGGCGGGACACCCGGAACCGGTTCCGGAACACTACTGGTTCAGGTATGGTCTGAGACTATTTTCCTGCTTACCGTTCATCAGGTTATCGAAAATCCCGTAGTTTGATGTGTCGCATGCATGTGTTAAATGCATTTTCATATCTGGCCCCTTCCTGTGGTACCGGTCTGGAACACCTAAATGGCCATAACTCCGGAACGGCTGGACCGATCCAAACCATTTTCAATAGGAAACAATGGGACCAGATTCCCCGTCGAATGAACCATCGGTCATTAAAATCGATTCAGGTTTACTGCCAAAAAGTGATGTGAGTTTTTTTTGTACACACACATACACACATACACACATACATACATACACACACACATACATACACACAGACATCACCTAAATTCGTCGAGCTGAGTTGATTGGTATATGTGACTCGACCCTCCGGGCCTTCTATCGAAAATACATTTTTGGAGTGAACATATAGCCTTTCCAGTACACTTAGTGTACGAGAAAGGCAAAAATCATCGGAGTACGACCAACAACTTAGTGACTGAGTAGATTTTTTTCTTGGTGTGCCCTTAACAAACAACAAGAGCGTTATCAGCGTTACAGATGCGCCTAAATGTTTGTTTATCGCGAAACCTTTTTGCTCAAATGCTAGGAACCCAGTGTAAAATAACTGCTCGAAAAATCGTCAAAGCCGTCGACCTCGATCACTTCGAAAGGTGCCTTTGCGGCGTGTGAGAGAAAGAGAATGAAGGTTGAACTTCATCTCCCTTTTCACACATTTTGAATTCGAGCTAGGTTTGACAGTTCGATTTTTGCTTTTGCTTTTGCCTTTGCTGGCCTGCTTACTCTCACACCTAAAAAATATCATGTAATTTCAAGTGTCCTGAACCTGACATATACGAGCATCTTCAAAAACACAAATTTAGAGGTTATAACATGTAAATTTACGTCTTTCAAGACACCCCAAAATAAAACTTATTTTTTCTTAGCGTCTAGCAATCGCTAGAACCGATTTGACAGATAAAACATAGAAAAGTAAAATATTGTCATGCATGGGATTCGAACTCCGGATCTCCTGATTGTGAGCCACATCTCTTACCTCTCGGCTATTTCACCGAGTTGGAAGGTGGCTGATGAACGTGATACTGATTCTACGTTTCTGGTGAAACGGATTTGTTAACCAACCAGCACTTACATACATGATGCGCGTAAAATTGAGTCCAATTTGTGATTCAGTCTTGAAAACATTTACGTTTTTTGGTGATTCCGTTTCGTGGAAATTTCAGAATTTCTAAGTGTGAGCTCACGCGAAATTTGACGTTTGAGCGGTGCCGACACTGCTCGAACGTCATATTTCGCGTGAGAGTAAGCAGGCCAGAATAAATTCGTGCAGTGGACCATACACGTTGCATTACACGAACACCACCTGAGCTACTGGTTGAAAATAGTAAACAATCCCGGTAAAATCATATGGAATATTTTCAACCAGTAGATTTGCATTGGTGTAAGTGACACCGCCTAGCCTAATTGTTTTTCTATCTTTCCGTCGAACGAAGGTGATGATTTTGTTTGCGGTTTTCTGTGAGAAAGTGAAGGAGGGAAGAGTTTTTGCTTTTTTTTTCACTCATACTCCCATAAGAAACCCCGTAGGAAGGAAGAGTGTTTCCCGGCTCATCAACCTTCGTAGTCCCCAATCAGCTGCCCTCGTCGCTGATGCCACGAAGGAAAATAAGTTTATTTTTCAATTTTTTTTTCGCGTAATATGTACAATTGTACCGCCGCAGCCCCAAAGATCGGCGCTGCCAAGCACTAAGGCGAGCGCACGGTTTTGCTGAAGAAGATCAAGAGCTAACTGATCTGCCGACGTCGATTGTTCTTGCGGTGCATCCAGAAGATGGACACCAATTTATGGACGAACTGCATCTGCTGGGTAGCTAGAAGAGGGCCGAGTGGTAGAGTGCGTGCACTGTGGATGCCGTAGTTACTGCATGTAAGTAGTTTGTGCAGTGTTGCCACAGGTACAGATTATTCTGTAAAAGTACAGATTTTTTTTCAACTTTTTGGTACAGATTGTGTACGGTACAGATCACAGATTTTCAGCAAAAGGTACAGAATGGTACAGATTTTTTGAATTTGAGAAAAATACATTAAAATTCAAATTAAAAACATTTTTAATACTGATATTTTTGTTTTTAAAGTTCAGAAATTGTTAACAGTATACTCAAATTAAGTGTTTTTCATAGTTTAGACTGAATGTAATGCTCTTTTTTGTGTATTTTAAGCGATTTTAAATCAAATGTGGTACAAATTTGGTACAGATTTTGGGTACAGATTTTTCGAATGTCTGGTACAGATAAATAAGATTTTTGAGCCTTCGGTACAGATAAAAATGTGGCAACACTGAGTTTGTGGTCCATGGGGGAGGGAGTTAATTATGTTGTGTAGTGTTTTATAAAAAAAACATTGGGGACGATAATTTATTTTTCCTTCCAGATGGAGCAAATCCCAAACGAAAAACGGAGCAGGTATGCGTCGCATGCCACCGAGAATGGGAAGTTCATGTTCCGTGTGCATCCGATGGGTATGCGTGGTGGCCTAATGGTGCCGCCTCCGCTTCTGAACGGATGCTTCGGAGATCCGCCAATGGGTCCGATGTCGATGATGCCCGGCCAATACCTCCGATGCAATACATGCGGGCACCGGTGAACTCGATGGGACGCATGATGCTTCCGGCGATGCGAGGCCCTCTGTTGAGGCGCAGCCCGAACCGAAAGTTACTACCGAGACGGATGGCTAAGAATCTCAAGGAAGTCGGGCCAACAGGTCCTCCGGCCAATGGAAAGGCAGGTAAAACAGTAGGCAAAAAACTAAGGCCAAAATCGCCCTGTAAAGTGAAGGGGTTTCATTTTGATTATTATATTTAATGTAGTGTTCTTTAGTGAAACATATCACCTTTTTGACACTTTTATGCTCCTCCAACGGTTCATCTCGAACCGGCTGCTGCAGATGGAGTATGGCAATACTGGTCATGACATCAGAAGCGGCTCTGGAGCACCACTTGTGGTCACTTATGCGTTCAAAATAAATATTCTTGTTTACCGTTCATCATGTTATAGAAAAGACACAATTTGATGTATCGCATGCATAGGTTTGATCAACTTTTACAATTGACGACTTCCAGCGGGATACCCGGAACCGGTTCTGGAGAACTACCGGCAGTCGTAAATGTAGTCTGATCATATGTTCTTGCTTACTAGTCATAAGATGAACGAAAAAGCTGGGATTTGATGTGTCGCAAGTATGGGTTTAACTCACTTTGATATTTGACCACTTCGGGTGGGACACCCGGAACCGGTTCCGGAGCACTACTTGTAGTCACAAATGAGGTCTAAGTCTATTTTCTTGCTAACCGTTCATCAGGTTAAAGAAAAAGCCGCGATTCGATGTGTCGCGAGCATGGGTTTGCTGCATTCTAATATCTGGCCCCTTCCATGGGTACCGTCTGGAACACAAAAATGGTCATATCTCCGGAACGGCTGGACCGATCCGAACCATTTTCAATAGGACAAAAGGGCAACATTCCGCGTCGAATGAACCGTCGGTTGTTAAAATCGGTTCAGGTTTACTGCCAAAAAGTGATGTGAGTTTTTTTTGTACACATACACACATACACACACACACACATACACACACACACACATACACACACACAGACATCACCTCAGTTCGTCGAGCTGAGTTGATTGGTATATGCGATTAGACCTTCCGGGCCTTCTATCAAAAAGTCATTTTTGGAGTGAACATATAGCCTTTCCAGTACACTTAGTGTACGAGAAAGGCAAAAACTGTCAGTTTTCCGGAATATATCACCTTCTAAATCAGTGATCCTCAGCCTAACTATATTTGCGGGCCAAAATTGAATTTTGAAGAGAGAATGCGGGCCGCAAGTCGTTCAAGAGTTTATTTTCAACTATTTTCAAGATTCAACACAAAATCCATTTGTCGATTTTTTTGAAAATATTGTACAAGGAACAAGATCTAAACAACATTTTTGAGTTTTTTTTCTGCAGCTTAGGGATTTCCTGAAAAGTATATCAAATCCTTTATTTAAAACAATTTTGGAACTGTGTGGTTTTTTGAAACTTCGTGAATTTTGAGAAATTTCAGAATTATTTGTAGGAATTTCAGGGTTCCCGGAAGAAATTTACATAAACTGCCTGGAGATACTATTGTGGAAATCCTTGATGATTTTTAAAGTTTATCTTCTGTAATTTCTTAGAGAGCCAATGAAGAAAAACCTGCAAACATGATTTTCTGAACAATGTGAGTAAGTATTTGTAGCCTATATAGAATATATATTTTAAGAAGAATTTTCAAAAGTATTGCTAGGCGAATGGAGAGAATCTTACCCAATCTTGCCCAGGCAAAAATTGTAAAATGGTTTTCAATAGTCTCCTGGTAGAAGGGTTGAAATTTTAAGTTATAACTATTACAAGAAATTTTTTAATCGATAAAAAACAAAATGGTCATTATTTTAATTTTATTTTCTTGAAATTAAACAAATTACTGCTGACAAGTTCTGCCACAACTCCAAAATCCATGGAAGAGAATCTGTAAAATTTATCCTAAACTCATTATTTAAGCGAAACATACAGTTTCGAATGTTTTCGGAATAAAATTCGAAAAATTAGTATTTTACTGTTTGTAAAACTTTCAAAAATCTTATTTCTTTTGAAAAACTCTTCATGATCAGTAGTTAATATTCACTCTCATGAAAGTTTTAAAATATATTGAAATTTCAGATTTTCATTATGGAATCTATGAGTGGGCCACTTCCTAATACATTTCAAAATCAGCTTACGGGCCGCACAAAACCTGGTCGAGGGCCGCATGCGGCCCGCGGGCCGCAATTTGGTGACCACTGTTCTAAATGTTGTACACCGTGATCATTAAAGACCTTAACGCTCAAGTAGGCCATGAGTAGACCGACGTTGAAAGTTCAACGACGAAAAATGAATTCTAATCTAGATTCTAATCTAATCTAATCTAATCTAACACAAACGTAGCCAGTACGAGAAAGCATCCTGGAAAATATTTGGGTTAGATTACGCCCAAATATTTTTCTTGTCAGTATTGATGATTGCAGCATATCAAAAATATGATACAAGTATCAAAGCGGCCTGGCCTACTACGTTGTGTTTACCGCAAAGATGATGCTAGATCTGTCTAGATTTTAGTAAACAATCATTACAATCGAAACAGTTCTAGTATCTACAGGGGTGGAAGGATGCGTGGACATACCGTACCAAACGCTCCGATTTGTGTAGTTTTAGTTGAGAAATATTTGAGTACGTCAATATTAATAATGAAAAATTACCTGAATTAGTCCTGTAAAGCAAGTTGGTAATTATTAATTGATGATACGACAAATCTGATATCACATGAGATGTATATGGATGGATCAGATGTAAACTGGTGGAATCATTGATAGGATTCGAACATTGAATAATGTAATCGGAATAATCTCACCAGTTTCTTTTATGGTTCTGCTTATTTTCCGAAATCCAATAATAGTCCTTTTTGCTTGAAACTGCACTTCTAATCATCCTGTTCGGCCTCATCAAGTGTTGTCGAAATGTTCCAGATGATACAATCCCTACCTTGAAGCGATCATTGTAAATCTCATAATTGATTTTCACGCGTCGCGGAATCCAAATGTGCTGCAACCCGGTATCACATCAGCTCCTCAGTGTCTTGCAAACGAGAGTTCCGTAACAGCCAATTTCAAAGCTTTTCTTAGCTCAATGTTAACTCATCATGAACAAAATACTCGTTCACATCAGCTGAGTCTCCCGTCGTCGGACGTAACACACATCGTACAAATTCTCGCGATAAAGTTAGTCTTGATCCCCTCAGTGAAAAGGTTGGATCCAGCCATCGACTTCGTAGCTGGCATCGCTATCGCGAATCACACACGAACGGCTCAGAATTCACACGGGAAACGACGACGCGCACACAAACCGATCGGCCAAAATAATACACATTTTCGTTTCAGATACAATTTGCGGATCATAAAATTTTCACTTTTCACGTAACTAACAATTTGACGCGAGCAAATTTTTCGTGTCCGTCATGTTCCATAGCACACTACGATCCATCGCTTATCTAGTCAAGGTTTACATATCTCAACGACGAAAAATGAATTCCTGCACGAACTCATGCTGGCCTGCTTACTCTCACAGAAAATTTGAGGTTTCCTTCCGCTCAAACGTCAAAATTCTCTGTGAGAGTAAGCAGGCCAGCATAAATTCGTGCAGAAGTCCATAACGGCCTACGAACCCTAGAGATCAGCACAGCAAACGGGATCGCAAATCGACAACGTTCTAATATTGACCAACGGAACTTTTCCAATATTATCGATGTAAGGATCTGTCATGGCATCGACTTCGATCAAACTGCGACCAAAACTCTCCATAATCATCAATACACAACGATACCGGTGACTACCACGGTACAACCTTTACCGACTGAAACAAACAGATGTCGGCTCAGCAGACATACGTGCAACATCTCGGAGTAGCCTTGCCAGACGAGACCAAAGAAAGAAAAAAAATGAATCTTGGACGAGAGCGATTAGACTAGAAGAGGCTCTTAGAACTAGGGTGCGGGCACCGGTTTTGGCCAGTCTAAGGGAAATCATTTTTAAAAAAATAACCAATGATCCTATGAAAACAACCAATGCGTCAAATAAAAGGTTTCAATGTATATTTTGAAGGAAAAATACAAAAATCAAGTCAATACTTGATTTTTGTATTAAAAGTGGCACTGGCCAAAATAGAAGCTCTGCTGCAGTTTTGGCCATATTCTTAAGTTTGGTTTCTATTTTGGCCAATCACGTGTATTTCTTATGGGAGTGGCCAAATTAGAAGCACCCTGGCCAAAATAGATATATGGGAGCAGATTTTTTAAGGAAATATATTTTTTTCTTCCAGTTTTTAATCAAAATGTGTAGTTTTCACAGCTGTAATCATCATATTGTATTAGGATCTACTAGTAAAAATTAAATTTACGCCGGTTTAGATCGCAATAAGCTCAATACCGTACTATGGCCAAAACTCCGGACTGGCCAAAACTGAAGCTTCTACCCTATCATAAATCCAAAATAAAAAGGTATAAGGTTTTATCACGGTTTTCAAATCCTCTACAAGACCAATTGGTCATCAAAATGTTGGGATGGCCCCTAAGGATTGCTTGAGTACAGTAAAAATAGCCATCAACCACACAGCCGAGTGCACCATCAGCTACCTGGAAAATGGTGTACGGAAAGATGGAATGAAACTGGAAGAGAAGAACGCACCGTGGTCGGCAATGCTGTAGTATGGATCTCGGCAGAATGTGGAATTATCTAAGGGGAAGTGGAAACACCAGACCCGCACCTTTGGAAGAAAATAAAAGACTATGCGCTTCTGAAGAAACATGGAAGTTCTACCAGCGTTTATGCCCCAAACATCGGTACAAACAAAGGCACCAACCAACGGTTTTGGTGAAGTTCAGTAAAGAATACTTTGATATTTCCTTTCTCGTCCACTGAAGTGTACTGAAAGGCTACATGTTCACTGAAAAAACGAATTTTCAATAGAAAGCTCGGAGAGTAGAATCACCATAATACTAATCAACTCAGTTAGACGAATAGAGATGATTTTTGTATAGTTCACTCACTTTTAAGGCACATCCCATTGGTCGACTTCACGGATTACAAACCGGAATTTTACCGCATTGTTTGCTATTGAAAATGGTGAGGATTAGTCCTGGCGTTTCGGAGTAATGGCCATTTTAGCGATCCAGACCAGCACCGGTGAACTGGTCATATATAAAACTGAAAGAAATTCTATCACGCAACACATCAAATTGCGCCGAATTTTGTAAACTTTTGCATAGTTGCCGAATTTTATGCGGAAATCATAAATGGAAACCACAAAACCACGATATCGGCCAAAAATTCAAGATGGCAACCTAAAATCTAAGATGAGGGCCATTAACTAGAAGAGGCGGCTGTTTTAAGGAGTTTAAGATTCTCAAACCATGCAACATGAGTATATTTGGTATGGGGAAGATGTCCGGATGGGGAAAAAATGAGAACTCGAATATTTAGGATGGCGCCCCCAAAAGCCAAGATGGAGGTTGTTTTAAGAAGTTTTAGGCGCTTAAGCCATGCGATATGGGTATATTTTATATGCAGAGGTCCGGAGTCCAAAAAAACGACAACCAGAATATGCAAAACGGTGGCCCAAAATCTAACTCTCTAAAATAAAAACTCTCATTTTTGAGTTGCACCCATGCCGCACAGGGACTTTGTAGGAAACACACATTTTTTAAAATTGCTCGTACGCTCACATTTTTGCAAAATATCATTATTTTTCGGTATTTGAAGGTGGTTCATAAACCCAGTGAGGTTGCCATGTCAAAATTATTGCAAAATACATGCTCATGTGAGCGTACGAGCAATTTTTAAAAAATGCGTGTTTCCAACACAGTCATGTGCGGCATGGTTCTGTCACATTCGCCCGAAAACCATTCGCCCGAATTCCAAATGCCCGAATGACAAACGCCCGAATGTAACAAACGCCCGAAAGTCATTCGCCCGAAAAGACCATTCGCCCGAAATACCATTCGCCCGAAAGACCATTTGCCCGAAAACCATAATAATCATGAAAACACTTTTCTGAAATCAATTTAGGCGTCGTCCACGCGTATTTCTGGATGCCATTATACACTAAAAGTAACTGCAATCATTTTCATCAGAGGATTTTGCTTTCTTTGAACACAGTCGGATGTAAAAGTTACAGACATTTTTGGCAATATAGCTGTGGAAACATTGATTGTAATTGTCCCTTCTTTTGTTAATAGGCTTTTCTTTCTAGTTTCACCTCCAAGGGAATTAAATTCAATATGGTGTCATTTTTTACCAGAAATTTGCCCTTCTTTCAATCATGAGCTGTTCTTTTAAGTTGTTCTGTTAAAGGGAACCTAACGTTATACATGCAACTTTTGAAATTCTGGATTCCAAGCATGGTTGCAAAAGAACAGCTTGTTTAGATAAGAATGGGAACGTAGTTATTCCGATTAGATCAGTCGTGACCACTATTAACTTAAAAGTGTTGACTACTCTGTGCTGAAGTTTTGTCTTTATCCTTTCGATCAATTGTGCTATTACAATTAATGTCCTATTATGTAATAATGTTCACAAGCAATTTGGCCTTCTTCAAAAAATAGGCCGTTCTTTCAAACTAAGCTAATATAATTATTATTGGCGCTAGACCAGCTGTTCTTGCGATTGGTCGGATATTTAGTATCCGATGTACCATGCGTCTGTCCTTAAACTTTTATCATGGCAAACCAGAAAAAAAACTTGGTCTAAGAAATTGCATGTAATCGTTCTGGCGGATGCTTCCGGGCGAATGGTCTTTTCGGGCGAATGGTCTTTTCGGGCGAATGGTCTTTTCGGGCGAATGGTCTTTTCGGGCGAATGGTCTATTCGGGCGTTTGTCATTCGGGCGTTTGGCATTCGGGCGAATGGTTTTCGGGCGAATGTGACAGAATCGTGCGGCATGGATGTTTACTAAAAATGTGCAGGCCGAACACATTTTTGAGCGTAGCCGTTTTTGCGTGAATATGGCGGCCCAAAATTCAAAATGGCAGCTTAAGGAGTTAAGCTTAAGGAGTTTAATGCTCTAAAATGGGTCTCCAGTAAGCCAGTTAGGGCTATGGATTGCCAATCTGGAGACGGTGGGTTTGATTCCCGTTCCTGTCAAAAAAAAAAATCTCGACTCTCAGGGCATAGTTTATCATTGTACTTGCCCCACAACATACAAATTCATGCAATGGCAGGCAAGGAATGCCCTTTAATTAATAACTGTGGAAGTGCTCAAAGAACACAAAGTTGAAGCGAGGCTGGCCAAGTCCCAGTGGGGACGTCGAGATAGAAAGAAGAAGAAGAATGCTCTAAAATCATGCAATATGGGTATATTTAGCATGTTCGACCAAAATATACATACAAGATAGCGGCCCAAAATTCAAGATGGCGGTTGTTTAAAGGAATTTTAGGCTCCTAAGCCATGTGTATTTGGTGTGTCGATGGCAGCAGTTTTATGGAGCTTTGGGCTCAAAAACCATGCAATGTGGGACTGGGTATATTTGGTAAGGAAAAAATGTGCGGAGTCTAGATATAGCGACCAAACTATCTAAGATGGCGGTCGAAAGCTCAAAACGACGGCAAAAATAAAGAGTTTCAGCCTCTAAAACCATGCATTTTGCATATATTTGGTATGAATAAATGGCGATCAGAATATCCAAGGTGACTCTACTCTACTAGTATAGAAGAGGTTCTTAAGAACTTCCATAAAACCAAAATAAAAGGTATAAATACCTTTTCAATATATATATATAATCGGTATAAATCGGTTTTCAATAATTCGACAAGACTAATTGGCCATCAAAATGTTGCTTGGGTTGCGCGACAGATCTTAATTTATTTTTTTTTTTTAACATTTGAAGATATCTTAAGTAAAGAAGAGTAGCTTTACTTAAGAGGAAACAAACCATCATCGTTCAGCAAAAACTCAAAAGCAGTTTTCTCGCTGAAATCTCAACCAATGTTAATAAAAAAATATCACTGCACTCTGGCCACCATCTGGATAACAGTGAAATAATTGTCAATGATATTTTTGTGATTTGAAGGGAGAAAACTGCTTTTGAAAAATTGATGATTGCTGATGACTGAATGATGGTTATTTGAGCCTTAAAGCGCAATAAAGGTATTGAAAACGCGTGGAGATGTTGTACATTAATAAAACACATTTTTGAAAAGTTCAAAATTTATGATAAGAAAATCCAAGATGTTAGCTCAAAATTCAGGATAGCGGTGCACAACATTACGAACCATATGTATTCCTATTGCGTGGATTTGAAAAAAAAACAGCAGCCTTTTTATATTTTTTTTTGTTAAAGTCTAGTGGACAAAGGTGGACTGTATAAAATTCCCATACGGCTGCAGGTCGAATAGACAGAAAAACACATACGACTTAATAACTGATCGAAGCCACCATGAGGGTAATCTAAACAAGCAATGTTTTACTGTACCAATCGATGATATCGAAGAAAGTTTTATTATTCCCCTTGTCGTTTCATATGGAACAAATTTTAGGTGCCTGTGATAATGTTAAAGAATGTATCAAATAGAAGCCAGTTAACTGACATGATTTTTAAATATTTTAACATGAACAGAATTATCGTCAAATGGAAAAATGTGCGATATTCATTAACATGTCACTTGAGTTTGGATGAGATGGTTTCTCAAAGGCACAATAAAGGCACCATCACCGCTAGGTGGATTAATTAGGTTTTTTTCCTAACTTTGTTAGTTAACTTCTACATTTACACAATGATTACAGGAAGACAATTTCTTGGCTAGGAAAGTTAAATGGCTCACAGGATTGATTTTGATAAGCGATTGAGCCAATGTGAAGTATAGGAAAATCAATACCGATACAAAGTTGATACTTACGAGCTTCTCCTCGCTTACCGTTTCACTTTTCCGTAAGTTTATACTCTGAATCCACCAGCTCAACCACATCCGACATCCGACCATGAAGGGTTGGTCTAAACCGGTAAAAAGTATATCCTCAAGCAAATTGAGTGAATCCTGGTGAAGCTAAAACGACACTTATCTTTATGAACCCTGGGTGCTGTCTCTGTCTCTGTCTGTGCGGTCCCTTAATCTTCTCAGCAGAGGTTCATGTGGTTTTTTGAGTTCACTAATGGAATGGCTTTCATCTTTGAGATTGAGGGGAACCAGAGCCCAAACCAAGTAACGTACACACGTGGAGCCACTGATCGGATTCCGGTGGAAATCAGTAAAGGGAAGTAGGGTGGGTGTACCAATTATGGCACTACCTAAGAAAAACTATTTATACAAACATGACGAGAAGACCAACGAATGTCATCAATAATTTAAAAGACAGCTTAGCTTCCATGCTTTACAAGAAAAATATAGAAACGGAGCCAAAACTACTTTTAGTATTGATTACAGCGTGTGCCAATGATAGGAACCCTGTACCAGTTATGGTTACATTTTATAACTTCGGTTCCTTTTCGCACTATTTGCATGCATTCCTTATGGGGTTAGCCATAACTGGTACACTATGGCGAAAAAGGGTGCAAGGAAGCAGAAATTTTAAGGAAAACGATTTATTTATACCATGATTTGAGGAAAATGTGGAATTTAAATGAGTGTGACTATCTTTTGTGAACGTGATCTGTTGTTCACAAAAATTTTCTTGTTGATTTACATTGTTAAAGGATGAAAATTAACTATGGCGAATAATTGGTACTATAGCCATAATTGGTACACTTACCCTAGAACTTTTTAAAAGATTTAGCTAATCCGTTTGCGGTAATGGTAAGGAGGATGGCTGAGCTGAAAGTATGTCGAGCTCTTACGAAAACACCCTAAGCCCTCTAATGCAGTCTGCGGGAACGGCAGGTGAACCTGGTATCGTTTTCGTAGGTAGGTACCTACCGACATTTTATCTTGGTGCGGTTGTTGGCGTTGGGATTATGCTTTCCTAAATTAGTTTCCGCTGTTGTGGCAGACAGCAGCGGGTTAAAAGCGTGTAGTTGCGAACTGCCTCCGGTAAATGGGAAGGATTTTGCTGAAATTTTAATAAGAAGAGTATGTTTTAGACTTTATTGGCCCCCAGTGGATACGTTACGTGTTAAGGGGGCGAAAGTTAATTAAATGTAGGAATGATACAACGTCGAGAACAAGCATTGAGTAGTGCATTTCATAAGTGTTATGCTTAACAGTAAATTATTTCACCAGAATTATCGGATTTCATTAATGTACCGTTTATTGGTTATACTTAAGTGGCAAACATTTTTCAGTTAAAATGTATATAAATGCATTCACCATCCAACAGCCACCGGCACTCGAGTGCCAACCAAACATTTAACGAAATCTCATCAGTTCGTGTTGCGAAATTAAAAATTTTTAATCGAATAAATTTACGCATCCTCGCCACGGTCCTGCAACCGTTTCCACAGGGCTCCGGCGGCGTAGGCATTGCGATGCAACTGCACCAGTAGATTTATCCTCCGGTTCACGGTAGGCCTGTCGAGGCATGGCTTAATTTGGTTTGTGCGGTAAAACCGAAATTGTCCGGTCTTGTGAAATGAGTACGCCCACGCACGGTGGCTGGATGCTGGCTACCGATGCTGTCTGGTGGATCCATTCGTCCCACTACTGTGTGTACTATCAAACAGTCAGAGCATGCGACTTCCCCGGAGGCCAAAATCGAGAATTCGTGCGGCTGATTACGATCGGTTGCGTTAATTGGACAACTTAACCACATCGTTTTGTGGGTCACTTGGGTTGACGGTTGATTCGCGAAAAAGGAATCGCTGTCGACGTGGCAACGCGACAGATGTGGTGCGGCTCTTGATGGTTGGGCTATGGACTATGTGAAGTTTGGCTCGAGGGAGACAGCATATGCGGACATGGAAGCTCAATGCACGGTGCCAAAAAAGCGTGCAATGAATGTTGCATTTGCAGTGGTCATTCATTTTGAAGGATTATTTGGAAGCTTCAACAGGGTTTTCCTAGAATTGATACTTAGTTTAACGAATGGAAATATGCGTTTGCCATTGCAGCTCGGAAATTGATGGTTAGATAAATCCTGAATGCGCAGCGTGTACGCTCCGTCTGAAGTTTTAATTCCTAAAATGTTACCTTTAGCTTGTGAAAACGCTTAAGTTTATTCACCGTCAGAACAATCTATTTATGTCATTGTTCAGGTCCTAAAACAAAAAAAAAAACAACTTGTGCGCGACCTACTACGAATCCGATGCCCCCTTTCTAGTTCTCTACTGAAAATGGTTTTAGCTTTTCGCTCCTCCGGCATACGAGTTAAGTGCCCAACTTACTGCAATCTGCCGTGTTTTAATCGCCTCACTATATCCATCTCTTTAAATACTTGATACAATGCGTGTTTTATTACCGCCTAGGTTTGTTCGCAGCACTTAACGTTCGAAGACTCCAAAGCCTCTCCGTTCAGCTTCTCTCAACGACAACTATTCATGGTCATATATAGCGACCGCAAGAGTCAAAGTCTAGCACAACGCGAGTTCTGTTTTCATTTACAGCCTTCAGGACTTTAGCTGGTTTCGCAGACCGAAAAATGCCCGATTCCCTGTCGTAATTTGTATTTTCCCCTCGCGGGTGATATCATAATCGCACGTCATCAGAGTACCAAGTTAACAAGTTCGTCTACAACATCAATTTTTTCACCGCCTAGCAGCACTTCGTCATCACTACCACGGCCGGACTGACGATTATGTACTTGTCAGTACTATGCAGTCTCCCCAAGAGTCTCCCTCTTAAAAGGTATGAACGCTTCTTCAACGACCCGAAGATGTTGAAAGAAAAATCTAGAGATCCTGAAATTTCCCAGAATTCTGAGAAGAATTCCAATATATTACTGAGATAAATTCCCGCAGACTGCTGAAAGAAACTCCCCCTGGATCTTTGTAGAGACTCCTCCTGAATTCTGAAAGGAGCTTCTCTCCAGAAATATGAGAGAGATTTCTACAGAATTCTGAAAATAATTACACCAGAACCCTGAGCAACATTATCTAGAAAAGAAAACAAGACTCTTCCGGTATCTTGGTAGGAATTCTCTCTGAATTCTATTGAGAATTTTCCTAGAATCCTGAGAGAGATTACTCCATATGTATGAGACGGATTGTTTTAGAACCCTGGGAGGAATTCACCCAGAATCCTGTGATAGATTGTCTCCGAATCCTAAGAGAAGCTTTCCTTTGGGATTCTCCCAAAATGTTCCAAAATCCTAAGAGAGATTATCCCAGAATCCTGAGAGGAATTCCAAGAGCGGTTTCTTCACAATCTTGAAATAAACTCATCTAAAATATTAAGAGATTCTCACAAAAATAAAAAAAAATCGAAATTCTAATATGAATTCTTCAATAAACAGAAAACAAATTACCCAGAATCCTGAAAAGAGGTAGAACCCTAGGAAGGATTGCTCCAGAATCCTGAGAAAGGTTCCCTCAAAATACTGGGCGGGAATATCTGAGATATACTCTCACAGAATTCAGGGAGATAGGATTCCCTCAGAATCCTGAGAAGAATTCCTTCATAATCCTTTTAAGTATTCTCCTAGAATCTCCCTTAAACCCTGGGTGGATTCCTTTACAATGCTGAGAATAACTCTGCCAGAATCCCGAAAGGCATTCCCCAGAATTCTACGAATGATCCCCCCAGAATCCTGAGTGGCATTTTTGTTTCTTGAGAGAAATATATCTAGAAACCTAAGAGGGATTTTTCCGAAAATCTGATAAGGATTCTCGTTGGAAAGGATTACGAAAACTTCTAGAATGAACTTCCCCAGCATTCTGAGAAGTATTCTCTGGAACACTGAGAGGTATTACCTCAGATTCTGAAAGACATTCCCCCAGAGTCTATGAAAGGACTCCCCTAAACTCCTGAAAGGGATTGTACTAGAGCTATATGAATGATTCCTCTAGATCTAGAATACTTTAAATTATTACACTAAACTAGCTTACCCGGCAAACTTTGTCTTGCCTACTGCGTGTTTTGATGTTTCAAATTTCTATCCAAGACCAAGTCCCCGGTCAAAAAGTATGAAAAATCGATTTTCAAAAAATCGCTGTTTCTCCATGTTTTTGCCTCATAAACCTTCCTTGGGTGAAAACTAACAGAATAAAACTAAGACGACCTAAATCGGACTTTCCGTTAACAAGTTATGTGCGGTCCCACGTATGGATTGTGCGATATTTGCCAGAAAACCGTTCGCCAGAAAACCATTCGCCAGAATGACAAACGCCAGAAAACCATTTGCCAGAATACTATTTGCCCGAAAGTACCATTTGCCAGAATGTACCAATCCCCAGAATTAAATATTAAATATTAAATGGATCATTGAAGTCGACTTTTTCGCTACTCACCGCATCAAAACAAAAGCGCCACCGTATATGGACGGTAACACAGTGACAGCAGTCGAGTTACGTCAAACACACAAGGCTACGGTGGCGCTATCTGTTCATTTCATAGCGGCCGTTTTAGTTATTTTAGTGATTCATTCTGGAGATTGGTACATTCTGGCAAATGGTACTTTCGGGCAAATAGAAACTTTCTCCATTTTCTAAGAATTTATTGAAACTAAAAAAGTTATTGTGAGAATTAGGTGGATATAATTCAGTCAACCAACGTAAAAAATGTCGTCCGTCAGTTTCAATCTTTTACAATAATTCAGCATGTTCACTGCTAGGATGACCGCTTGGTTTGTTTAGATGAAGGACGACTAGGGCTAGAACAACGAAAACAACTGGAAATGACTCACCACTAGTAATTAAGCAAAGAGAAAATCGATGAAGAGAAATCGATCATTGCAGATACGCCTGTATGATACTAACCTCGAAACTTCGATGTAACTAGGCTATAAGTGCATAGGTCTACAAACATCAGGTATGGTGAAAATACTGCTGACCAAAGTCCATTAGGCCGAATGGTCAATTGGTAGAATGATGATCACGAATAGCAGAATTCAGTGATTATGGAACAGGAATCGGAACGGTTTCTTAAATTTGTTCGGTTTTCCCATGATTAGCAGATACTTCTAACAATATTATTATTGCCTTATTGTTTTACCCCAATCAACAATCAATGTCAAAACCTAGTCTAACTAACTAAGAAGAACAGCCTATGTTTAAAGAAGGCAAAATTCACTAGTTGAACATCAACGATGTCGGTGCAAAAAACTATTTTTCTACAACGAAGCTATTCTCTCTAGTTCAAATAGTAAATTTGTCCTTCTTCTAAACACAGGCTCTAGTTTCATTGTAAGACTAGTTTTTGGCAAAAATGGTTGATTATGTTAAAACCATAAAGCAATATTGATATTGCGGAACTAATAGTTTAATTATTGAAAAAAAAAATTAACAGATCTTAAACCCGGGTATTGTTCTTATATTTAAAAGAAGGAAAGATTCATGGGTAAAATACAGTAGCTCCAACTTCCAACAATTATTTTAACAGCATAAAAAAAGAAAACGAAAAAAATATGGACATTCGGCAAATAACTTTTTGACCTAATGAACTTCGACCAAATGACATTCGACCCAACGGCCTTTAGCCTAATGTCCTTTAACCATTGATATTAAGATTCTATAACAGCTGCCGAAGCGCCATTAGCCATAGTACCATAAGCCCACGTATGTTAAGGACAGACTTGTTAGAATCCCAAAATGGCCGCCATAATATCTGACTTCGGCACTCATTCACGATTCCGAGCGCACAAATCTATTCGTAAAAAACCAGTGCACCTGAGCTTCTTATTTTAAGCTTAATTCAAGTGAACAAGAACAAAATAATAAAATGCACTGTTGTTTGAAGCTTGCTTCTTGAGATTTATGCATCTGAAGATCTGATTCACTGTTAAAGCGGGATGTCAAGAAGTTTATCCAGCTTACATGTTTCAATAACCGTGATAAAGGAATATATTGGTTAGAAAAGGCGCAAATAAACTAAGAAGTTCATCTAGATAGAACAGCAGATTATTAAAAAAACTCTGCTGGAATTATTAGAATTAATTTCCTCAAGAACAATCTTTTTGTAGCATTTGAACAAGTGATATTGGGCCTAATGGTACATTCAAGCTTGTGATATTGGGGGTACTGGCTATCGGACAGTGACAGTCAGGCTACAGGTAAAACCATCACTTAAGTTATTATTTCTGTGTATTTAACTCGTTGCTTCCAAAAGGTTTTTCATTTATGGTATTCGATTGGCTTAAGTGTGATCAACAATTCCGGGTAATGTTGTTGTTTGGCACAAAAATTATTATTTAAAGTGATCATGTTATTGTTATCGTCAAAAATAAGCTTCAAAAAATACTTTCAATTGAAAGAAGGGAATGTTTGAAAAAAAAAAAAATAAGTAAAGCCAAAAATTACAAACCAGTAAAAGTTGGAAAGAAAATCATATGTGTTGAAGAAAGGAAAGTCTGTGATGAGTATTGATCAAATTCCGTCTAAATAATATTTGATCAATTGAATCCACATCACGATCAACTTGTCCACCAGACAAATTTGTGAAAATGTTATTGAAAAAATAAGCTGTTGTGCGCAATTAAATAATTAAATACCATTAAAGATTTAATGTATGGTGAAGTTTGAAAGGTTTGAGTTAACATCATTTTTTTGTTTCAGAGTGATTTGCCCTTCTTCAAACTATAGGCTTTTCTTTCAAAGTTACTCTAAAACCATTTCTTGTTTGCTCTTACATCAGTTCCAATAATTTATTTAACTTTCGCTTATATATCTGAACAAAATAGAGTTCTACATTTTTACAATCGTTATCGTGGGCTAATCGATCCCAAACAAATAAGAAACACGATTTATTTTTCAATAAGAATGTTTTAAATTATCATTAGATTGGGAACACTTCTGAGAATTAGATTGAGAACTTTGGAAATTTCTGGGAAATGCTACTTTCTGGAGAATGGTACATTATGGCAAATGGTTTTCTGGGAAATGGTTCTTTCAGGCAAACGGTTTTCTGGGAAATGGTATTTTCTGGCAAATGTCTTTCTGGCTAATGGCATTCTGGCGAATGGTTTTCTGGCAAATATCGCACAATCAGAATCCTGTATGGGACTCCCCCAGAATCCTTTGAAAAATTTCCCCAGAATTCTGAGAGAATTTCGCCACAATTCTGCAAACTATCAATTCATTGCTAATTTGAGCTAAATTAACCATTTTTATTCACGTTAGCTAATTCTTCAATATGGCGACGACCATAGTTAGCGAAAATAAAATGAAAGCTTGTTTTCTTTTATGATGACCGCAATAAACCTAGCAGTGTCGTAGTTTCTGCTTTTCCACCAACAGATGTCGTTACTAATGGAACGGATCGCCATCTGTTGAGAGTTTGAACAGTTTTATTGTGGTAATAATGATTGCCAAATGGTTTACATATCGGAGAGTTTTGTTTACTCTTAAAATCTGGCTTTATGGATATCTTCAAATTTACTATAAAACATTTTATCAATAAAGTAGTCATAAAACTGTGAGTTTGAATTATTGCTGTAATGAATCCCTAATAAATATCAAACAAAACCAATCAGCAATGGAATTGTTACTTGGGTAGCACAGTTCCGAACTTCACCACCACGTGGTGGTAGTTCACGAAGTAAACATCAGGCACGAGTTTTGTGAGATATGCGAACCAAATTCAGACCAATTAAAGATTCCGCCGAGACTGTCTCCTCTGAAAATTTCTCTAACTGTTCCAAAGTGAGCTTCTGAACAGATTTTTGTTCGGAAATTTCTACAGAGAATTCCAGGGTTTGTCCTGGAAATTTTTGGGATACTTTTCCACGGCACAATGATTCGAATCCACGTTTTATCATTAATTTTATGGTTATGGTGTCATTAGAGAAGATGTTTGCATTTGTTGGCTCCACGTCTTAACTCGAATTGGAAACACAACTTTTTAATTTTGAGTCATGTGCGATTGAGTTCTTCAGCAAATCCTTTTAGAGATTCCTTTTCAAAATTATTCCAGGGATCCCTTTGGAAATTCCTCCAATGATCTCTGCGAGAATTCCTGTAAGGGTTCTTCCAGGGATCCCTTCAAGAAATGGTTCAAGAGTTCCTTCAAAGCTTCTTTTAGAGTTTCTTCAAGGGATTTCTTCGGAAATTTCTCCATAAAATCCTTTAAGAATCATTTGGGCCTAAGAATCCTACCTTCAGAAACTACTTCGGAAATGCCTCCAAGGATTCCTTAACAGCTTCATACTCCAGCGATTCCTTTGCTGAATTCTTCTAGGAATTCCTTTGGGAATTTCGCTAGTGAGTTTTTAACAATCGTTTTACGGATTCCTTCAAGGATTATTTCGACTTTCCTCCAAGCTAATTTATAAGGATTTTTTACGAGAATTCTTCTAGGGTTTCGTTTCTTTCTAGAATTGGTTCGCAAATTCTTGCGTAGATTCCTTCAGGAAATTTTCCACTGGTTTTTGGGAGTCCCTTCACGGAACTTAAAAGCGGCGAAGGTTCTCGCCATCGACTGGTGAATACCGAGATGAAAAGATCTTTCGGTGAGGGACTGTTGTGCTTCGGATATTTTGAGAGCCGGCTGCATAAAAGATCGTAATAACGTCTTTATCGCCACCATCGGAGAAGAGACACGTGAGTTACGCATTCAAAGAAAACAGTGCATCAAAGATGAGACATGAATTTCCAATGATGAAAGAGTGAAACACCGCGTAAAACGCGATTGCGCGAACGAAAACACGAAAAGCCGCGGTCATAAGCCACATAGACCTTAACCTCTATTCGGTTTTCGAGAATGATGCAGGTGATAAGGGTGAAAAGGCCGTCGCTTTGGAAGAATCAAGATGAATGAATGCTACGTTGCTCGTATTAGAAACGTGTAGCCAGTTGTTAAATGACATGTCCCCTCTCTTCCCTTGTAAACTTATGTCCATATAAAATTTGAAAATAGGATGGAGCGTAGACTGCCAGACAATCTCCTTCCGCCCTTCCGCTTGACATCTCGCTTCAACAGTGCATCAGAACACAAATCTCAAGAAGCAAGCTTCAAACAACAGAGCGTTTTATTATTCTGTCCTTGCTCACTTGTAATAAGCTTAAAATGAGAAGCTCAATTGTGCTGGTTTTGTTTACGAAGAGATTTGTGCACTCAAAATCGTGAGTAGGTGCCAAAGTCGGCCATTTTGGCGGCCATTTTGGATTCTGACAAGTCTGACCTTGAAAGAGTGATAAGGCTGAGAAAACTACCTGTAAATACGGTCAACCAATCTGGTTATTGAAATAGTTCAATATCTCGGTAGACAAATGGCGGTCGCCCAAGGCCCAACAAACACAATTGCTGTACAATGGATGAATAAATCAAAAAATTTACTTCGAATGAGTGTAATCAATTTCGTACTTTTTAATTCCGCCCTAATTGCTTATCCTTTGACGCGTATTTCGACTACCACTTGTAATCTTCCTCAGTGTCAGTTATATACCGTGCGGTACCCATATTCTGAACGGTTAAGGGAATCTCACAACAAACACTAAAATAAATGGAAGTTCTTATTGCTAGAGATAATGCTTTACATTACCATCAAGTGTGTTTGTTGTCTAGCTAAATGTATAAAATAAATTGAATCTCATAATAACTTGCAGTCTCTGATCTAGACATATTTTTGTTTGTGGACGACGTGTTCCTAATTATGGACACCATAAGAAGCCGTGGTCCTAATTCTGAACACATAGTGTTACTTACTAAGTACAAACACATTCTCTACGATCGCAGTTCAGTCAAAAACTATATGTTTTATAACGATTGGATAATAGAGGGGCCCAATAAAATTAACACCTCAACTCTCGATTCAATATATGCTTCATAAAAGGAAAATCTATTTTGCATTAGCCGACTCTGTTCAGAATATGGAGCTGTCTATAATATGGTGCTCGCACGGTACTGTGGATAACTGATACTGAGGAAGATTACAAGTGATAGTCGAAATACGCGTATCTGTCAAAGGATAAAAAATTAGGGCGGAATTAAAAGGTACGAAACTGATTACACTTATTCGCAGAGGGTATTCTGCTTAGAGGGTTCAAAAAGTCAGTACAAGAACAAAAATTTTAGCTGAATAAGATGTTATGTATTCGGCTATCATTGGAGAGTGACATAGATACAATAAAGGCAATGTAAGCTTGTTGAATTTGAGTTGCTTGTTTTTTACGACTGACTTGTTGGCCTTCACTAATCGTCTTATTGTTTAGAGAATTGAGTTTACCTTCCCTGAATATACAAGTTATGCATTAGGGTTTCTTCCAACAAAAGCCCTCGATTGAGCCCCGGAAGATTTTTTAAAGATTCTTTCCACTAAACTAAATTCAATTTTCAAAATTTTCAATTTTAAACGTCCGAAATTCAATTGTCATCCGTTATCTTACCTATTCGATTACAGACAAAAAACATGTAGTGCTGATTCATCACGCAGTAAAAAAAGTCCACCATCAGCTTCCGGCACTTTCCGATGCGTCATCCGAGGATGTTTGATAATTGATTAGCATGCTCCCGGTGAGTGAAAAACGACCGCCGCCATGCAGCTCTATTGTTCTACATCTATCGTAGGTACGTGGTTGCAAACGTCGTCATTCGGCTCAGAGAAGTGCGTCCTCATTGCCATCGAAGGGTGTATAAAAATGCAATTTATCAAAGTGTCAAACTACGACGAAGAGGATCAATATTAATATCTTCGAATTTCGCCGTACACCTGAGAAGTGTGTCCATGCTAGACAATGCAATGCAAACCGCATATGCAAACTGGGATATTGAACGATTGCAAGTGGCTGTGGGGAACTGTTCCGTTGCCCGATCGAAAAGAGCTTGATGGCTTGTGGTTGAAAAGTCGGATCATTCGCTCTGGATGGATGCATAGAGTCAGCCAACAACTAGGGTGCAGCCATCTATTTCAGGTGGATAGACAGTTCGTACCGGGCCGCGTTCTACATGATTGATTACATTGCGTGAATAGCAGCGGTGAATCTCCAAACAGCTCGTTCTAAGCCCAACCACGATGTTATACTACACTTTGTGGACGAAATTCTCCACTCGGATTCGATTTGGGTAACAACCTGATGTAGAGGAGCGCCGACAACGTCAGCAGCAGCATCAGGATCAGCCAGCAGCGTGACAAAAAGTGATTCATCATCACCGCGTATCTACCTGCACACTACGAGGTGGCAAACGGAAATTATACAAATAGGCACAGTGACGAGCAGAATTAGGTATCCTACATTTTACTTCAAAGATTTATGCTGAACAATCTATTGGATTGAAAAAGTTCTTTCAAAAAACATCCCAACATTGGAATCATGTTTCTATTTACATGTCCTTTACTGTACATATTCCGTTGCAGCAAACAAACACGACACACCTAGTAAAGGAAAAGTAAGAGATTAAATTGGATGGAATTAAATAAAAGATTGTTTGTCAGCTGATTCAATGTTGGAATGCTGTCTCCTAATCAGCGAGATGGCTGTGATGAATAAGGTTGATGCTTTCGAACAAGATGCAATTAGGACGACAGCAAATAATTACAGTAATTGAACATTAGCTGCGCAGCAGAGTGCCGTAGATGAAGAGGAGATTATAAAAATAAAAGAGTTCCCGTGAAATCGCACGCAGTTGTGATTCATACACCTTGTTTGTGGAACGGATTCGCAGGAATAACGATCAGCTGTAACGCTTTCAGTTAATTTCCCCAAAAATGAAACCGCCCCAATCCATACTTTCTCATTAAGATAATTCAATGGACCTGGGAGATTTTTTGCCCAGTTTTTCACATCATTTCAACCTGCATTAATATTAATTGCCACAGAAAAAACACGCACAGATCGGTTTTTATTTTTATTAATGAAACCAGTGCGCTTTCACACCGCTTTTACTGAGTGAACTGGACTGGGCTGGGTTGGGTTGGGCATTGCCATTCGATTCCTCGCCCGGTCGACCGGTGCCACATTCCGCAATAACGCAAAGCGATCAATTATTAACACTCTGACAAACGTGCTTTTTAAGTTTAATGAACCGCGACAGAAGTGTTGTTTTTGTGGGTGTCCTCGTGCTGGCTACCGCGGCGCTGGCTGCTGTCATGATTTGTTAGCTAGCAGCTATTTTAACCCTTTCCTCGTTCGAAGTTTTGCGACTCAATTGGCCAAGGGAGTGACACAGAAACAAAAAAAATCTAGCCAGTTCATTTTCATTAAGGACTTGTGGCGGAAGGGCGACCACGTAGTGAGAAAAACACATTGTTGCCTACATTTCCTTCGTTCTACTGTCATATAAATTTTCATTCCACCCGGATGACAAACGGCAAAATAGTCATTCTCTGGCCGCACAGATGCGACGACAATGAGTGTTGCAACACGAGAAATACATTTTTGCAAATGGAACCCCGGTGTCGTTGGGCTTCTGGTACGGTTATGGCAGCGCGGAGCGGCATAGGTACGGAGAGGTTGTGCTGGGGCGAGCATACCATCCAGGAAACCCTTTTGAAAATTTAGATTAAAACATCAAATTAAAATAAAAATACTGTCTGTTGAAATGGGAAATAATGTTAGTTAGTTTTCCATGTTGCGCAACGGAGCCGAGGCAGCCTTCCAAGTTCTTCTCGGCTCTCGTTTGGATGTTGTTGAAGTCTTGCGTGTTACTCATGCTAAGTTAGGGTGGTGTTGAGTTAATTTGAAGATATGTTGTGAACACAAAAAATGGAAGTACTTATATAATAATTATAAGTAATAAAATGAAAACCGAGTACAAAAATTCAAGTAAATTGGTTTGAAATTGACTGAGTTATATCATAAAAGTACCCGACATACCAGCTAATGAAACAATAGTCGGCATTTAGGTTTATCTAATGAGGATATCGCCCCCTTAATGCTAGAACTAGGTAACTCGTTTTGGAAAGTGCGGATAAAAATGATTGGAAAAACTTATCCTGGTATAAAACAAACTCTTTGTTGGTCTTAAAAGTTGAATTAATATGTGATTTCGGATTTTCAATTGACAAACTTGTGTTTATTGTGGTGTACTTTCAGATATAAACAAATTTCTTGCGATTTCGCAAAACCAGTTACCTAGTTCTAGCATTAAGGGGACGATATAATCATATTTTTTTTAACTAGGATGTCGAGTCGAGCCACTTGGAGAGTGGCTTGTATTTTGGGAACTTATTCGCTCAGTCGAGTTCAAACCGATTGACTTGCATTTTTTACATGGCAAGATACTACGCGAATCTAGATGATGAAAAGGAACACTATATTATTCACGGTGAGTTCGTTCCTATTTATGTTTATATTATTGCGCTCATATTTTTCGTATAAATTGTGAATCCTGTACTTATTTAATGTTTCCATGCATTTTAAACTTCAACAACTAGGTGCTTAAGCCTAAGGCATTAGGGCCAGGGCACTCGATGTAAATATCACTGTCCCATCCCAGGAAATTGCGCTGATATGGAGTGTGCAATAACTTTCTTAGCCACGCCACTCCCACCGATGCAACGTACAAAACTCATTCCCCCAAAAATGAAACGGTTGGTACGGTTGTCCTCGTTTCTTTAATTATCAAATGCAAAAACATACGTCAATCATGTTATTCATTAGTGGATAACCTGATTGCTGTAAAATTTTGAATTGTCTTCAAACCCATTAGCACAGTGCGCCTGGTCGTTTTAATATTTGTGTCATCTCGCTAATATGCTACAAATATTAATGCTGACAAGAAAATATCAGAAGAAATTCCGGCATTTCCAGGATGCTTTTCAACACTGGCTGTGCAAGCACTAGAATAGAATAGAGTAGAATAGAATATAATGAAAAAAATATTTTGTTTTTTTTTTGACTACTCGAAGTGAATATATTATTAGGGTTGCTTTATAAAAGCTTTTTTTTTGTTTTTATTTTTGTGTATTTTAACTAGTTGCTAATTCTACACTGCGTATAAAAGCTTTGAAAATGGAACTCACATTGTGTATTTTTTTTTAGCTCGATCTATCCTACGTTCGCCATGTTCAATTATACTACTGGTGGCTGCTCGTCGAAAGAATGTATAGACTGAGGATCAAGGGCCAATTCTTTAACTACAGCATTAATCAACATACACAGCCCATACTCCGGAAGCACTGATGATGACAACGATGCATTCTTCGCGCAGCTCGAACGCGAGTACAACTGCTGCCCAAGCTACGACGTTAAGATCATCATAGGAGACCTTAACGCTCAGGTAGGCCAGGAGGAAGAATTCAGACAATCGATTTGAAAGTTCAACGCCCACCAGCTGACGAACGAGAACGGCCTACGACTCGTTGATTTTACCCCCACCAAAAAAATGACCAAACGTAGCACCTTTTTTCTGATACAGCCTCCCTTATCGTTACACTTGGAGATCGCCATAGCAGGTGGAATCCCAAATCGACCACGGTCTGATTGACGGACGGCACTTCTCCGACATTATCGACGTCAGAACCTATCGTGGCGCCAACATCGACTCCGACCACTATGTGGTGATGGTCAAACTGCGCCCAAAACTCTCCGTCATCAACAATGTACGGTACCGGCGACCGCCACGGTACAACCTAGAGCGACTGAAGCAACCGGATGTCGCCTCAGCATACGCGCAGAATCTCGAGGCCGCGTTGCCAGACGAGGGCGAGCTCGATGAGGTCCCTCTAGAGGATTGCTGGAGTACAGTGAAAGCAGCCATCAACGACGCAGCCGAGAGCACCATCGGGTACGTGGAACGGAATCGACGGAACGAATGGTTCGACGAAGAGTGTAGAACGGTTTTGGAGGAGAAGAACGCAGCGAGGGTGGCAATGCTGCAGCAAGGGACTCGACAGAACGTGGAACGTTACAAACAGAAGCGGAAACAGCAGACCCGCCTCTTTCGGAAGAAAAAGCGCCGCCTGGAAGAAGCGGAGTGTGAAGAAATGGAACTGCTGTGCCGTTCCCAAGAAACACGGAAGTTCTATCAGAAGCTCAACGCATCCCGCAACGGCTTCGTGTCGCGAGCCGAAATATGCAGGGATAAAGACGGAGGTCTCTTGACGGACGGACGTGAGGTGATCGAAAGGTGGAAGCAGCACTTCGATCAGCACCTGAACGGCGTGGAGAACGTAGGCACGGGAGCCCACGGCAACGGAAGGAACGACGACGCCAGTGCAGCGGAGGACGGAAATGAACCAACTCCCACGCTGAGGGAAGTTAAGGATGCCATTCACCAGCTCAAAACCAACAAAGCAGCTGGTAAGGATGGTATCGCAGCTGAACTCATCAAGATGGGCCCAGAAAAGTTGGCCACCTGTCTGCATCGGCTGATAGTCAGGATCTGGGAAACCGAACAGCTACCGGAGGAGTGGAAGGAAGGGGAAATCTGCCCCATTCACAAGAAAGGCGACCATTTGGAATGTGAGAACTTCAGGGCGATCACTATTTTGAATGCTGCCTACAAAGTGCTATCCCAGATCATCTTCCGTCGTCTGTCACCTAAAACAAACGAGTTCGTGGGAAGTTATCAAGCCGGCTTCATCGACGGCCGGTCGACAACGGACCAGATCTTTACCGTACGGCAAATCCTCCAGAAATGCCGTGAATACCAGGTCCCAACGCACCACCTGTTCATCGACTTCAAAGCGGCATACGATAGTATCGACCGCGCAGAGCTATGGAGAATCATGGACGAAAACGGCTTTCCTGGGAAGCTGACTAGACTGATTAATGCAACGATGGACGGTGTGCAAAACTGCGTAAGGGTTACGGGTGAACTATCCAGTTCATTCGTATCTCGCCGGGGACTGCGACAAGGTGACGGACTCTCATGTCTACTCTTCAACATCGCGCTGGAAGGTGTGATGCGACGAGCCGGGCTCAAAAGCCGGGGAACGATTTTCACAAAATCCGGTCAATTTGTGTGCTTTGCGGACGACATGGACATTATCGCTAGAACATTTGGAACGGTGGCAGAACTGTTCACCCGCCTGAAACGCGAAGCAGCAAAGGTCGGACTGGTGGTGAATGCCTCAAAAACAAAGTACATGCTGCTAGGCTGAACCGAAAACGACCGGATCCGTCTGGGTAGTAATGTTACGATAGACGGGGATACTTTCGAGGTGGTGGAGGAATTCGTCTACCTCGGATCCTTACTGACGGCTGACAACAACGTGAGCCGTGAAATTCGGAGGCGCATCATCAGCGGAAGTCGGGCCTACTACGGGCACCAGAAGAAACTGCGGTCTAAAAAGATTCACCCACGCACCAAATGCAACATGTACAAAACGCTTATAAGACCGGTGGTCCTATATGGACACGAGACATGGACCGTGCTCGAGGAGGACCTGCAAGCACTCGGAGTTCTCGAGCGACACGTGCCAAGGACGATCTTCGGCGGTGTGCAGGAGAACGGTGTGGACGGAGAAGGATGAACCACGAGGATGAACCACGCTGCACTTTACGGCGAACCCAGCATCCAGAAGGTGGCCAAAGCCGGAAGGATAAGGTGAGCAGGGCACGTTGTAAGAATGCTGGACAACAACCCTGTGAAGTTGGTAATCGCGACTGATCTGGTTGGTACACGTAGAGAGCGCGATGGACTGACCAGGTGGAGTGTGATCTGGAGAGCATTGGGCGTGGCCGAAGATGGAGAGCTGCAGCCACGAACTGAGTATAGTGCCGTACTATTGTTGATTGTGTTTTATCTCAAATATGATGTTGCGTAAATAAATGTATGCATGTGTAGATATTTTAAAAATGAGCTTTTAGTTACTGAAAAAACGCCAAGAACCACCCTTTTTCTCAACAAAATCTAAATAAAAAACCATCTCCAGCCCACCTCTTTTGGCATCGCAAGGGTATTCTTTCCATATGCATTGCTATTGCTGCTGTTGCTGACTGGCACTGGAAAGTGTTCATTTGTTTTGTTTATTTATGACCACCGGAGACAGAAGAAGATATGGGGTGCACCGGAGAGAAATCTACATGCTCAAATTGTACGTGGCAAATACGAAGTAGCAATGCATGCGGTCTGCGGGTATCGGGGTAAAATGTGCCTTCTGTCCTGTGTTAAGGTTTAGGTATCGACATATTTTTTTCTGCTTTCAAGAACGCCAGTCCAGTTTCTCACTTTTAATGCTCTTTTAGAATTTCCACACATGTTATTTGAAACCTTTTCTTGCCAATTGATTATTTTCGCATATTACATGACAGGCTCGAAGATACTCTATACCCAAGGATGTAAAGGGTACTTCCATAGCGAAAAGTTCCTGGATCGACCGGGTATCGAACCTAGACGCCCGTAGCAGCGTCTGTGTTTACCGCTTTAGCTATTACATATGAGACCTGTTTTCAACCACAATGACACATTTTATCCAACCTTCTCCACCGAGCCGACGACGCCAAGTCCAAGCCTGTTGTCTGTCTGCACCCGGTCGACATACATCCAGCAGGACCGGAATGAGCAGCAGTAGGTATGAAGTGCGAAAACTAATATGAAACACTTTCCGGACAGGGTCGCGTTTCATACGTGAACTATACGTCTCCGCTGGGTCGTTTGCGCCAGTTACAGTGGAAGGGCCCAGTTCTGCCAGAATGAAGAAATAAGGTTACACTTTTTTTTTTCGGGAGGAACCAGTTGGCGTTGGTTAGACGACGACAACGAGGACACACAATGTTGGCTATGGCGACGATGCAAGCCAAAGGCAGTTAGTTGTTGTTGTTCAACTCATTTCTCAACCAAGCATGAACTGGCGTCACTAGCGGAAGTGAGCTCCCGCCACGGCCGGAAATCTACTCTTACCGATGGAAATGGGTTCGCGGCAACTCGCTTACGAGTAGGCAAATGTTCGGGAAAGCGTGACTTCACTGGTTTGGCGTGAAAAATTGATTTGGGAAATATGGAAACTACTTACAGGGGTCTTAGGGCATTCAGGGCATGGTTTAATTTGTTTGTTATAATCGATTTCTACTGAGGTTTTTATCTAAATAGTTTCCGCCCAGCTAAGCACCGACCAATAAATTATCGAGTTTATTCTTGCACCTCGCCTAATGCCTCATGACCAATTTGATATCGATTACTAATTTATAAATTAGCTGCAAAAATATTGTGAGAGAACTACAATTTCCTTAAAATAATAAGATATTTAGGATAGTTTTCCCTCGAATCATGTTTGCGTATAGTTCACGTCTATTTCGGTTACAACTTGAATTCCATGTCTGGCACTGGCACACCTTCTGCGTGACATTAGGAAGGAAGGCGAAACATTATATTTGACCGTAGGTGTTTATTCGGAAACTTGGTCAAATTCTTCGCAATCTAAATCAAATCATTGGATCAAAGTGCGGTTGAGCAGAAAGCTTTTAAATTGAGATGGATGTAGCTTTAGAATATCGACCAAAACATTTTAATTAATATTTATTCTCATCAAATCATAATACACCATCACAGTGTAACGAAGATATTTTTCTCTGTGGTTGTGCAATACGAGGTTTCGTATGCAGAAAATCCACGCACATATTTGCTTTCATACTACCTAGGCAAAGACGTCTTTGTTTACATTTTACCGGGAAAAAAAGTATTTATTGGATCATGTAAATAGATTTCGCTGCATTCTGTAGCAGTGAAATACTCAATTTCTTGATTTTGCTTTGGCTGACCAAGTCAGTGGATTGACATTTGTAAGGTAACATATAGGTCGAAGGTCATGACAATTAAAAATAATTTCTCTTCATACTTTGACATACATTTGCACAACAGTGTAAGTATAGACTGTTTCAGAAATTATAAATACACTAACGATTAACTGCCATTTCAATTTGAGCATAATATCCAGAAAAGTTTCTTCTAGCTCTTATTGTAAACATGCTAACGAAGCAAATAATACCAATTTTGTTGATGTTTCTGGTAAAAGTTAAAAAATAGGGCTTTGTAAACTAGATGATTAAAATTTGAAGTTGCACAAAGTGGTCAAAAAGTGTAGCATAGTAGAAAAGAAAAAAATCTCACAGATACAATATTTAATTTCCAAACACAATAAAAATGGCTGTATCGATAATAAAAGATATTTCTCGATTGGTAATAGTGATTTTCACTGAAATATTTGATCAAGAACCACCATTACGGGCCTTCTCAATACAACATTTTTTGTTTCAAATTTCTCAACAACACCAGTAGCAACAAACGTTAAGCAAACGAATGTCTTAATTACTGCTTACTGCATTCGTTCTGTGTTATGACAAGCTTTGCCATCTGAAGGATCGAATGAGCTGAAAAAATAAGTTTGTTTAGATTAAATGTGTTCAGTAAAGCTAATAAACTGTGTGGTAGTTGTTATGTTCCGTAGAAAACCTTAAAAAATAAGAAACTTGATCTCCGAAAAAATGTTGTGAGAATGCCTTTGTCGATTTTTCCCAATTTTTGATCAAGGCATTACTCAGACAACTTGTTGAGAAAGCGAATGTGATAAAAATTTAGATAATTTTTGGTATTTAGTGATAAATAATGTTGAAATCATTAAAAAACACCTTTGTGCAAATGCAAATTTGAAAAATTAAGTTATTTGTTAGAGAACTCGACTGTTCTTCAAAATATTAAGACAATTGAAAGGAAATATAAAAATATGGAGTACAATATGCCATACTCTGAAACAAGTTGGTAAAAATCATTAGAACAGTTCATTTAATTGAATAAACAAAATGTATTTATAATTTCTGAAACAGTCTATATTAGATGTTTATCTAATCTCATCCGAAGGAGGTTTAGATTGTGAAAATAAGCAAAACCATGTGCGACTGTGGAATCGAGTTCAGTTCTACGCCTACTGACGACGGAGATAGTTGAGTGACTACGTAGCATGAAGGAATAGAAGCACCCGTCTAGTGAATTGGGAGTCGTGAGTTCGAGTCTCACCGGAGTACGTAGATTCCGTTTCATAATTCAAATCTTAATTTGTTCATCGAGCACATGTTTCTGTTGTACACATGAATGTCAAAGCATTTTCAACAGAGTGAACTCCTGCTTTTAAGTGCCACAGAGATTTTATGGGATTTGAATTGAAGGTTGGTTTATCAAGCGAATCGGGCGAAGTGAAAGTTGAACGGTGATGAGCAGGCCCAGTCAACACACAATCGTATATGATGTTGAATAGGATCGGGCACTCAAGCTGACGGACACCGATCAAAGGGAGGAAAGCATTGGGATAGTGAAAAAGATTCTTCGCAACAACAACAACCCGGAGGATCTCATAAAACGAACGTTGCGAGAACGAGTCCATCTGCTGTACAACACGATGGAGTATAAGAGGAAAAAAGAGGAATAAAAAAACACGTGTCCTTCCCATACATCCTGGGTTTCAGCGAAAAAGTGAGAAAAGCGTTGTAGAAACACGATATCACAGCTTCATTCAAACCTTGTTATGGAAAACTAAAGGATGCCATACCACCAATGAAGGCAACAAACGTTGTATATTCAATTCCTTGTGGGGCATGCGATGCAAAGGAATACATAGGACAAACGTCACAAACCTTAGACAAGCACAAGCCGAGGTGATACACATTAAGGATAACTTGCAGCGTGACGTAGATGGGTTCTCTAACACTTACTACAACTTGATTAATAAATTGAAAAACGAACAACACCGAACGGAATGACGACGACACAGAGAAGTGACATAGATTAGGTAGATAATTAAAATTTAGAGCACCGTCATCTTCCAAGGCGGTGGGGAATTTAAAGTGTTGTGTGTTTCTTGTCAAATGTTTTGTGTTAATTTTTGAAATTTGAATATGTTTGTAATTTGTGACTTTCTTTTTCTTTCATGTGTTTATAATAGTTTTTGAAGATGACCGAAAAAATAAAAAAGTAGGTTGAAACGTTAAATGGTTTTCTAAATGATATTCAATATCAACGAGAAAAACCAATTAAAACCAACAAATAAAGTAAGCGGTGATCGAAACCAATGAAAGAAGCTTTGCATATTCATATGGCGTACTATGTTTGTGTTGGTTGTGGTATGCAATACTACTTAACCAATTGACCTTCATCCAGGCCCTTTCAGATGACAGTCATCCAGCAATGAGTGGCATAGCTCTGCGTCCGAACGACTGTTAATATGCGTTTGGCTGCTCAGGAGATTTGCATAGAGAGAGCTCGGTGGGAGCTGCCACCGCATCAAGGCGTTCGTCTCGAATGTGTTTGGTAGCAACATAGAGACGGTCGGCTGTACTGTTGATTGAGGAAGCAAGGAATTGTTGTTGCGGCTTTTTAATGTCAAAATTGTGATGGTGCACAAGCCTGCTGATGAGGACCATTTCGGCTAGCTGCTGCTTTGGTGCGGTTGCCTTCGTCGCACAAAAAACGAGAAAAATGTTCTACTCGTAAGTGGAGTGAAATTGAAACGTGAAATTTCTCAGATTTTTTCGATTTTAAGTTCTTTAGGGGTTTGTTATTGAAAGACTACATCTTTTTGCTATAATCAGAAGAGCAATTGAAAAATGTAGCCTAGAATATCTGCTATTATTGACTATTTTTTGTCAAATATGACGAGAATTTGCGCATATGACGAAGTAAATTTCTACCCTAATTGTGATGAACCTTATGTCGTTAAATATGAGACTTTCTTTGAAATGCAATTACATCCCTTGAAACGTCTTGAACCCCTCTAAAACCCCCTGAAACCACCACTATATCATCCCGGGAAACTCAGGAAATCCTCTGAAATGCGCCAGATCTCACTGAAATGCTTTGAAGCTAGTACAAAAACCTTGCAAAATCCCGTTAAGATCCCCGCAAACTTCTCCTAAACTTTTCTGAAACCCCCTAAAGCGTATTAAAACCATTATTAAACATTACTGGAACCCTCGTGGAGTTCTCTTATACCTTCGGGAGCTTCCTTGAAACCCCCGGAAAACCGCTAAAAACAATTAAAACGCCTTGAACAATCATGAACTCCAATGAACCACTCTTCTGCCAACATGAAACATCCGATAAGCCCCTGAAGTGCCCTAAGATCCACTGAAACGCTTTGAAACCTCAACGAAGCCTCTTAAAATTTTAAACCTTCTCCTTAATTTTCTTGTAGCTCCCTTGAATCACTGAAAGCCCATGACAATCTTTGAACCGGGTTTAAACCAATCTTAAACCACCATGAAGCTGAAGGTACCGCCTGAAACATGACTGAAACCCTCTGAAAGCCCCTGAAACGTTTCGAATACCTTGAAACCTCTCTCAAACCCCACTGATTCCACTTAGATATGGACCGACTACTTCTAATGTTATTTCGACCTTGTGTTGATTCGGCCTAACTGTTGAGATGTGCGCGGGTGAAAGCTGTTGTAATTCGGCAGTCGTTCTCAAGTTCTTGTTGCAAAAACACTAGACATAGAAATAATTGTTCTGTTTTGCCCTGAGGATGAATGAATAAACATTCGAAACGTCCGACTTTAACTTACCCGGTGTATCTAAAGAAACCGGAAGACCGATATAGTGCCAAAAAGTCCCATAAATGATCAAGACGGTCGGACTACAACCGATGTTCGGCCCAATGTTCAGCTATGTATTCAACAAGATCATGCTGTGGATGAGAGGTTCGATTCTGGGCTCGTCCAGTATATTTTCATTAAAGAAATATTGTTGAGATTCTTGGGCATTTTTGAGTATTTTTGTGTTCCACCACACGAAACTAAAATACATTGGCTGAGGAAACTCTCAGTTAACAGATGTTGGAGTGTTCATAGAACACGTAGCTGGCCTGCGACAAAGCCAAGGGGCGTTACGGGAGGAATAGAAGAAGCCTAATGACTTAGCATCGTACCAGACAACATTGACCATAATTTTCAAAATTTAACCTAAGATAAAAATTAGGGCTTTCCAAAAAGTTTGTCTTTAATTTCTTTTGATAAATTATTCCGAAAGGTTTTTCTCCATGTCTGTGTTGGAAAATACGTGAACATCGGCTGACATTGAGCCAATTCTTCCTCCGACATCCTGTTATTCCTGCCGGGAAATGCAGTGAGCACGGAAAAATCTGAGCAATATTCAAAACGACTATTGAAGTCTAACCGAGCAGCAACGGATAGCTTGCATTTCCTGGCGACGACGCCGCCGCCATAAGCAAGAAGCACGACAAAAATCCGAACATTGCCAAAGAAGGTGCAAATCCTCTATCTAATACTTTTATCTGTTCAATATATTCTCATTGTGCTGCTCTACTACCGGGAGCTATGGGACCGAACACACTGAATTATGCATGCAATCCAATCGAAGAGAGGTTGACGCGAGCCCTATAAGAGAACCCCACCTTGTCGGGCTCTCATATCTGTTGGTTGTTCAGCAACAACCTTCTTCGTATCCCCTCAGAATGTGGAAGACGTTTGCTACCCACAAAACGTTTTCCTCTTTTTTACCAGACTAACGTCTAATGCTGACTTTTATGAGCAAAATATAGAGGAAGTACAGCGAAGGAAACATCCAAGTCGTGCACCGATGAGCAGTAGCTCTTTTATGGAGGAAAAGCAAGGTGTCGAGATGCAAAAGCGAGTCAAATAAAAATGCTAATATCAATAAAAATAAATATCTTAACACCATGGCAAACCCCGGGCAGTGGTAAAGCAATAGCGCTTGCCGCCGTCATAAAAGGCGCCAACACGGAACCGATGTGTTCAGCAACCTATGTACGTGCAGCTCCACTCCGTTAAGGAACACCGGAGCTTTGAATTGATCTCGTGTTAACCCCGAAATAGCGAGGTTAATTGGTATGATACGAAATGTAGTTAAGGCCTCTATTGAGCATTCACAGAGCTTCATCAACATCTATGGATGTCAACTCAGGAAGATTACACTTTGCCCCTCAAATGCCCCCATGTACCATAAACATCGCCAGCAGAAAGCAACAACCCGTGATCGGATCAGGGGCAACATTACTTGGAATTTTCATATAGCACTAGATTGGACCATGGCTCGCGGAGAGACGGAGAAGATAACAATATCCATTGTTGGTGGTCTGGTCTGGTATTGTTTCTGTTATGCTTGCATGCTCAGATCAGGTTCACGGTAATGGGTGTTAGTAGATTATTGAAATGTGTGATTCATGGAAGGGGTAATGTTTTCTTCATTATATGTCCAACACATATTGCAGCAATTACCTGGATATCATGTAACGATTAATACATTTTCCCAAAAATGCTCGACTAATGGCCAACTTACTTTGCTTCTGGTTCATACACTTTGCGCATTGAAGTTGAAGAACATTACAAGTGGTAGTCAGTATACGCGTATCTGTCAAATTTCCGGTCTTCCTCCAGGAATGAGTTCTTTTAGCGATCCCTCCATTGGGCTCTTTTTGAAATCCCTGCAGGAATTGCTTCCTGGTTTCCTCTAAGTGTTCCTTCTGTGTTTCCTCATGGGTTCCTTCTGGGATTCCTCCAGAAATTCCTTCCGGGAATCCTCGCGAAGATCCTTCGGGAATTCCTTCCGGGATTCTTGTAGGGGTAGCTTTTGAGGTTTCTCAATAAGATCCTTAAAGGATTCTCCAAAGAGTATCCACTGGGATGCTTCAAAGAATTTCTTCTGGTATTTATCCAGGAATGCTTTCTGCGAAGTAATTTATCCTGTGAGGAATTCATGTAGGATATTCCTCCGGTAGTTCAGTCTGAAATTCTCTTAGATGCTTTTAGTGGTAATTCCTCAGAAGTTAATCATGACCATCCTTTCAAAGTTCCATTTATCTTTCGATTCCTCAGTCTATCAACACTCTATATCTTTTGAATAGAAGTCTTCTAATATCGCTTGTGTTAAAAAAAGAGGAAGAGGAATATCGCAACATTTTTTATCGAACATTCGTAAATATATCATGAATTCATATGTAAAGTCCATAAATGCCGTGAAGAAAAGTTTAACGTGTTCTGCTCCGTTCTACTCCCTATGGTACACTTTTTCTTATGAGACACTGCTGACATTTTTTGTATGGGTCTGACAGTTCGAACGATACCTAGCTGATTTTTTTTCTATTCCTCCATGGAGCCACCATAAATGCTGTTTTAACATTGCTTGAACAATTCTATTACAACTACTTCAGCTCCAGAACATGAATCACACACTTATTTCCATCCTTATCAAAAACACATAATACCCTAAAAAAACTAACTGATATGCTCATATGTCTGTTCATTTCTCACCGATGAGCTAACCTTGGGTTCGTCAAAGCCCTAAAATATTTTCGTTCGAAAACATATCCGGATGAACCAGATCTAGATGATGTTTTTTGATTGTGATCTAAATATTATTGTTCGTCATCTAAAATCAATTTTAACATTTCGAGAGTGATTCTTTTTAATATGAAATTTGACGAATTTTGGTTTTTGATTTTCTACTTTTTGTTTCGGAACATACCTACCATTTTATATATCTGGAAGCCTTTTTGGAATACTGAATTGTTAAGATGAAAATATTTTAAAATTTTATGATAGATGTTAAATAGTTACTTATGTGACGAGATGCAAAAAAATCGAGTTTTGCAACGAGTAACACACAAAATTTTATGCAATGATTGTTTCATTATACAATTCATTTGAGTTGCATAATGTTCATAATACAACTCAAATGAGTTGCATAATTAACATAATGCAATTATTCTTCACTAAGCAACTAATTTTAGTTGCATAATGAACCAGTTAGGAAAAACTGATTGTTATAGTACCGAAATGAGTTATCTATATATATCTATATATATAAAAATGAGTTTGAAGTCCCTTTGAGGCAACAAAACTAACGAACGGCCGAACCGATCAACATGACTCTTGAACGGTTGGATTCGTATTCATGGTGGCTGTGTTTATAAGTTAAAAAAGATACGAAAATGAACTAAAAAAGTAAGATAATTGATAAAGTACTGATTTTTCATGACCTGGAAAGCAATTTAACACAATCGAAATAAAACCTAGAGTGCTGCTATGACCTCAACAGTTGTCAAACCACCACAACTGGGCAAGACAAAGTTTGCCGGGTCAGCTAGTCTATATCTATCTATCTTGTTCTTCTTCTTGGCGTAACGTCCTCACTGGGACAAAACCTGCTTCTCAGCTTAGTGTTCAATGAGCACTTCCACAGTTTTTAACTGAGAGCTTCCTCTGCCAATGACCATTTTGCATGTGTATTATCGTGTGGCAGGCACGAAGATACTCTATGCCCAAGGAAGTCAAGGAAATTTCCTTTACGAAAAGATCCTGGACCGACCGGGAATCGAACCCGTCACCCTCAGCATGGTCATGCTGAATACCCGTGCGTTTACCGCCTCGGCTATATGGGCCCTCCTATCTATCTATCTATCTATCTATATATATAAAAATGAGTTTGAAGTTTCTTTGAGGCAACAAAACTCACGAAAGGATGAACCAATTAGCATGGCTCTTGCACGGTTCGATTCGTATTCATGGTGGCTGTGTAGATAAAGTAAGGAAAACCGACTAATAAGTAAGAAAAATGATAAAATATTGTTTTTTATGACCTGAGAAGAAAATCAACACGACCGAAATGAAATCAATCTAGAGTGCGTTGCTGCGATGACCTCAGCAGTTGTCAAACAACCAAGACTTGGCAAGACAAAGTTTGCCGGAACAGCTAGTATAAAATAGAAATATTATATTGAATTGCATAATAGTTATTTATACAACAAGTTGCAAAATGATGATTTTTACAGCACGAGTCGTACATTTATCCAACGAGGCTTGCCGAGTTGGATAAATACGACGAGTGCTGTAAAAATCGAGTTTTGCAACGAGTTGAACACAACATTTTTTGCAATGACTAAAATTATACACTAGAATGTGATAATTTCTGGTAGTAGGTACTATCCTGTTTCGTGGTAGTTCAATGGAAACGACCACGTGCTCCAACATACTTGACCTCAAGTTTGGATCAAGCTAGCTGTGCTATAATCATCTATAACCGTCACAGTTTTTCAAGCTCTTACCGTGGAAACGGTGGCAACCAAGGTGGAAACTCAGATTGTTGATCAAACAATTGCATTATGGTTCATAATGCAACCGAAATGAGTTGTATTATGAACCATAATGCAACTGTTTGATTTAGTGCAAAAAAGTAGGCCGTTTCGATGTCAAACCGGCAAGTGTTAAATAAGAATTTATAGTGCCGAGTTGCAAAAATACTTTTATTTCTAATTATTTGCATGGAAAATTTTAATTTCCATATAACTTTAAGGAAAATATTTTTAGAGTGTATTGAACTCCTCTTAAGTCTTTTACTGTAAAGGAGTAATTTAAAATATGATTTGTTGTTGCGACTCAATATAAAGTCAAAAATATAAAGTTATGATTGGTGAGGAAAAAGAACATGCAAAAATGATATAAGATTAATTTACAAACTTAAAAAAAAAATCGTGCTCTGGTAAAATTTGTACCAACCACTTTGTATTCTCCAGATAAGGATTGATGCTGTTACCGAGTTGCGAAAGAGACCGCGATCGGGTGGCATTGTTCGAAGGAAAAATGAAAAATGACGCGTGTTAGGGGCAGTTTCAATTCGGATCGCGATCGTGTGGCATTGTTCGAAGGAAAAAGCGAAACATGACGCGTGTTTGGGGCAGTTGCGATGGGGATCTCGATCGGGTTGCATTGTTCGGCGGATAAAAAAAAAACGAAAAATTATGCGTGTTTGTGGCAGTTGCGATGGAACCTCGGTCGCGTTGCATTGTTCGAAGGAAAAAGTGAAAAGTGAAGTGACACGTGTTTGGAGCAGGTGCACATTGTCCTTCCTCATGAAGTGATGAAAATGGATGCACACGTGGTAGCAAACAGTATTGTAGATAATAAGGTGTTAAGGAGTGGTTGCGGTCATCCGACGACATGGAACTGGGTGAGATCATTCCATTTTTTTTACATACTAGAAGAAGTTGGGGTAATTTCACCAATGCGTTTTCATGAGGACTCCTGGAGTTTGTAATATCTACAAATTAATTTTGTAGCTCTGGTGCAGGCCTAATATTGAAGCGATAAAAGTGTTAGAAGAAAGTGATTGCAGTTCACAACAATCATTGAGCAAATTTAAAATAATTGGCTTAACTACCTCAACTGCTGTCGACCACAGGTAACACATTGGACTACTCTTAGTAAAATGCATAATTCGAAAATTGCTATTTAAGCATGAAAGTTTATTATCCGTATACTCTAAGTTCAATACTGTGGGAAACGCGCAACTATTTCCGTGAGTCGGTCGGTTTTCTAGGTAGGGAGATGGGGACGCGAATATTGAATGCGAAATCAGAAGCGTGCGATAACTTTCATAGGAAAGTCGTTTTTCACAGATGTGTAAACGATCAATGCGGTGCCGCGTTTAATATAGAACAATTTTTGACGTATGCGCATTAGTATGGGACACGCTTGTATGGAAAAAATAAATCCTCGCTCCAGTCGACTTTTTAGATCCCATTTAGGTCCCATATGAACTGTGCAAAATTTCTGCGCAATCGGTGAAACTATAATTTAGCGCAAGCGGTTCAAAGTTTGCATAGGATTTACTATGGGAAAAGTTACACTCTCCAACAAAAAATCCCAGAGGTCGTCCTTTGTCTCCTTAATTTAAATCGATCAACGCTTCTTGTAGAAAACTCATTTATGATACTTTACTTCGAAGACCGCAAAACGATTGGAAGGTTGTGGGAAAAGTTATTGATTTATTACCGATTAGTGCTCCAACGAACGGCTTTTTGTTTTGTTTTATCAGCAGCACTGCTGCTGCCGTTGCTGCATGGGGTGGCGGGTGGCATCACCACCCCCAGAAACAGCAGCAGCAAAGAAGAGAAGGTCCTCTCCCGAGTCAGAAATTGATTAATATTTCATGCTGTTGGTCACGACACCTAGCGGTTGAAACCACACTTTTTACACGGAAAATTTCAACGGTATTGAAACGATAGAGCAAAGTTTTTTGGAGGCAGGTATACCAACTCAATAATTGATTCGCAAAAAGATTGTGTTCAACTAGAAAGTATTTCGGGGACACAGTCAACGTTGCTTATTCATTAAAATCGTAAAAAGATACGCGATACAAAAATGCGGGGAATATTCGTATGGTAACTAAGAAAAATGGGTAAACACCATTATTATGCTTGTTACAAAAACCCAACATGGAGCCCTACAAATGCAAGGGCCCCACGTTGGGCGCCATGTTACAAAAATAAAAGAAATTAATTATTACAAAGTATTAACACTTCACGATACACATAGAACCTTACAAATGTACAAATAAACGACATAACAAATTAACACAACACATAACATAAATGTGCCCTATTATCCAGATGGATAATTCCTTCCGATCACAGGATGACGAGGTTTCATTTATTGGTTTGGGTCCATCAGTCATCCTGGAATTGTATTTTAGTTGGCAGTTTGCCTTTTAGTTCACAGCATTTGTCGCTGTGTTCATAGCTTGGTTTTGTCTAGGAAAACTAATCCTAACAGCTTGCAATTGCAAAAACATCGTTGGTACGTCTACCGTATTATTGCCATAGTGGTCAAAACAACAATTGATATGCTCTCAATGAAACAAATTATCAAAAATAAAAGAATCAATCATCGATATGACGTCATTTATTCATTAATTTTGGTTATACCTGAAAGTTATCAACATACTTTGACCCATGCAGTTGTTTTGACGCTTAGACACGATGGAAACGAAATGAGCAGAAACAAAATAAATCGGGTCGATTTTCGACGTAAAAAATTTATCACTTTCCGTGTGGTCGATTTGTTCTAAGATGCCCTTCTCTTCTCTGGCAGCAGTCAAGGCAGCAGCTACAGTGCTGCTAATAAAACAAAATAAAAAGCCGTTCGTTGGATCATTAATCGGTAATAATTCAATAACTTTTTCCACAACCTTCAAATCGTTTTGCGGTCTTCGAAGCAAAGTTTCATAAATGACAAGAAACGTTGATCGATTTGAATTAAGGAGATAAGTGGTGACCTCTGGGATTTTTTATCTGAAAGTGTATCTTTTCCCATAGTAAATCCTATGGAAACTTTGAACCGCTTGCGCTAAATAATAGTTTCACCGATTGCGCTGAAATTTTGCATAGTTCATATGGGACCTAAATGGAATCAAAAAAGTCAACTGGAGCGAGAATTTGATGTCTGTCCCATACTAATGTGCATTACCCTTACTATCGCGACCAAATAAATAATAATCGGGATGAAGACCGTGTCGTGTATTTTCATATAACTAGTGGATCATATCACCTACCAAAGGTGGTTCCAAGATCCATTCATTGGATTTCTGTGCAACTTCGATTGTTCTGGTCAATCACGGAGTAGCAACTACGATGTGTACGGTTATATTTGCTTTGCTTGCTAAAGAAGGATTGGCACTGTTACCAACTGGCAAACTTTAAGCAAACGCTGAGATTTTGCGTTCTGTTATATAAATATTTGTAGCACCGGTTAAGCAGGAGGTCCGAATCGTGGGTTCGCACAAGAACGCGTTTTTCACCAAGTTGTTCTTCTATTTCATCATTGTGTCTTCTGAGTACAAGTCAAACAAAAATGCAAGGTTGCAACCATTCATTTGCAAAGATTTACATTCATTTGCTATTATCTCAGTTCAGAAGCATGGTATCAAAAAACAATGTATGGATGAATTTAACCTTGTGGTTTTATCTGAAAGTTTGCCGAATAACATTGTGGTCGCACACGCATTCCAAAGTCGTGAGCGAGCTGTGAAGGCAACTTTCCACAGCGTGAATGAAATTTACATTCACCGCGTGGAGAGTTGCCTTCGCAGCTCGCTCACGATTTTGGTATACGTTTGCGACCCCAACGTTATTCGGCAAACTTTCAGATAAAACTACAAGGTTAAATTCATCCATACATTGTTTTTCGATACCATGCTTCTGAACTGAGATAATAGCAAATGAATGTAAATCTTTGCAAATGAATGGTCGCAACCTTGCAAAAATGTTCAATTTTCTGTTCGCCCTGCCCCATTTGGTACATTTTTTAGTGGGAGACTTTTGCAATTTTTGCATGGATTATTAAACTTTGGACTTTCTTCAACTGATCTTTTTCCTAATCCTCCATGGAGCCACCATAAGTCTTATTGAAGCATTGCCCCAAGAATTCCGTTCCAACGTCAATTTTGTCAATTTGTTCAAGAAACAGATTTCCCGAAGGAGCGATGGCTGGCCATTGAAAACTTTTCGATATTCCAACCCCAACAAAAGTATAAGGCTTGCCAAACCAGTAAATTTTTATTTTACATCGAAAAAAAAAAGCTTCCTTTTTAAATAAGTTGTGGTTTGTCAAAATCAGTTGTAAATTTGCAAACGAGTACGAGTATTTCTGTTTCGTGACGGGTGCTCGGATTACCTGTCGGTATTCTACACAAACAAAAATATCTATAATCTTCTGGTGCATAATACCATTCTATTTTATGCCTTAGGAAAACAAAGAAACAGAAAGGCATAAGGCACAGTCCTTGCTAGGCCAAATGCAAATTATAGGATTGAATAATAACACTATCATTCTGAGTATGGCGTTCATTTGCTTTAATCGTTCGAGTGGTGTGCCGTGGTCGAGTACGGTGGCAATTTTATTACCACCAGTTAATGCCTCAATGAATATTTAAACGCTCTGGTCCGGATGATTCGCACCGTCTCAGAAGAAGATCCGTAAAAATTGCACCTTTCTTGGCAACAACCACTGAAACAGTACCTAAGTGTCACCTTTTCCGTGTGAATTGGAACACGGCAGGCACGTGTTGTATGTTTCCAAACTGTTCAAACGCTCGTTTTCCGATTGGCCGCAATTCACTTGACAAACCAAACAAAGCAATTTCGGAGGGGCCAAAAGTTAAGTCAACATGGTAATCGAAATCGAATATTATACAATTTCGATCAACAGTTTATTCCCCCAAAAGCCTACAAAATAACCCTCGAAACGGGACACTGACTGGTACTGCACTGGTAGCTGGCACGAACAGATAAAAGGCTAAAGATGGCTATAATCCTTTCCATTCTTTATGGTCTCCATCGTTGTTTGAATATTTATAAACGAGAAAATAAGTTTTCCGAACTGATGTTCGTTTTCTCTGTAGATTCCTCGCCGAAGAGGCCTGCATTCAATCCAGCAGCATCTTCATGGCGGCAGCAGTCGTCGTGACGCGAAACGGCATCAGCATTCTAAGGCGAAGCTTCTTGCTTCTTTTCCCCCGGTTACAGCCCATTCCATTTCAGCGAAAGAATTACAATTAAAATCCGTAGGACATTTAATATGAATAGTTTTTTTTCTCTTCCTCCATCACATCAGTGTTCCGGCACCAAAGCCGTTTGCGACAAAGAGCTCCCCCATTTCTTTCGGGGCTGGTTGGCTTTTGCGTTTGTGACAGAAAATATGTTTCTTTTATGCAACGGAGTAACGCGGGTGACAAAAGAAGCGGAAAGAAAAGTCCTTTTTCTTTTGTACTTGCGTTCCTCGCTGGTCCTGAGCCTGAGTTTCCCCCATCGTCCGAGGAAAACAATATAAAAGCGATGCTCATTCGGTCCCTTTCATAGAGCGGCGCTCGGGTTACGACGACGACCAGTTGAAAGGAAAGTTTCCCTGATGGTCTTTCAACGTTTTTGTCACATTAATTTCCCTGTTTTATGATGGCTGGTGAATGTGAATGAGTACGGGTTACCGTGGGATCGCTTCCTCGTCGCGGTATGTGAGGGGTTGCATTGGGTTGTGAAAAATTGCGATGGAAAAGAAATTGACTGCGTTGAGTTTTGGCGGAGAATTCCGAAATTGATGTTGTGTGAGTTTCAACTTCGACAACTATAGAGCACTTGAATGCATACTATTTTTACTTCAACATTCATAAAAAATAACTTTTAAGATACCTGATATAACGAAGCTAATTTCGTTTGAAACTTTTTTTACCATAAGTTCATAAACAATATATGCTCCGAGGTAAACCAGCGTAGGGCTGAAAGCTTTGTAAAAAAATCTAGTAATAATGTACAATGTCAGCCATTCCATGGAAAAAGGATATACATAGTGCAACTCCGATTGTCGTGAAACTTGATAGGTTTGTAGTTCTTCGAAAATACCCAGGTAACCAATAAGCATTTGAATAAGCTGTATTTCTGTTCCATATCTGCATTCGACCTGCTTACTGCCGTATCATAGCAGTTCGACTGCTAAACTGCCCTACATTAACAATTTGAATGCTACTTAAATTCTGACAGCAGTTGCGTAGCATCTCAAATGCACAGTAAGTTTTGGTTAACAGGCATCATAACTGCTACTTTATTGCCATAAAACTGCTAAAAGAGATGAGCGATGCTAAAAGCTCAAAACATTTCCACTTCTAATTTCCGTATCATCGCTGTAGAAGCCACTATCATTTGCATGTACTGTCATTCATAGGTAACAACGACGAAGATTAATGGGAAAATCATGCCATGGCAAATACATTCCATTAGACGAACCAGCCAAAAGGGCTGAAAGTCTCTTAAATAAAGACAAATCAAAACATTCCATTGCTGGCTTCCTATGGTTGATTTCATTATCAACACCTCCCAAGCCCATAACATAACGAAGGAACTGCCGGTGTTAGCCTTAAATAGATCAAAAATCCAACGCACATTATCTAATCATCTATAGCTTAGGGGCTGTCCATAAACCACGTGGTTATTTTTTTGGGACTTCTCAACCCCCCCCCCCCCCCGCGTGGTCATTTGTCCATACAAAAATTTTTATTCGTCCATACAAAATGCTCATAGGCCGAACCCCCCCCCTCATGACCACGTGGTTTATGGACAGCCCCTTACCCTGTAGCGCGGTTCAGCAGCATCGTCAACCCGAGGATCGAGGAATGGAATCCTAATTTGGCGAAATCAGCAAAAAAATCAACAACAACGGCAGTTCCGACCATGCTCCGAGCCGCAAAAGTTTCACGGGAGAGTGAGAAAAAAATAGAAGAGAATGGAAGCCGTAAAATGGGCAGGGGAAAATATTTGTTTTTATTTTTGACAATGTGGGGGATAGGAGGGATAAGCATTTAATCAGCCGTATATCGGGCCAAAACCTGCATTTAACTAGCACTTATGGCGCATATACGGCAGACTAGCATTTAATGACCTGTTGTAAAGGCGCATATAGTGCCGAATTAATGCCATTTTAACTGCTTATTGGTTACCTGGGTAGTTAGACCCGAATTTTTTATTTCGTCATTAGAGTGACCAATTTTCAGATAGGAGGTCCTAAAATCTCCAGTTAGCCTAGTGGTTAAGGCTATGGATCGCCAATCCGGAGACGGTGGGTTCGATTCCCGTTCCGGTCGGGAAAATTTTCTCGACTCCCTGGGCATAGTGTATCATTGTACTTGCCTCACAATATACAAATTCATGCAATGGCAGGTAAAGAAAGCCCTTCAATTAACAACTGTGGAAGTGCTCAAAAAACATTAAGTTGAAGCGAGGCAGGCCAAGTCCCAGTGGGGACGTAGAGCCATAAAGAAGAAGAAGAATGTTTTTAAAAACTAAAATTTAAAATAAATCATCATTTTTAAACCAGTAGACCAATTTGAAACTTCTTTTCGTTCTATTTGAAAGCTATTGAATTGTAGTTAAAAAAAACGTTGAAGGGGTCAAATTGTACACACATCTCTGATTTTTTTGATATGTTACGCCAAATTTCCTCAATATTCTGATAAAAATATAAAACCAGGGTACTCCTTTGGTCCCGAGACCATGAACACAAAAAAAAAACTTAAAAAATGCACTTTTTTTAACCCAAACCACAAATTGTCGCCTTAAACGTATTTTTCTTTACGATTCAATAGCTTTCAAACAAAAAAAGTTTAAAATCAATTCGAAACTTGTTCAAAAGCTACGATTTTTTAAAAATTTTTGGTTTAAAAAATCCTTGATTTTTAGGACCACCCTGTTTGAAAATTGGTAATTCAATGACGAAATAAAAAAAATACGGGTCTAATTATCAATCAATCAAACGATCATTTTACGACAATTGGAATTGCACTATATAGTTTTTCTATGGAATGGCTGAAGTAGAAAATTATGAAAATATTATAGGATGAAACATTGATTCTTTTGTAATTTTATAATTGCATTTGTATAACAGAAGCTGTGTGGGGCTAGATTTTTTCGGGAGTTACCTAGTTGCTCTGCATGAAAAATTATAAGCGGGCGTGTTTTTAGCTATATTTAGAAGATTTATTGCCGAGATTTTGTTGTCTGACGTGAAATTCAGCGTCGTGGAGAGAATTTAAAGACCAAACCAAACTCCAAATAATCCCTTTATTATTTCGAATATTCTTGCAAAAAATCGTCCAAAGATTCCTTCAGGAATTTATTCAAGGACGAGCTCACTAAATTCTTCTGAAATACCTTTTCGTCTTCTTTAGATATTTGTTTAATTTCTTACAGAGATTAAAGCTGCTATTTGATTCATTATCCCTCCAAAATGTTTCAAAAGGTTATTGTAGAAAAACCTGCATGGATTGCTTCAGAAATTCATCTTAAAACCCTCCAGGTTTTTTTTTCAGAAATTCTTTTGGCGATTCCTTCAGAAAGTCTTCCAGGGATTTTCCAAGAAACTTTACCAGGAATATCTTTGGAGATTTCTATGAGACATCCTCCAGCAATTCTTCTATTAATTGCGTTAGAAAACTATATGTTTCCTTTAGACTTTTCTTCAAAGTTTTCTAGAGATTACCCCATAAATTACACTAGTTTACAAAATAAAACAAAAGTCGCGAACTTCTGTCAACGATCAAAATTTTTGAAGCATAATTTAACGCTGATTTCGAAACCGTGCTTCAAAAAAATTAAAATAGTACAGTTTTTGAGTTTTAGCTCAATATCGATAATGAAATTCAAATATCTTGCGTTATGTTCAACCAATTTTAAATCTTTTTCCATAAATTAAAAGCTGAATATAATACCATTCGATCATCTGAATGCAGGTTTTGCGTCAGACTGATGAAATTCAAGATATTGACGAGTTTTGAGGACGATCTCCTTAAATTTTAGCAAATTTCCCAAAAATATATGAAGAAATGTATATTTTTCAATAAGAAAAAAATCAATTTAAAAATTCTTTCTTAACGTTTATTTGACATATCATATGTAGACGAGTTACAGTAAAAAATTCAGCTCAATCGGAGCATTGATTACGGACAATGAGATGTGTGAAATGAGCTACTTTGCTTAAAAATAGAACAAAAATTGATTTCATCTCCATCATCATCATCAACCTTGTATGGAAAGTCGAAAAAATTTCCGCTCTACTGTATTTTTTTTCCTTCGCGTTTTCGAACTCAGGGCATGATTCTACACCAAAAACGATCATCAGCCTACCGAGTTTAAAAATGCTGTTAATTAGTGTTAATTAAGGATGTTTTTTTTTCATATTCCTCCGATTACTTCCGATACTGTTCATAGATTCTTTTAGAAAATCCTCCAAGAATTCCTTTTGTAAAATCTTTCATGGGTTTCGTTTCAAAATTCTTTGGAACATCTTCTCTGGGTTGCTTCAGAATTTCCTTTGGAATTTTCGTTAGGAAATCCTCCAGAAATTCTTCAAAAAATTTTCAGGAATCCGTACGAGAATTTTTCTAAGAAATCATCCACAGATTCTTTCAGAAATGCTTTCAGTGATTCTTTAAGAAAATCAAACTGCACTCCTGAAGTTTCTCCAAGGATTTTTAATGAAAATCATAGACTCCTTCAAAAATTCTCACAGAAATTCAGATATTCTTTCTGCAATTCTTTTAGAAATTCCCTCACTGGAGAATCCCTTACATATTTCCAATGAGATTTCTCTATAAATTAGTCTAAGCATTTCAACTCGGGGGAAAACGTCCGTGAATTATTCCGTTATTTATTAAAGACACTTTACCACTTATGTGGCATTCATGTCTGGAGCACGTCCGTGAATGTCTTCAAACATTAATCCATAGATTACTTCAAAATTCCTCCGGCTGTTTTTTTTAGAAATTGTTCCCGAGATTTTGTTAGAAACTTCTCCAGGGCTACCTACACATGTTTCATCTTGAATTTCTCAAGAAGTTTCACCATGAGTTCATTTAGGTAGATTTTCATAGATTCCTTACGAGACTCCACCAGGTATTGTTTTTGATATTCTTCTAGGGATTCGTTTATAAAAATCATCGTTAATTATCCAGGAATTCTTTCAAAATTTTACAAAGGGATTCCTATAGAAATTCAAAAAACCTTCTTTCATTAAGTCTTCCAGTGGTTCTTCAGAAAATTTTCCAGAGATTCTTTTAGAAATTTCTCAGTTTATCCTCCGAAGGTCCACCAGAGCGATCAAGAATTGCTCTTAGAATAGCATAGTCTACACCTAAAAATAACTATGACTCTTACTCCAACTTCGAGTAAAAATTAAGTGATTCGGACAAGATTTTTCCAGAGATTCCGGCAGGATTTCCTGTAGATATTTTTCCATGTAATTCCTCAGAGTTTATCTGGCTAATCTTCCAAGGATAACTCCAGTAATTTCACTAGGAAATCTCTGATTTCTCCGGATGTGCTTTCAAAAAATACACCAAGAATTTAGTTGAAGGATTTTTTCCAGGAAGTGGAATAGGAGGGTTCTATTGAATGGGATAGTTATGCTACGGAAACGGCTTAGCAGTCTCCAGGAAATCAAACGATATTACTTGATTTTTATTATCGAAAAGATAATAGCGATTGACCCCTGAAGTAGACCAAAAAAGTGGTCGAAGCATTGGGTAAAATCAAATAATTTCGTTTAATTTCCTTAGCAGTTTCCGTAGCATAATTTCTCCAGGAAGTTTCTTATGAATTCCTCAATAGTTTTGTAAGGAATTCCACCAAGGGTTTCCCAAAAAATTTCTCCAGGTATTCGTCCAGGAAGTCCTTAAGAAATTCCTGCTGAAATCCCTTCAAGTACATTCTTGGAATTTCTTCAGATATTCCTCCAGAGATTCATTCAAAAGTAATAGGACAGATCTGTGAAGTATTAGATTTGTAGTAATGGGCTGAATTATAGTATGGTGAGAAGGTCAATTCTCCGTTTCTGCAATGAAACATAAACAACATAGTTATTCAATGTTTTGCTCAAACAGCATCAAATTAGGCAAGGAATCATAATACCCATGCTTTTTGCACTATTTCATTGCAGAAACGGAGAATTGACCTTCTCATTATACTATAATTCAGCTCATTACTACATATCTAGTACTACACCGAACGTGCCGCATTCTCAAGACAGGGGTTTTTTTCAGACATTCATTCTGAAATTATTTGAGGGATATATTTTTATCACTTGTTCGGAATTTTGGAATTTCCTCCGCATTTGCTGCAAGGGATTTCTTCAAAAATTCTTCCATGGATTTTTTCAGAAATTCATCGTAGAAAATCTTAACAAAGTACCACAGGATTTCTTTGGAAAATTTCCCTAGAAACTCCTACAATGATCTTGATTTCGGGAATTTCTCCTGTGGTTTCATCAGAAATATCTCCTGGGATCTCTTTAGAGATCAATGCGGAAATTGTCCAGATACTGTCCATGGATTATTTAGAAGATTTTACAGAAATTGCACAAACATTACTGAAGAATTCTTTGAAGAATCCCTGAAATTCTAAGTAAACCCTGCAGGCATGCCTGCAGGATTGCTGCAATAAATCCCTTAAAACTGCTGATTAAGTTTTTGAAATCTACTAGAAGAAATTCCAGAAAATGGAGGATTTCCCAAAAAAAAAAAATCCTGAACCAATTACTGAATTTATTTCTGGAACTATTCCTCCATAATTGCCTAGGATTAGACGTAGAAGAATACCTTAAGAAACACCTTAAGATATCCCTCTATTCTCAGAAAAAGTTTGTAAGAGACTTCCGGAGGAATTCTACAAGTATTTCCTAGGAAAAATGAATTCATACAATGTGGAGGGATTTGAACACAACAAATTATAAACTACCATCTGGAGAATTTTTTTTTTCCAGAAACAAAATGAAGAATCATGAAGGCATTCTGTCTGCAATCGTGGACACCCTAGAAAACGCTGAAGATTTTTTTTATCTGTATTAACGAGACTTTTAGCCCTAGACTAGTTCATCTCGGGACCCACGCTTTACTTCCCTTCCGAAGGAAGAACTCACATTTTGTGAGTTTGTCGGGAGTGGGAATCGATCCTAGGTCCTCGGAGTGATAGTCACGTGTTCTAACCATCTAACCAGGTCCGCTCCACTGCTGAAGAAATTTGAAACCATGTATTCTAAAGGAATCTTTGAAATTTGAAAAACTGGAGAACCCTTTGCAGGTTTTCATAGAAAATGTATTTCTTAATTCCTTGGAAAGCGCTAGGGAATAGATTCTGGAGTTATTCTTGCAGCAATTATTGAGAGAATCTTTGAAAAAAAAATCTGAAAGAGTTTCTCAAGGATAGTGTGGAAAAATCCAAAGCAACGCCTGGAAGAATACCTGAAGGAAATATTAGAGAAATCCCTAGGGAAATTTGCAGATGAATCTCTTGTATAGTTTCTGGAGAAATTTCCTAATAACTGCCAGAGAAAATCCCTGAATAAATGGAGTAATACCTGAAGCACAGAGAACGGCCTTCCAAGCTGGGACAAATTTTCTTGCGAACGCTGTGATAGAAGTCAAATATTTTAAGCGTTGAGAACACTAGCGTCACCTAAGCAGCAAGTTGCTACAGTCAGTGGTGAATACGCATTACGGATATCTAGATAAGTTTTGTACTAACTACTGACAGCAGCGTGGGAACTTTGCAATTCTTCATTACACCAACGAACCTAATCACAAAATGACTGACAGTTCTCAGGTCATTTTGACAGATGCAACATGAGCATGAAATGGACGGCAACAAGATCGATAAAGTAGAATGTATGATCCGTCTTTTTCGTGCATGTGTGCGGTCTGTCAAAATGACCTGAGAATTGTCAAACATTTCCATGGCTAGCTTTGTTGTTGTAATGAAGAATAGCAGCGTCATCACGATGTTGCCATTTGTGTTGCTATGACCGTTAAATTCCTTACACAATTTTTAAACTGGACTTCGATGTTAGTACCTGAAGCAACTTCTGGAGAAATTCAAACAATAGTTCCTGAAAAAGTTTCCGGAAAAAATTTGATTTTTAAAGGATTACTTTAAATGAATTTCTTAAAGAATCTTCCAATCTTAACCCATATCCGCCCAGCGTCCTATTTATAGGACAGATGCCCCGAACGCCCAGCGTCCTATAAATAGGACAGTCCTTTGGATGTGAATATCTCCAGAATTATGCAAAATTTTAGAATACTTTCTTCAGAGAAGATGTTCTCCACACCCATACCTTGCTCATAGTGGACAATAAAGTATGTGACTGGTTCACTAGGTGGCATAAACGATGCTGCAAAGAATGCATATTGTCACGATCTGTGAGCATCATTTCCAATGCGAAAAGAAAAGTTATTTCCATGGAATCTTGACAATGGTTAATAATTTACAGTTCATTTCTTCGGCAGAGTTGTTAATCACACATTCCTTAGGATGTGGAGGTGGTAGCAAGGATATTTAAATTCAAGATGGCGGCTTAGGTTCTAAGATGGCAGTCAAAACTCCAGAATATATGCTCTTTAACGACAATGCTGCTTCGGATACTATGTAATATGGGTATCTATCGATCGGGCTTTACAAGTAGAACTCAAAAATGAATATCCGACGCCATTTTGAAATCAAAGATGGCGGACCATATCCAATATGGCGGCCTTGAAATGGCAGTTTGATCTATAATACCATGCAATATGGGTATCTATCGATCGGGCTTGATGAGAAGAAGTCAAAAATCGTTATTTTACGCCATTTTGAAATACAAGATGGCGGACCATATCCAATATGGCTGCCACGGAATGGTAGTTTGAGCTATGATACCATGCAATATGGGTTCGATCGATCGGGCATGATGAGTAGAAGTAAAAAAAACAATATTCAAAGCCATTTTGAAATCCAAGATGGCGGACCATATCCAAGATGGCGGCCACGGAATGGTAGTTTGATCTATAATACCATACAATAGGGGTATCGATCGATCGGGCTTCATGAGTAGAAGTCAAAATCGATATTTAACCCTATTTCGAAATCAAAGATGGCGTACCATATCCAAGATGGCGCCTATGGAATGGCAGTTTGAGCTATGATACCATGCAATATGGGTATCTATCGATCGGGCTTCATGAGTAGAACTCAAAAAATAATATCCGACGCCATTTTGAAACCCAAGATGGTGGACCATACCCAAGTTAGTGGCCACGGAATGGTAGTTTGAGCTATAATACCATGCAATATGCGTATCTAAAGGGTAGATGGTAGGAAAGCGGGTAGGATAGAAGGTGGAGCAGACGGTCGGGTAGAGGGTTTGCGTGAATGATAGAGTAGAGGGAGTGGAGTAGAAGGTTAGGGTAGAGGATAGGGTAGACGGTTGGGAGAAGGGTAGAATAGAGAGTAGGTTTGAGGGTAGGAAAAATGTTAGGGTTAAGAGTAGGGTAGACGGTACGATTAAGCACAATATAGACTAGAGGGTACGGTAAAGGATAGGGCAGTGGTTATAGTAGAGGATAGTTTGGAGGGTAGGGCAGATGGTAGGGTTGAAGGTTATGATAGAGCGTAGGATAGAGGGTTGAAATAGAGGGCAACGAAGATAGTAAGGTAGATGCTAGAGAATAGGGTGAAGAATTGAGATGAGATTAGATGAGCTGAGGTTCTTTTTTGAGGAACCTTCAGGAATTCTTTCCAGGATTTCTTCAGGCATTCCTTTCGAGAATCTTCTCAGGTTTATTCCCGAGATTCCTTCAGATATTGCTTCCGATATTCCTTCAAAGATTCCTTCCATAATTCCTGCTGTTATTCCTTAAGGGATCCCTCCCGAAAAAAAAAAATGAAAAAATCTATGTTTCTTCCGAGATTGTTTTCAGGCAACCCTAGATCATAGAGACATCTCCTATGGTTCTTACAGAAATGTCTGCTCAGCTTCTGGCCGGCATTCCTGTCATGATCTCTCTAATATATACATCAGGTATTCTTTACGGGATTCCTTCAGGAATAACTTCAGGGATTTCTGCCAGAATTGCTTTAGAAAATCTTGAAAGGATTGTTTCAGAGCATTCTTTCACGGATTTCTTCTGGAATTCATTTTAGTATACTTTCAAAATCTTCTGTCGAAACATATTCAGAGAATCCTAATGGAATTCTTTCTATAAGCCGGGATCCTCGCTCGGGATTTATACAGAAATTCCTCCCGGGATTTCTTCTGTGATTATTTCAGGGATTACTACCCAGCCTTCAGTTGAGATTCCCTCAGAACTCTACCAGATATGACTCTCAGAATTCCTTCTGTATATCCTCCCGGGATTCATTCTGGGATTTCACATTATCTTTTCGATATAACTTTGTTAGTTCCCAGAATAACACCATAAAATTCACATATTGTTCACGAATAAACAATCATGGAGTAGTACAAACATAAATGGAGAAGCCGTGTCGAGTATATCTGGTTGAAATTTTATATCAAAACATGGAATGATGATGAACCTGGTCGTGTTAGTATAATACCTGTAAATACGAGACACCGAAGACGACCATATAGTTGCGGTCGAAATACGTATCTGTCAAAGGCGACAAAATAAATGGAACATTACTTAACACGATTTTCTTTTTTAAATATAAAAAAAAACTTCTGGAAAGTTTACGTATGGTGAGTACGTAAAGAGAGTTTGTGGGGTGCTAAAGGAAAAACTCAATTACTTTATTAGAAATAATTATCTGTGTAAAATCTAACTTCTAAAGTATTTTAACGTTTGCTTATGCCACACATAGTGAGCTCTCTTATTTGATTTGTTGAAAAAAAAATGAGAAAAGTTGAACACTGCAGTCGAAACTACATGAAATTACAAGAACCATGCATTGCATACTTTTAGGCGTTTATCGGGTTATATTTCTGCCCCAATTTATAAGTCCTTTTTCTATTCTTTTTGAGTGGTTATCATCTCTCTCACTTGTTTAGAGCTGCATTTTATCTATACGGATCAGAATATAACGATAGCGTAGAAGTTGTGCTGAAGTAGAACTCAAGAAAATTATCAGATATTGAGGACCTACAATGAAGATTTTTTTTGGAACTACACCATAGACTTCCATTTTTTCATCAAATCATGCTTATTTTATTGGAACTTGACCTTTGATAACAAATTTATTTGAAGATTTAAATTGTGAGACACCTTGGGCGTTAACGGGTTAAAGAAAAAAAATCTCTTGAAGAAAATTCTTGAAGAATTTTTTGGAAAAAAATCTAGAAAAAATTTCGGAGATATCCCAAAGAAGAACTCCTTGGAAAAAAGTAGACATTTTTTCTGGAGGGATTCCTTAACAAATGCTTGAAGATATACATGAAGCAATACAAGCATACACTCATGTAGCAAACGTTAAAGGGAATGCCAGAAAAAGTATCCCAGGAGAAATTTTGGAAGGAATTTCTAAGGAAATCCGTGAACCAGTTTCAAAGATGAATGAATTTGTTGAGAAACTTCTTTGTTGAGAAATTCCTGGGAGAAATCCTTAGCAAATCTCTGAAGGAATGTTCAAATAAATGCATGGACAGGGTTGCGTTCTGAAGGGATACGAAGAGAAATGTTTAGTGGAATTATTGATAAAATCATTCTAAGAAAACCTGCGAGAATCTTCTTTCTGTAAAAATTCTGTAAACCATTGGAAAAAAAAAATCTGAAAGCATCCTAAAAGAAACTTCTGGTCCCTGGATGTAATCCTGAAGATTTATCTAGAAATTTCAAGAATATTTTTGGTCAAACTTATGAAAGGAATTTCAACAAGCATATCCTTTCCGCGATGATTAGGAAAAAAAATTCGTCAAATAATAGTGAATGGAGGGGATTTCCCGGATTATTTCTTGATTAATTCTTTATTTTCGATCACAGGGATACACATACGTTGTACGCATAGATGTCCTTTTTTATATGGAAATCCTATATAACATGGGACCATTATGTTTATAACGGCAGTACATTCCAAGATTGAATATCAGTCAGATGGCGAATCGTTTTTTTTTTCTTTTCAAGAACGTGTTTTTGAAATTTTTTGATAACGAAAGTGATTTGAAACGGGTATTGGCAAAAAACGGTACCTCTGTTTGTAGTCACGCCTATCAAAAAACCAAGGAATTGGCATCCCTATCCCACCAGTGCAATGTTTTCGTAGCCAGCATAACAGCGGCTCAAGCGTAGGGCTCAAGCTGACAACCTATCTCTCAACACAGCAGCATAATTTTAATGCGGGGTAAGAAAACAAGAAGACCATAACAGTCCCCTGCAAAAAACAGGTCCCATTAAATAGTTAGTTTTCAATAATCATGTTCAGGAGAATCGCGGCTCTATACGTACGGTTTCTTCATTATACATCGAAGGTTTGGCAACTGGCAACTACACGAAAATCAGTGATCTAATTAGCACCAGGAAAACCTTGTTGCAGAGCAAGTCTGGGCTCCAACTTGTGTAATGCCTAATTTATGTCCTATTATATGAATATGCAGTAGATTGCTATCTACGAAATGACTTGTCCCAGTAAGCAACGGTGCCCAAAACGGGGCCGTTAGTCTCAATTGGCAAGCCTCGATTGGCTGCCGGTGGCGTCATACGACAAACCCATTCTCGGTTCCTGCAAACACAAACACTTTATAATCATATTTTTTCCCAGTGTTTTGCATGTTCACTATGGGTCCCTTGTGTTTCAAACTGGTACCGTTCTTCTAGCTCGATTCTGTTGTCGTCATCGTGTGTCGGAGCGATCGTCCTGAATGCACTCGGAGCTGCACTAGATAGGGCCCGAAGCCTTCCTAGTTAGCCTCTTTCCGAACCAGCATCCAGTGGAACTTGTTACCCCGTGTCTCCAGCAGGAGACCATCAGCAGCGTCATCATCACCGAGAGGTGCGGTGAACGAATTGACAACGAATTCAGTTTGTAAAACACCGGCAACAATTTGCTCCATAATCATGCATATTCATAAGGTAACCCAACCGTTTTCCTCCTTGCCGCACTCTTACAAAACAATATTTAAATTCGTACGTCCTACCATGGTGCTGCTGCTGTTCTTGCTGATGGGAACATTTCTGGCCAGTGCCACCGAGGAGGAAATGCACTCCTGTCGGTTCCGGTTGGTTGTCCTCCTATATCTCTTCCACAGGGTAACAATGCGGTAAGTACACCACAGAGAGCGAGGTGGTGCAAACGATGACAGAATCAAGATCTCATTCCGAAATGGCGCCAATTGGGGTGACAATGGTAACATCCCCAACACTACTGATATAATATATGCGTACTTTGGGCCAGTCTCAACAAATGGTGAACCGAAGAATCTGGGTTTACCGGTTAGAGTAACTTGGTGTGTTTCAATTTAAAATTTTCATGTAGACTTTCCGCATATTCTAAAACTTCTTGCATTTATCGTATGCTAAGGTGCAACGAAATACTGTTGGAGTTCTCCCACATATCCCAAAGTAAAAGAGGCAGGCTAACATGGCAAATAATAAAAATAAAAATTTCAAATATGTACTGCATTTTTTTTGTCTTTTGTCCAAATCTCTGTTATTATCGAAAATTTCATGTACCTCTTATTCTTCCCTGATCAGGTGCGCTGGTTTTGTTTACGAAAAGATTTGTGCGCTTCAAATCGTAGGTAGTCATTGTGGCGACCATTTTGGGATTCTAACATGTCTGTCCTTAATGAATTTTAAGCTTGACCTTGAGCTTGATTGACCGTCTGTGGATGATACTCCTGTATCGTCAGAAAAGCTATGCTCACACAAGGAACCAATGAGCTATCCGCCGAGGACAAGCGGGCCCCTTCAGTGTGTGAGCGTTGGTGATCTTCTATTTTTTAGGCGACAATGGTCAGTTTGCAGGTCAATGTGGGGAAGGGGAAGAAAGTGTTGATTGCAATCGTTTGTATCCCCATCAGACCGAATATAACTCTGCGTCTGCAAAAATTCATGCGGATCCCGGAATGTTGGTGGGATATGATTGGCAGAGGGTTCACATATTGGTGCGTGGATGCCAGGCGTAAGGTGAAAATTTAATTATTGCTCTGAAGATAATGCGGCACAGTTTGCTTGATTGCATAACTCATAGGCGTTATATGAAAGATTGACACTATGTTGTGAAAGTTTGAAGGAAGGGAAACGGATTTTTCAACCAGTTGCTGTTCTAGCGATGGTTATGGACATGTGAATATACGTTATTTGTATATGTAGATAGGAGAGAGAAAGTATATACAAAGTAGGAGGAAAGGGACGATCCAAGGATTGAACCCAGAACTTTCTGCGTACGATTCATTATCGCTAGCCCGTCCAAAATTGTATTCAATGTTAATAATCATTTATTTTAAATTGAATCAAACTGTATTTAATAAACTTTAGTGAAATAGTCAAAACCTTAGATAAATCAAAATTTCCTCAATGGAATATTTTCAAACTTTCCAAATATAAAAAAATAACTGAAATGCTGTGACATTCTCTAAAGAATGATCCGAGGTACATAAAGAATCGAAGTTTTGACACCGTGTGATGCATAAGGAAAGTTGGTAAAAATCACCAGCGCTCTTTCTCCAGCACATACGGACCCATCATCCGCGTTGATTTGAAAATGCTTTTATTTATCTGTATTTACAAGATTTATAGCCCTAGGCTAGTTCATCTCGGGACCCACGCTTTACTTCCCTTCCGAAGGAAGAACCCACATTTTGTGAGTTTGTCGGGAGATTGATTCAATCCTCGGCGTGATAGTCAAGTGTTCTAACCATCACACCAGGCCCGCTCCGCATTGAAAATGCTTCTCGATGTTCACTGCGAGTAAGCAAACATCGAGTAGCATTATCAGATCAAATTGTTTGGTGTATCTCCAGATTTGTGCTTGAGAAAGTTCGAGTAAAATGAAAGGTGGCCACCCAAGTAACAATTTCAATTCCTTTTAGAGTTGATTATTTTTATGGAAGCTTTATCACAGCATGACCAATTCATGGAACATTTATAGTTGTTTTTATCAAGAGAAAACAATCTTCATTCGTTTGCGGTTTTTAAGTTGTCTTCAAGTTAATTTTGAAATTCGCGCATAAAACAACTGAATTCACAAGAGCATTAAATCTTATAATAAGTTTTAAGGTGTATTTGAAGTTAGTTTCAACACATAACATCAACATATTTTATTAAAAGTTTATGCTTCGTTTATTCAAGTGCATTTCATCTGGCTAATCCTCCTTTAAAAACTTCTTGAAGCCTTCTATTCTTGAGCTAGAGCCATTACTCTGGAACAAGAATTATGCGAAATAATGATAAGACAACGAACTATTTTTCAATCCAAATAATGAATGTAACAAATTGGTTGAAAAACCGCGTTCTAATGCAAATAAAAACACATAAACATGTTTGCTCACTGATAATTTAGCCATTCTTGTGCTAAAAAGTAATCATGTCAACGAAATAATGATTTTACGGTCAATCAAAAATGCGAGTAGCTGGCTGCTGTCGTCCTGCCTTCAATCAGTTTCTCACACAGGCCATAGCTATGCGAATCGAAAATGAAATGGGTACTTACTGTGACTCTGCTCAAGCTCCTGCCAAATAGTGTATTTTGTAGTAAGTTGCACTTCATTATTAATAGCAAAAATACAGGGAAACAAAATGGAATTGGCACATCTTGACGCGAAACACCGCGAAATGTACAGAGACAACTTTCTAGCATCGAAAACGTAAACAAACAATTGTCAAAGGCTGTTACTCTTGTATAAAACGAATAAGTTTCATTTAAAACGAACAAATCTGCCTTAAGATCATAACTAGTAAAAACAATCTTCAATAAAGGCTGTAGCGTTCATGCAAGGTGACTTGGTTCCATCATTGTTTTGAGGGGGTTTGGATTAAAGGTAATAAAAAATGATGGCGGCTGCATGAGTTTTGTTCGCTTGGAACGGCAGCCATGCTTAGAAAGAATTGAAAAAGTGGCGTAGCCTTTTGTTTTTAAAGGAAATTTATGTCTTCGTATATTAATGATTAATATTATTTTTGAGGCGCTTTGTAATTTTCGTATGTTTTGGGTGGCATATCAACGAAAAAGTGGGTATGGCACGGAAAATTTCGATTCCCTGTCATCAATGATCTGTCAGGCAATTTAAATGTTTTAGCCATTTCAATTTGATGAAAATTAATTCGCAGTTCAATTATTATTTCATCCATGAAACAAAACTTGTTTGCATCTGCATAATGCTTAAGTAAAAGATTTCATTTATTATGCACTGTTGACACTTTTGAGAAAGACAGCTAAAAGATCAACATGCCTCAAGATATTCTTGTTATAGTTTCATGAAGTTCTTATAATCGATCATCAGCGCATGTACATAAATACAACTAGTTTCAAAGCAGTCTTCAAAAGCAGCTTTGAAGATCTCTTGAAGAGTGGGCCAGATTAGTCTTATGGATGTTTTATACCTATTTCATCTCAGATTTGCAGAACAAAGAGCTTTATTGCTAAGTTTTATTATTCTATCTTAGAAATTACTTCAGGATTGCCACAAAAGTATAATTGTTACTTGGGCATTGTGAAGGCCATTTATACACTCCAAGAACTTTGTCCTTAAATTCCATTTTCTAAGAGAAAATAAATATTTATTTCTGAAGTCTGGAACCTTCAACATTTAGGTTCCACATGCAAACCGATCTTCGCTGAACAATTGTTGAACGATTCATTCTGGTAGTCGAAGTTTTACAAATTAGTCAGATTTTTATTTTCAAGCTTCTTTGAAGTTTCCGAAGGGTTTCGGAGTGTGTGGGCATTCCTCCGCGGTGGTTTATTTGGACTGATTATATTTTGTCCAAACTATGGTATGTTGGGCAGATTATACCTGCCCCCAATAAGTTTATTGCGGAGATTACAAAGGTAGTAGGAAATTATCTGTGGATGGGGCATTTATTTAAAATAAATAGAAATCAATTGAATTTAGATGCAGAGAAAGGAGGGTTAGGATTGATTCATGTAGGTTATAAAACAAGAGCTCTTTTTGTTCGTAATATTTTGTATACATCAACTAAAAATGGTTCATTGTCCTCACAAGATTTTCTATATAAGAATAGAAAAAATCTTAAACTAGGAAGAACCTGTGGCATTTATATGAAAGATGCAGAAAATCTTGTGGGGCTTACCAATTTAAATTCCACCAAGTAAATGTACACTTACTTTATTGAAAATATGCACATCCAACCAGCTATTGAACTAAAAAATCTAGACAAAATATGGCAAAATGTGTGGCCTAATCTAAACAAAAAGTTTCTGGATTCAAACCTTAATGTATCCTTGTATTACTATGTAAATAGTGTAATACCAACTCGAAGCAAGTTGTTCAAGCATAAAATTCGAGGTACAGACAATAATCTTTGTAATATATGTGATCAAGTAGATGATGTGGACCATCGTTTAAAAAAATGTAAAAAATCATGTGAAGTGTGGAATTTTGCTAAAATCATAATAACAAACAAAATGAGAATAAATGTTGTAAATCCTGTTGAGATTTGGGATAAAATACTTGGAAAAAATAATGAAAAATTGGCACTTTGGATACTAGCACAAGTTATCAACTACAATTTGAAAAAATACGCAAACAGTAATGTTAATGACTTCAGGTCAGTGATTAGGTTAGAATTGTATAAAAATAAGGAATTCTTTGATAAGGAATTTGGCAACTATGTGAGTTTTGTTTGGTAAGTTTTGTAACGTTTTTGTTTAAGTAAATAAAGCGTAAACAAATGGTGGTTCCTTGAGGCTTATAAGGTGTGTGTCAGGGTTTCAAGTAATATAACGTATATATCATCTAGAACGCTACTAGAACTCCATTAAAAAGCCAGGAAAAACCCCCAAGAACCCCTTCGAATCCCTTGAAACATCTCTGATACTGCATGGAACATCTCTGAACCCCCTTGAAACTCAATGGAACGCCCCTGAAACTCATTGAAAACCCCTGAAACACTCCACCCCACCCGCTGGAGCGCCACTGATACCTAAAACTCCAATGAACGCCAATGAATCCTCCCGACCCGCCTTTGAAACCCCCTGAAGTTCACGGAACGTCACTGAACCCCCTGAGATTCTCAGGAACACCCCAGGAACGGGACATCCTGTAACCTCCTAAAGCCATATGCAACACCCCTGAAACTCCTTTAAACATCTGGAACGCTCTTGAAACTCCTTGAAACATACCTAGACCACATTTGAAACCCACTGAAGCCTTATGGAACACCACTGAAACCTCTTTGAAAACCCTGATGCCCCTTGAAAACCTCTGCAACGTTCATGAAATCTCCAAGACCCCATGGAACACCCATGAAATGCTTTGAATACCATGAAACCGCAAGAAATGTCAATGAAATCTCTTGAGATTTTCATAATCGCTAGTGAAACCCCCTGAGACCCCTGAAACACCCCATGGACGTCTCTGCGACCCTAAGATTCCTTGACACTGCCTGCAACGCCCCAGGAACCCCCTGAATCTCCCTGAAGCCACATGTAATTCTCTGTAACACTCTAAAGCCCCTATGAACACACCAGAAACATTTTTGGACACCCATGAAATGCCCCTGAGGCACTCTGGAACCCCCTGAAGTCCCTTGGAAACCCCCGGAATACTCCTGAAACCTCCTAAGACCCATAAAACACCTTCAATATACTATGAAACCCCTCATGAAACCCCATGTACTGTTAAACAAATATCCTGTGACCTCCATGAACACCCCGGAATGCCCTTAAAACTCCTTGAAATCTCATGGAATGTTCTTGAAGCCCCTGAGACCCCTGAAAGACTCCCAGAACACTTTTAAAAGCCCCTGGAACCATGGAACACCTCTTCATCTTCTCCATCGTCTTATTTTTCTTATTTTTCGTCTTCTTCTTGGCGTAATGTCCTCACTGAGACAAGGGCTGCCCAAGTAACCAAGGGGCCATCCATTAAGTATGTCACGGTCCTAGGGGGGAGGGAGGGTTTGTGAAACTGTGACAAGCAATGTATTAAGTATAGGTGGGAGGGTACGAAGGGGGGAGGGGGGTCAAAAATTCCCAGTTTTAGTGACGTACTTAATGGATGCTCCCCAATAGCACTATATTTAACATTTTGTCCAATATACAGTAGTTCAGTTCTACACTAGCACTATATTGGCACGTAAGGTGAATAATAGTACCATATGGCTACTTGGGTGGTTCTCAGCTTAGAGTTCCACGAGCACTTCCATACTTACTGAGAACGTTCTCCGTCTATGACCTTACGCATATAACATGTGCTAAGCAGGAAAATATGCCAAGAACGTTAAGAAAATTTTAATAACGATAAGTTCCTGGACCGACTGGAAATCGAAGTCACCCTCAGCATGGTCATAGGTGTGCAACATCCCCTAGAGCCTTGCACTCCTTTAAAATCCCATGAACGTACCTGAAACCTCCTAAGACCCCATTCCATGGGTGCTTAACACTAGTAGGATGTTGGGGTCAATATGCCTACTGGCGACGGAGATAGTCGAGTGACTCCGTAGCTTGAAGGGATTAGAATCGCTCGCCTAGCGAATTGGGAGTCATGAGTTTGAGTCTCACCGGAGTACGTGCATTTCTTCTCATAATTCTAATCTCAATTTGTTAATCGAGCACATGTTACTGTTGTTTTTCAATTTGGCTCAATTTTGGACTGAAGACTTGTTTTTGCATGTGAGTTGATAACACAAGTTTACAAATAAAACGGAAGTCGTGAACTTCTGTCAACGACCAATATTTTTGAAGCACATTTTAGAGCTGATTTCGAAACCGACCTTTAAAAAATTTTAAGTAGAACAGTTTTTGAGTTTTAGCTCAATATCGAGTTTTGCAACTTTTCAAAATATGTAATTTACTAAAATCCAAATATATTGCGTTTTGTTCAACCAATTTTAAATCTTTTTCCATAAATTAAAAGCTGAATACAATACCATTCGATCATCTGAATACAGGTTTTGCGTCAGATTGATGAAAATCAAGATATTGGTGAGTTTTAGGGACGATCTTCTTAAATTTAAGCAAAATTCCCAAAAATTTTTGAAGAAATGTATTTTTTTCAATAAGAAAAAAACAACATAAAAATTCTTTCTCGACGTTTCTTTGACATATCATATGCAGGCGAGTTACAGTAAAAATTTCAGCTCAATCGGAGCATTTATTATGGATAATGAGATGTTTGAAGTGAGCGACTTTGCTTAAAAATAGAACAAAAATCGATTTCAAATCATCAACCTTGTATGGAAAGTCGAAAAAATTTCCGCTCTACTGTAATTTTTTTCTTTCGCGTTTTTGAACTCAGGGCTTGATTCTACACCAAAAATGATCATCAGCTTACCGAGTTCAAAAATGCTGTAAACTAGTGTAATTTGATGTGTCACGGAGAATCGGAGAAAAAAAGTTTCAAAGTGTACATGGATGTCAAAGCATTTTCAACAGCCTAAAAGATTGTTTTTACAATTGGTCGAAGAAAGAGTAAATACAGGGGATGCTCAAAATAACTGGGACAGGTAAAATTTTCACTTTTCAAGAAATGTTCAAATCGCTGTACCTTTTCGAAAAGGGCATCAAATGTTCTCAAATTTTAACTGTGAGTTCATCAACTAGTTGTGTAACAGTGGTCAAAATTTGGAAAGGATCGGACCATTCTACACAAAGTTATAAAGGTTCTAGAAAAAGATATAATTATCCGATAGCCAATTTTGAGCTGTTATAACTCCGGATTCAATGATCCGAAAGCAATGAAATTTAATCATTTATGACTTATATAATGAGCTATTAAAAACATTTGACTAAACTTAGAATTCTTCACACGAAAGAAAATTATTTCGATTAGATTATTTTTCTAATATAACACCAATTTATCCAAAACTTCATCAATGTTTCAAAATTCGAGATAGTAATTATAGTTCATTTAAATTCCCTCTAATTCCCTCTAATATATTTATGTTTCAAAGGAAAGCAACCAAATAGCCTTCATTAAATTGAAAAAGTAATGGGATGCATATGAAAAATAGATAAATTTACTGAAAAAACAAAGTATAAATGAAATCGCCATAACTTTTTTTTTCTTATTTATAATTTCAAATTAAGTCAACTGTTTTTCAAAGTTCATTATATTAGTCATAAATGATCAAAATTTTTCATTGCATTCGGTTCATTGAATCCGGAGATATAACAGCTCAAAGTTGGCTATCGGATAATTACACCCTTTTCTAGAATCTTTCTTACTTCGTGTGGAATAGCCCGATCTTTTCCAAAAATGGACCACTGATACACAACTAGTTGATGAACTTACAGTAAAAATTTGAGAATATTTGATGCCCTTTTCGAAAAGTTATGCCAGCCCGAGATATTGATTAAAAGCGACTAATTGAGATATAAAATACATAGCTCTTTGAAACGTCATTTCACAACAGAAAAAATCGAAAAGTGCATCCACTTTGCAACTTTTTTCCATACCCGCTGACTTTGCATCTGCGAATAACAACGACTGAATTGAATGGCGTGCCCCAACCAAGTACTCCCCAGTTTGTGATAATTCCAACGGCGATGACGACACACTGCGCGCTGATGGCATGATAACATGATAGTGAGAGAATAATAGCATTTCCAGGAATAATAAATTCACGTTGAAACAGGGCTTTCGGCGCAAAGTGATTGCCAGTGCAAACAAAAAAAGTAACGCAACGCACTACTATACGAGTAATGAAATGGGAAATAAAAATGTTCCACCGGAAATGCGATACCGCGTGGACGGGAAATCGTGAAACAGGAATATATTAATGCTGATGATGCAAATCAGGACGGGACTATTTTTTTGGCGTACGCATTTGACAACGAAGCGTGGATTTTTGCGAACGTTCTTTGAAGTTCAAACAGATTCGACAGAGCAGTGCGCCACTGGTTTATGCATATAGATCCAAAGTTAATCCGAAAGATCAACACCGCCAGCAAATAAATTATAACGCAAGGCCTACCAAAAAAAGCACTTCAAACTCTCGCTCTCCTCCGCGTTTCACATCAATGGGAAATACAGTCAGGTTTCCTGAAATACGCCGACCCACTCATCACGTTTCGGGAATTTTACATTTAAATGGGTCTCCAGTTAGCCTAGTTTGGCTATGGATCGCCAATCCAGAGACGGTGGGTTCGATTCCCGTTCCGGTCGGGAAAATTTTCTCGACACCCTGGGCATAATGTATCATTGTACTTGCCTCACAATATACAAATTCATGCAGCAGGCAATGAAAGCCCTTCAATTAATAACTGTGGAAGTGCTCAAAGAACACTAAGTTGAAGCGAGGCAGGCCAAGTCCCAGTGGGATCGTAGAGCCAAAAAGAAGAAAAAGAAGAAGACATTTAAATTTGTTGAATTTTTACAAGTGACGAGCTTATGCTGCGGTGGTATAAAAGTAGCCGACGGCGTTCAAAAGGAGACCGAACTGTAGCTGCCGCTTTTATCACAGACGAAGCCAAATCTGATTTGAGAATGTAATCTTCACTTCGATCCTTTCCATAAGCGCGCCCACGCAAAAGTTTGTCTGGGAAATTGAAAGCCGCGTTGCTGTTTACGACCGCAGGAAAAATTCTCACCACAACTTCCCGCGAATCCATACGGCTAGAAGCAGAAAAGCAGCCTTCCATCTGGAGCCGGGCAGAGATGATCGTCGTTGAAGTGAAAATAAATATCAATTAGACTGAAGCGTCTCATTTTAATTTTATTACTAAACATACAAATTAAACGTAATCCGATGAAGCTTGTTCCGCTTGGGGAGAGTTTAATAGTGGTTTTGCCTTTTACCGAAGGTTGTTGGTCCTGTGTGTGAATGGTAGCCAAACCTTAAGAACTTTGTCGTCGTCGGCAGCGTACGTTGGTTTGGTTTATTCATTCGTTCATTGGTTGGGTTCTTGAGGATCTTTTTCAGTGAAGCGTGCTACAACGAACTGGCAGAGAGGATGGGAATTATTGGCAGAAGCCAAGTTGAACCAGTAACCAACCGCTCTTTTTGCCAACCATTTCATCGGACATTGAAGCTAAATTGGGACAGACAGTAAGAGGTCGTGGTTGAATCAGTGAAATGTATATTGCTGACAAGGGACATACGTCTTCGTAATTAACTATTTTATAGAAAAGGGTTCGATGTTGAAGAGAAGTTGTTTCACATCGTTGGTGGTTAGATTCATAGTGTTCTATGAGAAGTTCCATACTCATTACAGAAAACTTTCTTTGACTTAACCGCAATTTTTCCACCATATTTTACTGATTTTTGTATCACATGGTATTTAACTGTATTTTTTTCATCTTATTTTTGAACGCCGGGCATGATTTTTCAAACAATGATGATCAGCTAGCCAAGTAAAAAAAATGCTGTTAAGGACAAACGTCTTAAAATCCCGGTTCAACAGTGCATCAAAGCTGTAGGCGCACACATCTCAAGAAGCAAGTTTCAAACAACAATGCATTTTATTATTCTGTTCTTGCTCACTTGTAATAAGCTTAAAATAAGAAACTCAGGTACGCTGGTTTTGTTTACGAAGAGATTTGTGCTCTCAAAATCGTGAGTAGGTGCCAAAGTCGGCCATTGTGGCGGCCATACTGGGATTCTAACAAGTCTGTCCTTAACTAGTGTAATAATCTGTGAGTCAACATGCAATTTGTGAGCAATATTCGTTATCATTCCAATTGAATCGATTACAAAAAAAAATCTGTTTAAATTTCCACGGTCATCTGAAACTAACTCGACTCGATTTCCATCCCAGCAACGGAAGTATCGGTTTCGTTTTTCCCCTCCCATTTCCAGGTCCTATCAATAACCTGAGGCGGCTGACCGATTCCATATAACTTCAAATCGACCCTTAACCCACACCGTTCAAGGTTCCTTTTCCGTTCGTTTTTTTTTCGTTCGATTTTCCAATAAGCGACAGATGATTACACCAATAAGGTTCCATCACCCGTCATCGGCAGCAGATTGCTGTTTGCACAGGACCAACGCGCCGCCCCAAGGAAAAACGTGAAACTGAGATAACAAATCAAAATACATATGTGATGAGATTTTGATTAGCTTTAAATCTGATTCAGTCTTGCGCCATCGCCACCCAGGGACTGATTGGTCTGGGACATTGCAATGCATTACTACTATATCATTCGCCGAGCCTGGTCGGATCGGGTCAGGAGGTTATGTGGGAGAATTGTGGGACCATTTGAACTATCGATTCTCCAAAAAATTTTGCTTCACTTCGCAAATTGCACCACATTTCCTGTCGGAGCCAGCCGTGGCATGTGCTTTGCTTGCTGCAATATCCTCAGAAGACTGTCAGCAGCAACATTCAATTCGCCAAATTGGGTTTTCTTCGAGGAAAATTGAACTTTATTTGTTTCATGTGATTTTTTTCCTTTTTCATTGTGCGGACAGGGGTGGCTCCAGTTCGATTGCTTTGAAAGCTATGGATGAATGTGATCGAAATTGATTACGCTTGTTAAGTACTTGTGTTTTAAAAACGTTGACCAAGCAAGTTTAATAAGTTTATTTGATGATATTTCCGTAAAATTGTATTGATATGAAATATGGGCAAAACCATTACAGCGATTGTACTTCATTACAAAATTGATATCACGTTGTTGGTGACGACAACCCAACCACAGTCGTACAGGAATAACCTTCAGTTTCCACTAGATTGACGATGTTGGCACAAGCCAAATGCTCGAGTCTTACTCACTCAGTCCTTCACACGGTCCCGTAGAGAATGTCCACGATAAAAAAAATACATATTTTTAGGGAGCCATTAGTAATCTTATGCTTCCAAATTTATTCTTTTCAAAAACAAAACGATTGATTGCGGTTGATCTTCAGAGTAGCATAAGCTTCATCCACTGCTCTACAATCGTTGCCGTCCGCAAAGCCGAGGAGCATGTGCGACCGTATATGATAATAATCTTATTCTACTGCACGCCCGACCTTCTAATCCTAATCGTTCCTTCGAGTGCAATGTTGAACAGTGAGTTTGAAAAAGCATTATCGTCTTTCAATCCATCCAAAGCTACAAACGAGGTAGACACTTCCTCTTCGATTCGAATGATTTATCCAGCGTTGCAACTATTTGATAATTTGGGAAACCATACTCTGGCATTATTTTCCAATGCTTATTTATTTTCACTCAATCGTACGATGCTTTTAAATAAATAACTGATGGTAAGTCTGCAAGTTATACTCCCGAAATTTGTCGAAAATCATTCGCAGGCTAAACATATGATCGGGCCCTTACGAAAACCAGCCTGGTATTTGACAACGAAGGACTCTTTAAAAGATGTATCAGTATGTCGTAAAGGGGCGCTGCGATGGGGATCTCGGTGGCTTTCTGCAGAAAAAGCGAAAAATGACGCGTGTTTTGACAGTTGCGATGCAGATCTCGGTGGCGTTCGGCAGAAAAAGTAAAAAGTGACGCGTGTTTGGGGCAATTGCGATGGGCAGTCCTTCGGGTTGCATTGTTTGGCGTAAAAAGGAAAAAGTGACGCGCGTTTGGGCACATTGTCCTTTCTCGTTTAGTGTTGCAAATGGATGCACACTTGGTAGCCAACGGTATTGCAGAAAATTGACGGAGTCAAGGAGCTGTTGCGGTCATCCAACGACATGGAACTGGGTGAGATCATTCCGATATATTCTTTTCATCCTAGAGGGAGTTTAGGTAATTTCACCAATGCGTTTTTATGAGAACTCCTGGAGTCTGGTAATTTCTGCAAATAGATCTTGTAGCTCTGGTGCTGACCTAATACTGTAGCAATTAAAATGTTAGAAGTAAGTATTGCAGCTCACAATAATAATTGAGAAACTCAAAAATAATTAGTTAAATTACCTCAACGGACGCCGATTACAGGTATGGCATGGGACTACTCTTAGTAAAATACATTATTCGGAAATAGCTATCCCAGCTTCTAAGTTTATTCTCCGGAGATTCTAAATTCAATACTGTGAAAAGCGCGCGACTATTTCCGTGGGTCGGTCTATTTTCTCGGTAGGATGAGAAGGACGCGAATGTTGAATGCGGAATCTGAAGCGCGAATATTAACTACACTGCTTTCTCGGTAGAGTGATGGGGACGCAAGTGTGGAATACAGAATCAGAATTACTAGAGACTTTTCGAGTGGCCGACAATTTTCAGGTGAGACTGATAGGAACGCGACTATTTTCTTGGGAAGGTCGGTTTTCACGGTTAAGTATCAATACGCTGACGAGTTTAATATTAAACGATCGTTAAAATATGTGTTGTTTGGGAGTGAGCTCATCTGTTCTGGCTACATCATTGGATTAGATTAGTATCTCACCTCTCACCATAATATTTCTCCTCTCCTATTGAGAAAGGAAACAATGACGTCATGCACAGGAACGTCACCCAATGCAAAACTATAGACTCTAGTTAGCTTCAGTATGCTCTAGCTCTTAGGAAGAACGGTTGGAGCAGAGCCAAAAACGGATTAAGTATGGATTGTATCATTATGTGTTACTTGTAGATAACTGTTTGTAGATAGTGTAATATACATATGTGAATCTGACTAAGAATAAATTTGTTGTAATACGGACAAATATACTCCTTTACTGTTGGACTACATACGTGTTGTGTAATTACGTGATGCAAAATGGAGAAGAATTTTGACCCCAAAATGTATGGATACTCAAACTTCCTGGATCTACAACCCCATTCGCGGCAGTGTTCTATTCAATCCTTATTCGATGTTGGGAAGGGTCCGGTAACTCAACAAAATGGTCCTTTAAACCGGATAATATTCTAAAAACCCGGACATAGGACACTGCCAGCTTTAAGGATATGTGGCTTGGTGCCAAGGGAACAATGGCATCGGTCGGAGCTCACAAAGAGCAGCCATCAAACCTAATCATCACTACGATGGCTATAATCTCCATTGGAAACAAGGCCACTCAACATTGCTTAATTGGAAGCAGTTGCGGAATTTCATTAGATCCATTCCCTCGGGTACTGAACTCAAACCTAGTAATCGGTTTGACCTGCCGAGTCTACACTACTTTGGAGTCGGTACGGCATCTGGAGCTCATTGGACATCATCATCAACCTCGGGCGAGTGCCTGGTTGTCCAGATACTGACACTGTTTCAATCACTTTCATCAATGGAATATCTGAGCAACTCACGATATGCAACGATGCCGCACAATGATCCAAACCAGTCACTTCCTCCAACCAAACCCATTGTATCAGCTGTGTGCAGTATTCTTCACCTGGAGTACTGCAGGAACTACAATATAGCACATCTCATGGTACAGCTGATATATATAGGAAGAACTAACAAACAATGCAATGCACCAAAACAAACTACGGCAGATTCGAAGCATCATCTGGCCACGATAAATCTGATGGGTTAATTGACGTCGCACACAAACTTGGGGTACCAACGATACTGTGTAACTTCATCAGTGAGATTACTTGGAGGTCACTACCCAAAGGTGACGTCACCACTTTCACTTCACGGTTATGGATGGATGGATGTATCGAAAGTTTCAACACAGCCAAGTGGCTGCACCTACTTGGTCAGGTAGGCAGCTTACGTATATGTCTAGTCAAGCTAGGCATGAACACTTTCGATACTCACACCAATATTACATTCTCGGAATCGTCATCTTCGTCGTCGTCACTCACTCCCGAGATATCGAGCTACACGGAAATCTCCCAAGTTATGGATAATGAGTCCTACGAACACGCTCGAAACCCTACCGATACGAGCTTTCGTTAGGTTGTCTTGAGTACGATCACTCGAACACTATCACACGGCATGAACTCTTGTATCTGTAGGAAGATCACACAACCGATCGGCATCAGCACAACCAGTGAATCAAAATTCAGCCATCGTGCAACAATAACGACAATGTCGCAACCTGAATTTGTTGCGACATTCTACCCAATGCGACATACGTTTGTCCCAACTTGAACGGAATAGGACAAAGATCGTGCACCACAAGTTTAATGGTTTTTATGGCTTGCATTGTGATTTTTGAGCGGTAACTTCGAGTCGGTAAACACTGCAACGCTGCTGATGATGTATCATCAAAAAGTTTCGATTTTGGGTTGGTAATAATTGAGTATTCACGAGTTGAAAAATACGCAACAAATTCAGGTTCCGTTTTTTTTTTTTTTATTCTTAATCACTTAACCTAATTTACAGCTCCTTTGTCCACTAGGGCACTACGTGAGCGATTCCAATTGGACGTTGCACTTACACATTGTACAGCGCCTAAATGTATACTATTCTAATTCAACTATATCGAACTGGTGCCTTGTGCTGCTTTCACTTTTCTACCCTGTCCACAGTAGAATGATGAGCACGATGATGCTGATGTGTGGCTGTTGTTCCTTTTCCAGTCCAATTGGGGGTCGTCCATTATGAGTTGCGGTTCGCCGATATCCAAGTTTCCGGGTCCGTTGAAGCATATGCTCCGAAGAGGGTCAAGTGTCAGCTGCTCTCGAGGGGAAGAGTAACTAACGAAAAATTGCAAGTGCCGGGGCTGGGATCGAACCCATGACCATCCGCTTATGAAGCGAACGTGTGGACCACTACGCCACGGGCCCCGACAAGGTTCCGTTTTGTCTGCAACAAAAATTTTCGAGATCATGTCATTATCTGCTACCAGTTGGGATAAAGAGTAATCGGCGCGTCTTCTTTGTTGCTTGTTTTGTGCCTCTTTTGTCTGACAATTCTCTTCACTGAGCACAACCAATAATGCATTAGTGTTCACAATTTGGATATACAATCAACAGTTATCGGATCACGAGCACACAGGGGATCGTCCACCCAACAGATCCAACGGACACAAGGGTGTTCGTATCACTGGTTCCGGGACCAGGAGTGTCCCATTTCCCCCTACGGCCCACGTAAATACAGGGTGTGTGTTTCGTAGCTACCCGAGCAGGAGAAAATAGCTGAAGAATACCAAATTCAGGTATGGAAAACGGAATACCTACAACCTGAATGAGGTATTAATTAGCCCTGCATAAGAGGTAAAATACCTAAAATAATAACTGGTGTGTATTCAATGCATACCACGTGAATAACGACATCAGGTATTGTAATACCTAAATAATAATCGGTCATTTTTCTATACAAATAGTGATTTTTCCATAACTCAATAATACCTCAAGCAGTCTGGTCGTGCAAGGGATAGCGAGAAAGAGAATGAGTTACCTAAACGTGTTCCACAGTCGGCGCACGTCTGGTTTTCTCATTCTACCACCCGTTCTTTCTTGGTCCGTTTCGGTCTAGGCAACGGTCGGACCTAGCAGGTAGCAAATCGATAGGTTTCACTGCGATCGCCTCTCGATCGCCGATCAGCTGTTTAGTATATAGGCAATAAGATCAGAAGTAAATATACCGCCGCGAGAACTACATCTCGTCGTTTTCTGTTCGCGTAATAAATTAGTGTTTCGATTACAGTCCGCCGCGAGTTTTTAGCTAAGTGTCCGAAAACCGTTCTTGAGACGCGCGAACATTTGGTCCTTCGAGCCGGATCGGATTCCCGGCGAAGGTTTTCGGACAGCGGCGCGAGTGTGGACAATCTGCGCCACGGACAGTGATTTAGGCTGTACCATTGTGCGGTAATGGTGACAAAAAGACCACAGTGAAAAGTGTCACCATTTCGGTGAAAGTTGCGCCGCGCCATCGCGAAGATTTGACGCCGTCAGTTGCGCGGAAACAGTGAGACAATTGGAGACCACCGGAGCGGATAGTGGCCATCTCCTTGGTGGAACTGCGACAGCGCGAACCCTAGAGGCGGACTCGGAACATACTGGACGGAGTAGTTGGACGCTGCTCGGAGAAAAAGGGAGTAGAGTGCATGAGTGGTGGCGAATTGCATGTATCGCCGTAATCTGTGGCTGTTGCAAATAAATGATTTGTTCTGTGCATGTGATGTGAGTCCATTTTATTTCAAGAGCAGTAGCCCTGGTTGTCCGCCCGTTAAAGTCTGGTCTGGTTTCGGTTTCGCTGGATTTTCTTGGCCTGTCGATTCTTCCATGGTTGGTTCCCCTGCTGCTGTCGTTTTTATTGGGTTGTAAGTCTGTCAACCGGGTCGCGTTGGGTGGTTCGTCGAGTCGATCGTAGTGCTTTGAAATTGTGCAAGTGCAGTGCAGTGGTGTGCATTTTTGACTGTGCAGTGGAGTGACGTGATACTTTGTTTGATTGAGCTGCCCATCTCAATCGTTAGTGCGAGTGTAATTAGTGTCTTATTATGCCTGACCTCCGAACGCTCAACAAGCAGGAGCACCAGCTGCGGAAATCGCTGGAAGGAATTCAACAGTTCGTAAGTGGTTTCCAAACGAAGCGAGATGCGGGACAAGTGAGCGTTAGACTGGAAGCGTTGGACAAGCTGTTCAGTCATTTCCTCGAAACCCGAATGCAAATCGAGCTGCTTTTGGAGGATGCGATTGGGGATGAAGATGGCGAGGAAGAAGCGCTCGTTGAGCAGAACGACAAGGTACGGCAGGACTTCGAAAACGTATACTACGCGCTCAAGTCCGAACTGCAGGCCTTCCAGTCTATTGGATGCAGTACGATGAAGAGCTCCACGCCGCAAGCACCGGATGCGCAATCAGGAACCCAGTTTGCAAAGGTGAAGCTCCCCGAAATCAAGCTGCCGTCATTCACTGGAAAGATCCACGAATGGGTGCCGTACCGTGACAGCTTCCGGAGTCTCATACACGACAGTAATCTCCTCACGGAAGTGGACAAGTTTACGTACTTGAGGTCTTCGTTGTCCGGTGATGCGCTGCAGGAAATAAACTGCATTGATTTGTCTGCAGCCAATTACGTGGTAGCCTGGAAGGCGTTGGAGAGCCGATACGAAAACAAGAAGTTGATCGTCAAGGCGCACCTCGATGCACTTTTCGCCGTGGAGGCACTCAAAAAGGAAAGCTACGAGGAGCTCAACCGGTTGATCAGCGCTTTCGAGAAGAACCTGCAGATGCTGGAGAAGATCGGCGAAAAACCTTCGGATTGGAGCACGATTCTTGCCTATATGGTTTGTTCCAGATTGGACATGGCTACCCTACGCCACTGGGAAACCCACCATAACAGCAAGGAAGTTGCACAGTATCCCGCTGTGATGGACTTTCTGAAGAGTCACTGCTCCGTTCTACAGTCGATCGCTCCATCAAGGCCTACGGTTCCCATTCAGCAACGACAATCTCGTCCAGCGGTGTGCAACACATCTTTCAAGTCCGCTCTGAAGTGTCATTTCTGCAGCGAGCCACGACACTCTGTATTCCAGTGCGCAAGATTCCAGCGGATGAGCGTGCCGGAGAGGATTGAGGCTGCAAACAGGAACAAGCTCTGCCGGAATTGTTTGTATCCTGGACATTTCGCCAGAACCTGCGAGAAGGGAACGTGTCATCAGTGCCATCAGAAGCATCACACACTGCTGCACTCTGAAGCGCCCAGATCCTCCGTTCCACCCACGCAGTCAAGACCGTCGACATTCAATCCACAACCTAGACAGCCACAATCCAAGCCGCCAACACCGAACCAACAGACACGGACTGCTAACACTGCAAACACACCAGACTCACACACTCAGCCAGCCACAGAACACGCCACCACAAGCCAAACACATGTAGCTCTCCCAATTACACCGACACAAACCATCATTCTCTCGACCGCACTAGTCAGCATTCAAGACCGCTTCGGCAACCCCGTGGTACCACGAGCTCTACTCGACTCGTGTTCGCAGCATTGTCTCATGACAAGAGGTTTCGCTAGCAAGCTGAAGCTAGACGAAACGCCAGTCTACCTGTCGATTCAAGGCATTGGATCGTCGCAAGCAGTGTCGACAAGACTGATTACCGCTGTAGTTGGTCCAAGGTCGCCGAACATATCGTCGTTCGTCGAGGAGATGTCGTTTCACGTGTTGCCGAAGCTGACTGTGTCACTGCCGACAGCAAGCTTCTGTGTCGCAACGTGGAATCTACCGAATCCCTCGGTGCTAGCGGATCCCAAGTTCTTCGAGATAGGACCGATAGACATCATCATTGGAGCAGAATACTACATGGAGCTGCTCAAAAACGAACGGCGGAGGGCAACAGACGACGGCCCGACTCTACAAGACACCGTGTTCGGATGGATTGTTTCCGGTCCTGTTCCCGAGGGTCCTACTACTGCATCGTACTCCCTAACCCACGTTTGTTCGACGGCGGAGATCCAGGATCAACTTTCCCGGTTCTGGGAAGTAGAGACTTGCCAGTCAACCAGCACACTGTCGGTTGAAGAATCGACCTGCGAGGAGTTTTTCGACAGAACGACGTTTCGTGACGAAGAAGGGAGGTACGTAGTCACACTGCCGAAGAAGGAGCGAGTGATCCAGCAGCTAGGCGACTCCAGATCAACAGCAATCAAGCGCTTTTTGGGAGTAGAACGGCGGCTCGCGATGAATCCAGAACTGAAGAAGCAGTACGCGGAGTTCATGCGCGAATATCTGGACAGGACATGGGCCACATGAGGGAGCTTTCCGACGATGATGCGAGCGCGTTGTCGTATTACTTGCCTCACCATGCTGTTCTGAAGCCAGACAGCACGACTACGAAGCTGCGTGTCGTTTTCGATGCTTCCTGCAAGACGTCCATTGGAATCTCTTTGAACGATGCCCTAATGGTGGGACCCGTAGTGCAGGACATGATCGTGGACATCACACTCCGGTTCCGTACGCACCGATTCGCCCTCGTAGGAGACGTCGCTAAAATGTACCGCATGGTGCTGATGAATGCAGCCGATCAGCAGCTACAAAGGATCGTTTGGAGAGACAGCGCTTCAGAGCCGATCCGTACTTTCGCTCTCACGACAGTCACCTACGGTACAGCGTCCGCTCCATACCTCGCAACGAAATGTCTGCAGCGCCTAGCAGATGAAGGTGAAAAGTCGCATCCTGCAGCGGCAAAGGTCCTCAGAAAGGACTTCTACGTCGATGATATGCTGTCCGGCGTAGACGACATCGAAGAAGGGAAGACACTAGTTGGTCAGATGGTAGAACTCCTGCAGTCTGCCGGATTCTCCTTGCGAAAGTGGAATTCTAACAGCAAAGAGTTGCTGTCAGCGGTGCCGGAGGGTTTGAGAGATGAGCGCTCGATTCTGGAGCTAGATTCGTCTACCGCCGCCGTGAAAACGTTAGGCTTGACATGGGAGCCTAGCACGGACTGCTTTCGATTCAGTTCGCCAGCTTGGAATGAGGCCGCGGAGATTACGAAGCGTTGCGTCTTGTCTGATGCGTCTCGACTGTTTGACCCGTTAGGACTGGTAGGTCCGGTAATCATCCAGGCGAAAATCTTCCTTCAAGATCTCTGGAAGCACGATTGCGAGTGGGATGAACCGCTTAGCTCGCAGCTTCAAGAGCAGTGGCGTGAGTACAGGCGAAATCTAGCAGGCCTAGACGGGATTGCAGTTCCCCGATGGGTTGGAACGAGCCGTAGCACCGAAACGGTTGAGCTGCACGGATTCTGCGACGCGTCGAACAAGGCATACGGCGCATGCGTGTACGTACGTACCGTGACAGCAGATGGGAACGTGTCAGTTCACCTGCTGACCTCCAAATCTCGGGTGGCTCCGCTCGAGAATTTGAAGAAAAACAAGAAGTCGCTGTCAACACCCCGCCTAGAGTTGTCCTCGGCACTTCTCCTTGCTCACTTGTATGAGAAGGTCGCCAAGAATATCAACGTCGTCACCAAGTGTCACTTCTGGACAGACTCGACGATCGTCGTCTGCTGGCTTTCATCGTCACCTGCGAGATGGAAGCAGTTTGTGGCGAATCGTGTCTCCGAAATCCAGCACATTACGAAGGGTAGCGTGTGGCAGCACGTCGCCGGTGAGGATAACCCGGCGGACATTATTTCTCGAGGAATGAGTCCAGCACAGCTTCAATACGAGTCTCGATGGTTTCACGGACCGAAATGGTTGATGTTGGACAACCAGTACTGGCCCAATTCGGCACTGATCGACGAGGGCAGTCTCGACCAGGCAGACTTAGAGGAGAAAGCGATTGTCGCGACCCTCCCCGCCGTTTCCCCTAGTGAGATCTTCGAACTTCGTTCGTCGCTGGTGGATCTAGTTCGGCTGACTGTTCACATTCGACGGTTCAAGTGGAATTCATCACCGGCAAATCGGTCCTGTCGGAAAGTAGGCTGCATCACGTCCCAGGAGTACGACGACGCAGTCAAGGAGCTGGTGAAGCTATCGCAGCGGGAAAGCTTTCCACAGGAATTCGCAGACATCGCTCGACACGGGCAAGTACAGGATTCCTCCAGAATTTCGAACCTCAATCCTCAATTAGTTGAAGGCGTATTGTGCGTTGGCGGCCGGCTGAAGAACGCGACTGTTCCAGATGGCAGGAAGCATCCGTACATACTCGACCATAGGCATCCGTTCACGAAAATCGTCGTAGTATATTACCACCGCAAATACTTCCACGCTGGTCAACAGCACATAGTCACGGCAGTTCGAGAGCGATTCTGGCCAACGAGCGCCAGGAATCTCGCAAGGCAGGTTATACACGAATGCGTGCAGTGCTTTCGTGCGAAACCGAAAATCCAGGAGCAACTGATGGCCGATCTACCCCCCGAGCGAGTCAGACCATGCTTTCCGTTCCAGAAAGTCGGCGTCGATTACTGCGGTCCGTTCCACGTGTTGTACCCGCAGCGTCGAGCCCGACCGATCAAATGCTTCGTAGCAGTTTACGTGTGCCTACCCGAGCAGGAACGGATAACTGACACATAACTACGGCATACCAAAGTCAGGTATCATACCAAGATGAGGTATTGGTCGGTTAGCCTGGTATTGAAAATAATAAATTTTGGTATTGTGTAGGTATTTATATAATACCTCAACGAGTTATTGGTTTGGTGTTAAGGACTGTGTTCGCGCGTCTCAAGAACGGTTTTCGGACACTTAGCTAAAAACTCGCGGCGGACTGTAATCGAAACACTAATTTATTACGCGAACAGAAAACGACGAGATGTAGTTCTCGCGGCGGTATATTTACTTCTGATCTTATTGCCTATATACTAAACAGCTGATCGGCGATCGAGAGGCGATCGCAGTGAAACCTATCGATTTGCTACCTGCTAGGTCCGACCGTTGCCTAGACCGAAACGGACCAAGAAAGAACGGGTGGTAGAATGAGAAAACCAGACGTGCGCCGACTGTGGAACACGTTTAGGTAACTCATTCTCTTTCTCGCTATCCCTTGCACGACCATAAGCCGGCCGCCTTGGAATCACTTTGATTGCAAAATCTCTCCTACTCTAACTAATAGTTGTTTTCAAAATTGATCTAGGTAACAAATTCACTTTCTTATGTACTATATATACTGCTGCTGCAACTGACGACGACGATGAGCCAACGGGATGACCTTGGCCTACATATATACTTGGCACCGACGGACTGTCGGCTGCCTGTTGCTCTTCATAGGAGTGTTGTTGTTGCTCGATGCTGTTGTTCGTCAATAATCCTCGGTGAAAAAGTAAGTTGGATGTAGAATCGTGGAGTTGGTGAAGTAAAATCGGAACAACTTACCTGGCAGACAAATTTCTGCACTTCAACTCGTTCCATACGGTGATTTAGTGTCTGCCAGGTCTCGTTGGATGCCGATGTCGGTTGATTGGGATTTAGTGGACTGTAGTAGTTGGTTGGTTGATGAAGATGCTAATTCACGATGCGATTTCAGGCTTGCGTTTCTGCTCATCAGACGTTTACAACTTTCGACGGCTTGACGTAGTGATGATCTGGACGGACTGACTGCTGACTGGAGTATGACCTCGACTTGACGACTTGGACTGGAAAAACTTGGACGATTCGATGTTGTTGACTTGATCTCGGAGTTGGTTGACAGACTGAGGCATTCCGTGCCGGATGGGACATTGGTGACTTTCCCTGGATGGAGGCCCTTTGGCCTCCGGTGGACGCCCGAGCGGCGTCGACGATGACGGACTATTGCTTCCTTAAACCCGTTGACGTAGATACTTGGTGGACGGCTTGGACGGATGTTGAGGCAATCTCTGTGCCGCGGGTGACGTTGGTGGACTCTGAATAATATGAAAGGGTGCTTTTTCACATGTAATGCTGAAAATGAGAATGACTTGCCTGGACGGAGGCCCTCAGGCCTCCGTTGGACGCCCGTGTGGCGCCGACGGTCCTTCTGACGATAACGATGGTAGTTTCGGAGGGTTCTGATCTCGATGACGATGATGCTCGTAAGCTTCCTAGCTATCCGTGGCGATTTTAACGGATCCATGATGCCGAACGATCTTCACAGATTGGCCATACCCGTAGGAAATCGTGGCTGGAACCCGGGAGGTCGAATTGCGCACTTCTTCCTCCAATTGCAACGGTAGACGTACCTCGGAACATCAAACGTTTTGTGACTTTAGTGTCAGGACAGACAAAATACTACCAGACTTCTAGCCGTTTGCTAGATTGACGAGACAAACTGGACGGGATGCTACGATGCACATGCAACAACCACCAACGTACACGACACATATTACCTCAATTTTGACGAAAATGGACGGAAGACAACTCAAATTTGACTTGAGTGTCGTAAGTTTGGCTGCACCAAATGGCAGGGAGGCATGTCTGGAGAAAAATGAGGGGATTACTTTTTCGAAAGTTTAACAAATACATAACTTAACTGGGATTGCGGAGGTCCTTTTGACCTCCGCCGTTGGAGGAGTCCTAGTTCTCCCCTTCACCAGATGGAAAATTGTCGCGGATTGGCAGCACGCAGATCTTGGAGATCGCTCGCTGGTAACTGCCATCTTTGGTCCGCACGGTAACAACTCTTATGTTCCCGTCAGACCCAGGGTGGACCTCGGTCACCCGTGCCAACTGCCATTTCAAGGGTGGCAAATTCTCCTCCTTCAAAACAATCATAGTGCCAACAGCTATGTTGTCCCTCTGCCTCGTCCATTTCGTCCGATTGTGGAGGTTGGACAGATACTGCTCCGACCATTTCTTCCACAACCTCTGGGTGAACTCCGTCATTCTTTCCCAAGCCGAAAGTCTGTTCTCCGGAACTCCACCAAGATCGGGTCCCGGAATGGCCGTCAGCGGCCGCTGGATCAAGAAGTGTCCAGGGGTGAGGGCCTCGAAGTCGTCCGGATCGTTGCTGATCGGGGTCAGCGGTCTTGAATTCAAGATTGCCTCTGTCTGCGCCAGCACCGTTTGCATCCTGTCGTACTCCAGGCTACGGGTGCCAATCGTTCGCTTGAACAGGGTCTTGAACGACTTCACCGCTGATTCCCACAGTCCTCCGAAGTTCGGTGAGCGGGCTGGAATGAACCGGAACTCGATTCTGTCCTCTATCGTCTGTCGTAGCACTGCATCCGTGAACTGCTGACTCGCGAACAGCTGGGCTAGCTCATCCAGCTTTCGTCGAGCGCCGACGAAGTTCGTCCCGTTGTCGCACATTATCAGCGATGGTTTGCCACGACGCGCAGTGAACCGTTGCAACGTCGCAAGGAATGCCTGCGTCGACAGATCGGCTGCTAGCTCCAAATGCACCGCTTTGGTAACTACCCGAGCAGGAGAAAATAGCTGAGGAATACCAAACTCAGGTATGGAAAACCAAATACCTATAACCTGAATGAGGTATTAAGAAGCCCTGCATAAGAGGTAAAATACCTAAAATAATAACTGGTGTGTATTCTGTGCATAACATGTGAATAATGGCATCAGGTATGGCAATACCTAAATAATAATCGGCGAATTTTCCATACAAATAGTGATTTTTCCATAACTGAATAATACCTCAAGCAGTCTTCAACGCCAAAACAATAACTCAACGAGGTATTTTATAAACACCTAGAAAATACCAAAATATACTATATCTATTTAAGACACTTTGCCACTTAAGTGGCATTCGTGTAAATACCAAAATATGTTGTTTTCAATACCTGGGTAACCGACCAATACCTCATTTTGGTATGATACGTGATTTTCGTATGCTGCACTTATGTGTCAGTTATTCGTTCCTGCTCGGGTTAGTATACATATACATAAGTTTGCCTCTTTCGCACTAACAAGTTCAATTTCAAAATTGAAGTGAAATAGCGTTACAAATGAAATGAAGTTACAAGCGTTCGTGTGGCTTGAACAACGCGAAGTGAAACTAAACAAAATGTAAAAATTAAAGTATAGTAAGTAGAGAGAATAAAGTGTTCAGTGTAGTGAAAGTGATCCAGTATAATTCCTTCCAATCCGGGTTCGTCGATGCGTGAACACCAGGCGGCACATGAAGAATTTGTGGGCTTCGTGGTCGAGTGGTTAACGGCGTCAGTCGTTTAGGTGTCTCGTAAGCCTCGGAGTGTGGGTTCGATTTCCGCTCCAGTTGGGGAAAACTTTCTCTACTGGGCCACTGGGTGTCACATGTGTTGTCCGTTGTCTAATGGTAGTTATGTTCAGTCTGTGCGGCCTCTGACCTTAGATGGTATTGTCTTTTAAGAATTGATCCGCCAACTCCGTATTGTTGTTGCGAAGCTGTCGGATGTGAATATTGTGGTATCACTGCTGTTCGAAACGCTTCCAGATTCATACTATTCTCTTATCACGTTGCTTGAAAACCTGGGGGACGATGACATAACGCTGATCCACGCTGCGGCTACTAGCGGTGAAGATGGAGTAACAGGAACGTCATCGTGATTCTTTTGAAGAGGTCAATGAAGAGGTACCCATGGCATTTTTTCGAGAGAAAGGGATGTTCAAGTAGCAGAAATTTAGCGGTTGGTATCAAAGGAGTGGAAAGAAATCCACATGAAATAGTATTGCGAAGGGGCCCATATAGCCGAGGCGGTAAACGCACGGGTATTCAGCATGACCATGCTGAGGGTGACGGGTTCGATTCCCGGTCGGTCCAGGATCTTTTCGTAAAGGAAATTTCCTTGACTTCCTTGGGCATAGAGTATCTTCGTGCCTGCCACACGATATACGCATGCAAAATGGTCATTGGCAGAGGAAGCTCTCAGTTAATAACTGTGGAAGTTCTCATAGAACACTAAGCTGAGAAGCAGGCTTTGTCCCAATGAGGACGTAACGCCAAGAAAAGAGAGAGAGTATTGCGAAGAAGAGTTTAGTTTGGAAGGCGGTAAATTACATCAAGGTTTGGCATGGTGGTCAACGTAATGGCTCATGCAAATAGACGTTCACTCTGAATTCAGGCACCAGTGACCATGTAGTGAAACATTTGCATACATATCTATGGGCAAGACAACTATCATTTTCGGCATTGTGAAGGAAGGGCAGACTCGAGAAGCGGAAGCGGTTGGCGTTATCGAGGGTCACAGTAATAGAGGAGTACCACCCAACGTCAATCAGGTGCTCTACCTTCCAGAGCTTGTTGTCGGTTAAGCGTTTGACGATAGAAGCCTGTGCTAAAGGGAAGGGCTTTGGGAGATCAATTGGTGGCTCAACGAACGAATGTGCAGCTTGATGATCAAGGGCGAATTCCTAAATTTTAGCAAAATCGACACACGCATTCTATGCACAGCTCGAGCGTGAGTACGACTGCTGCCCAAGCCACGACGTCAAGATCATCACAAGAGACCTTAACGCTCAGATATTTGGACCATGAGACGGAATTCAGACTGAAGATTGTAAAACTTAGCACAGCTGACGAATGACAACAGCGTACGAGTCATTGACTCCGCCATCTCCATGGCCATCCGTAGCACCTACTTCCAATTCAGCCTCCATTATCCGACTCGGTATTGCAAATCGGACCACGTTCTGATAGGACGACATTACCGACGTCAGGACCAGTCGTTGCGATAACATCGACTCTGATCAGTGATCACTACTGGTGGTGGTCAAACTGCGTTTAAAACTTTTCGTAATCAACAACCTAAAGCAACTGAAGCAACCAGATGTCACCTCAGCCTACGCGTAGAATCTCGAGGCAGCGTTACTAGGCGAGGGCAAGCTCGATGTGGCCCCTCTAGAGGACTGCTGGAGATCAATAAAAGCAGCCATCAACAACACAGCCGAGAGCACCATCGGGTACATGTGAAACGGAGTTGACGGCACGAATGGTTTGACGAGGAGTGCAGAGTGATTTTGGAGGAAAAGAACGCAGCGCGGGCGCTAATGCTGCAACAAAGAACCCGGCAGAACGTGCCCAAATTGGCCACGTTTCCGCTTCCTTTCCATTTTAATATCCAGAGCCTAATCTCAAAAAAGTCTTTGAAGAAATTTTTGAGCGAATTTCTGTAGAAATTCCGTTAGTAGTTTCTGAAAAAAAAAAAAACATTACAGGAGCTCCGGATAAATCCCTAATTTAATTTCTGAAAGAATCCTTACTGTAATCTCTGAAGAAATCCTTAGAGGCATCCCTGGAGGAATGCCTGGATCCTGAAAAACCATTGATGGAGTTCCTATTACAATCTTTGAAGAAATCTCTGTTAGGATATCAGATGAAATTCCTTGATAAATCCATGGAAGAATTCCTGAAGAAAAAAACTGAGGAAATATCTGGAGCAGTTCCAGGAGAAATCAGAGCAGAAATGGGTTGATAAAATCCAGCATCAATTCCAGGAGAATTTACAAGAATTTCCAATGGGATTTCAGAAGCAATACCAAGAGTTTTTTTTGTATAGGAATACCAGGGCTATCTGGAAACATCCCAAGGAGAGCCGTACGGTCGGTCAGAGAGAGAGCACGATTTGCGGACAAAGTGACCTGGCGAGCATTGTGGTGTAGTCTTGTTGATAATGTCTTATCAATAATGTGATGTTGAGTAAATAAATGTATGTATAATTCTGGTGAAAGTACAACTGTGCATACCTTGGTGCAAATGAATTGAGCATATCTCGAGATTCCAGCGTTCTAATTTGTCCGTGTACACCCGTCGGCGCCATACATGCCCCGATTCGAAAAGTTTCCTCGTGACGGAACAAAAAGCAATTCTGACGGTCCTTCCCTGCGGGAATTGAAGTTTCTCCCAAGATCTATATATCTTATATAAAATTGCCAAGTGAGGAATTGAATTATTAAGTTTGTGATATTTTCTCTTTGGACCAGTGAACCACCAAGGAGAGCTTGGGGGAAAACTTTGGGCAACAAAAGCTCAACGCATCCACCGCCGTTGAACCGCGCGCTGCTGTGCTGCTTGTCCCATGGAACCCGATTTCCGACACAAAAGCAATTTGCACTCGCTTGAGAGCTCTATTAAGTATGCACAAGGCAGCAGAATCTGCTCCTCGGTGGTGACCGAGCACCACCAAGCCACCTTGTGGTGGCTGTGGGACACACAATGGGAAACCCAAAAACGGAAGGAACTCGGCAAAGTGACATGACTCGGGATCGAAGGTTGACAATAGCGAATTTTATGACAGTTCGTTGTTGGCGTTTTTTCTTCACTGTTTCTATTGAAGAAATGTGCTGCTCGCCATCAGTTTCAAATCCAACTTTGCTCCAAGTCAGTCAAGGAAAGTTTGTCATTTGGCTTTTGTGTAGTTCGGTTGGCGGAGGTATGAATGTTGATTTCGATCTGATTGGAGCACATTTTTATGGTAATGCTGTCTGCTTTTGATGGGAGAGAAATGCACTTTTGATGCCTTGTGACACTTTGCTTCTTTACTTCTGAAATGTTAGAAGATATTTCATGTTCTACTAAATAAAAACCAGAGTTTCCCATTGCTCATGTGTACATAAATGTGACAGCGAGCCTCCCACCAAATTGTCTCCCAGCTCTTCAAAATCGCAGTGTGCTGCGCTGCTAGGAGGCTCACGAAAATCTGGTGGGTGCGAGCTAGGCGCATAGCTCCCGGGGAGCTCGTCTCATGATCCTAGGTCTCATGCGCTGCGTGAGCTGTTGGTATCTAAGGTGAAAAACAACTTCTTGGTAACGAAGAACCTCAACAACTTTTTTCCGTACACAACTCAAGTGTCTGGTTGGTCTATAAGATACGACTAGGGACTCTCAATGCAAAGGTTAAGGTTTCAATTCTCGTTCGTTTAGGAAGTTTTTGTCGTGAAATTTTCTAATTTAACCAGCGCATGAGACGAAGCTCATGAGACACATCATGAGAAAAATGAGGCGCACAACTTTCAGTCTCAAAATGTACAGAGCTCCTGGGAGCTTGCTTGCCGTGTGGCTCCCGTACATGAAACTACAGCACGTGTACATCAACTCTGATAAAAACCTAAAAATGGCTGGTACCTTAACTGATAGCTCGACGTTCGGAACCGTTGAAATTGTACACTGACCAACTACCACTGATGAGTGAGGATACGCAACGCTTTTCTAAAATCGCATATCAATGCACTGAAAATCATGTCCATTAGGTTGTCCCAAAATTGCACATGGTCAAAAAAACTTGGGGGCTCACCCTGCAAATGATAGCTAAGGGTGTTAGAAACAAACTTTTGTATGACGGCAACTTTCAGAAATGACATTTAGAGGTCGCTCCGGCGAGATTTTTGAAAAATGGCAATTTTTCTTAAAAACATTCATACAAATATTTTATACCGTACAAAAATTGGCAATACCCACTATTTTTATAGTAGTATTGTACAGAGGCACAGTATATAAAAAAATGACAAATTTTTAGTAAATTCAAAAATTCAGGATCAAAAAGTTACCTGAAAAAGATGTCGTTAATTATTTTTCCCAAGTAGTTCGGATCCATATAAAGCTGTAAAAAATATAAAAATAGCATGTATTGCCAATTTTTGTACGGTAAAGAGTATTTGTATGAAATTTATTACGAAAAATGGCCATTTTTCAAAAATCTCGCCGGGGTGACCTCTAAACGTCATTTTTGAAAGTTACCGTCACACAATTTTTTTTTATCTTTATTAACGAAATTTTTAGCCCTAGGCTTGTTCATCTCGGGACCCACGCTTTACTTCCTTTCCGAAGGAAGAACTCACATTTTGCAAGTTTGGCGGGAGTGGGATTCGATCCCAGGTCCTCGGCGTGATTGTCTAGTGTTCTAACCATCACACCAGGTCCGCTCCACACCTACAAAAGCTTGTTCCTAACACCCTCAGCTATCATTTGCAGGGTGAGCCCCAAGCTTTTCGACCATGTGCAATTTTGGGACAACCTAATGCCCATGTACCTTCTAGCACTGCAGCAAACAAAAAAGTTCTCGACTGAGTGAATGGTTACCACACGTTGCACAAGCTCAGAACATTTGCCAAACAACTGCGGGCATGCCGATGCAATTTCCCGTTGGGAGCACTATTTTTTCAACAGATTATTATTAATCTGTACACATAAATTTGCGCATATCGTGCCGTGTCTGTCGAACAGCGTGTCCACATTCGTTCTCATTTATCTCGCTGGTCTTCTTCGCTGGGGATGTGTGTGTACCGCTTCCTGAGGGTTTTCATAGATACTATGCTCTCTGTCATGTTATTTGAATCGGGTAATTTATTGATTTGTCTAGAGAAGGATGCACTCGCCGCCGGAATAGGACGGCGAGGAATAAAGAGCAGCACACCAATTGGCACTTTAAATTCAATAAACGTGGAATGTGATTTGCTTCCCGTCACGTGTCATAAATTACACCGAAACCATGATTTATTCAAACTTTCGCATCTCATCGGGCGCCAGAGCAAATGCAGCGGAATGCAACGAACGTAAAATCCCTGCTCACCTAGCAAGTAAACGGACACATTCGCGCACACAAATGCAATTTATCTCCTTGATTGGCAATTAAATTAAACAGATTAATCGAATTAATATCCCTCGAATGTCTCGTAATTTAAATTGCCTTTCGGCATTCGAAAGCTTGACACTTCTCTCGGCTTCGACGCAATCATCGAACGGTCATCAAAGGAAAATTTCCCGAACAATATATTCCTTTACGGCAAGAGTGTTCCATCAGTCCAAACATTGTAGTTCGTACTATTTCCGTATCCATCCACGCCTTGGGGATTATTAAGGTAGGTTCGGGATTGTGCTCAGTACCGAGAAACAGTGCATTCCAAGCATAAAAATAAACACAGCGATTCTACCACCTCCCACCTACTCGAGTTTCAACATTCCGTTACGACACATCAACAACGGAGACCAAGATTGTTATTTCCGACGCGCCTAGTTGTAACCGCAGGCCCAGCCAGGTTACCATGCAGCAGTATTAATTTCAGCGCTTTAATTAATATCCCTAATGAACGGTTTTGATATAATTACACTAGTTTCAGATCGCGACACGCATGAACACGCTCTCTGAGGTTGCACAACGGGTGACACTGTTTCGAACGGTGGCAAAAATTTGGAAATTCTCCTACATATCACATTGAATGTGTTGTATTTTTCTTACAAAAGGAGGAAAACAAAAAAAAATGGAACATTGCCAAGCAGGGTATTGAACTGTAATGACCATCTATTCTTGGGCAATCATTGAATGTAAATGTTTAAATCATTCAATTAATTCATTTTTATTGACTACATGACAAAATCAAAACAAACGTTGATTTTCAATATATGTTGCCATTTATGTTAAACAAACAAAAATAGTAAATTGAAGTGCCTTTTTCCTCGGTACAGAGTACCTGTGACTGTAATATGAAAAAAAAAATGAAGTCAAGTCCTACAGCTTTAAAAATAAACGGCAGCCAATTAAACGCCCCATAGTTATTTAACCTTCCAGCGCGCGCGCCATCGAATAACCGAAACTGCACTGCGCTCACGCTGAATACGACGAACGAGGTTTTTTGGAAGTGTTGTACTTTTTACAACAGCGCGCGTCCTGAAGGGTTAAAAACAAAATGAATAATTTGAAAATTGCCAATAAATAAATAGGGGTGGAAGCAAAAATAAGCCATGCAGTTTTCATAAACAATGTTGCATAAACAAAAGAATACTAATTATTACAAAGTATCAACATATAACGACACATAGAAACTTACAAATGTAAAAATAAGAGACATCACAAATTGACACAGAACAACACAAATATGCCCTGTTATCCAGATGGATAACACTTTCCGCACACAGGACGACGAGGTTTCATTTATTGGTTTGGGTTCATCAGTCATCTTGGAATTGTATTATAGCTAGCAGTTTGCCTTTTAGTTCACCGTCTTTGTTGCTGTGTCCATAGATTGGTTTTGTCTACGAAAACAAAAGGTAATTGGACATCCCGATTCAGGTTTCACCACTACAGCTCTATAACTTGAAGTCCATTCCAGGGAAAGCTTCGCATCTCTAGTAGGTACTTAATCACGGCCGAAATTGCCTGAAAGTTGTCAAGATTGCATTTCATTGGTCTCTATTCTGCTGGAAACCTATAAATGTGTATTAAAATTAGGGGAATATTTACTAGTCAAATTGAAACATATAACACAGAGAACGCATGAACAATAAATTTTACACTCATTAGACAGTTATTCTGTCTTATTAATGTAACAAACAATACCCTTTAGGTTAGAACAAATCAACAAATGCATAAATAAATCAAAATTTCCCATTAATAATTGATTTTTGAACAGTAAAAATATCAGAATTTCCACTAAAAAAATCAACAATTGCAATAAAAAAAACCAGATTAATCCATCTAGTGGTGATAGTGCCTTTCTCGTCGAATATGTACTCATGATCTTTCCGTTGACGTTAGCCGAAATGATCCTGAATCCTAAGAACACTTTATATAGAAAAGCAACAATTTTAACAAAGCCATCATAGATTAAGGAAACTTATTGATGACACGCATTCCGATGTTATGTTCAACGACAAAACAAAGCAAACACATATCAGACCTCTCAGTTGACTACTTATCAATCTTGACACAGACGAACAGACGTATCACTTGGAACAAAATGCGCTAAAAATCATCGTTACGCAAACATAATCGCCCAATGCTAATTATGTTGTGGTACGCAAACCCATTGAGTAGATGGCGGTAGTGAACAAACGTCAAACAGGAGCAAAAACGATGCGAGCGCCTTGAGCGATCGATTTGCGAACTACGGAATATTTGAATAATTCGTTAAAAAGGGAAGCGATGGGAAGTGAGTAGAGTGAGACGTCTGTTTGTCTGTGACTTTAACTTTATTCAAAATCACAGATCATTTACGATCTTTGACAAAGTTTTTTTTCAGCACACTTTAGGCTATATTTTATTATTCTTGGTTACACGATTCATATAAAAGTTGACCTTCTTATAAAAAAATGAATTTCAAATTTCAATCTCAATGAGAAGAGCGAGGGCTCAACCAGCCGCACCCAAATTGTGAGCAGTAATTTTAAACGCAAAAGGGATTGGAAAAACTTTATTTGGTGTTGATGCGATCAAATTATAATTTTTCCATTAATGGTTGATGCTACCGCAGGAATCTGATATGGCGTGATTTGATGAGATCGTTTTGGTCACGGTGTTGATCTCTTGCATATATGAAGATTTCGACAGTTTCTTAGCTTTTAATCTTACCCAACGTTTACCAGGCTATACAAAATCCACGATTTGATTTATCGCTAACATTGATTTTGTTCACTTTCCGCTATTCGATGTACCGCATGCATGAGTTTGGTTCAATTTTACTTTTGACCACTTCCGGCGGGAAACCTGGAATTCATTCCATGACACTACCGATTGTCCCAAATATGGTCTCAGACTGTTTTCTTGTCTGTTCATCAGGTTACCTAACAAGCCTCGAATTGATGTGTTGATTGCATGGGTTGACATTTGACCAATTTCAGCGGGACAAGCGGAACCTGTTTCGGATCACCGGTGGTTTTCTTATGTGATCTGAACTAATAACCGTTAATTAGGTTATCAAAAAAAAAACCGCGCTTGGATGTGTCGCATGCTTGGGTTTGGTTAACCATTATATTTTGACCACTTCCGGCGGGACATCAGGAACCGGCTCCAGAACACCACCGGTTCAGATATGGTCCGAAACTATTTTCTTGCTAACCGTTCATCAGGTTATCAAAATAGTCGAGCTTTGATGTGTCGCAAGCATGGCTTTTGTTCCTTTTTATATTTGGCCACTTCCGGTGGGTCACTCGGAATCGGTTCCGGAATACTACCGGCAGACCCCAATGTGGTCTGAGCCTAATTTGTTAATAACCGGTCATAAGGTTATTGGAAAAGCTGTGATTTGATGTGTCGCATGCATGAGTTTAATTCACTATTATATTTGGCCACTTTCGGCGGGACACAAGGAACCAGTTCCGGAACACAACCGGTTCAGATATGGTCTGTGACTATTTTCTTGCCAACCGTTAATTAGGTTATCAAAAAAAAAACCGCGCTTCGATGTGTCGCATGCTTGGGTTTGGTTAACCATTATATTTTGGCCACTTCCGGCGGGACAACCGGAATCGGTTCCGGAACACTATTATTTTTTTTTATTATTTTGTCGGCTGTTCGGGTTCGTTTGGAAGTTGACCATCAATGTTAACTTCTTTTCCCGATCAGCCTAGATAGCTGTGTAGTGTCGGTAGCGATTGTCTCAATTGGCTAAGAATAACACTACGGACCGCCTGATCCAGTGGTAAGAGTCCACTAAACAGGTGACCCCTAATTCATGGTGTTATGCGGCTTTATGCTTACCGTGCCAAAGAATGAATGGTTAGGGGGGTCTAATAAAAACCTAACCACAAACGGAGCCTGTGGAGAATTAGGGCGTCCTCGACAGTATTACGCCCTTACTGCGCTAACCGGAGCAATGGTGCAGTGGACCTTGCGTTTCTCCGAGATAATCAGTTGCCCTTCTTAAGTCTCAAATTTGAGGCTAAATAAGGGCGGGGTTATTCAAATGTTGATAATTAGCTTACATTACTGCCTATATGGGTTCGCTAAATGCGTTTTCGCCATTGACGTTTTTCAATTGACACCAATTTGGTTCGTCGTTGATGTTTCCTTTTTGTGCTGTGATTGTGAAGAGTGTAATCCTGTCTAGTTTGGGTAGTGGCTACGGCAAGGAAACCTCAGATCAATTTTCAGCGTAAAAAGCGTATGTAGCCCAAGTGGATCTACTTCAAAAAGTTCATTTTCGTAGGCCTACTTCTGTACATATAGGTTACCTTGTGAACCCAGCTTTGCTTTTTTCATTATAGATGAACTGTCGTGCCTCGAGCATGCTATATTTTAGAATAACGTTAACAGTATGTTTCAACCTTTCCTTGTGGATGCCTTCAAGCAAGCTCTTGTTTTCAGCATCTTTTCGCTAATATTTGGCATCTGAAGTAGCTCAAACATTGATTTGAGATGCTTCAGTTTGATGGAATACTTAGGTAGTACAGTTCATGGTTAACTTAACATAGAATTGCACCTAACCCAACTCTGCATGAGCAGAACTTGTCATGAGTTGACTGATTGGCCTGTGTCAGATGAGGACCCTCTATTTGACCTTTTTGCACTTTGGAGTGTTCCTTCGCAAACTTTGCGTATTCAGGCGTCCCTGCTCAACAAGCTAGGGTACCTGTAATAATTGGTTGCGATCGCATTTTATGGATAACTCGCTTCCATTGCTACTCCAAGAGAGTTTCATTATGGTTTTGTTATTACAACGCCCTTCATTGTGGTATACCATAGCTAATGCTTTGAAAGAAGCTTGTCCTCTGCGGTCTGTGCGGACCGCAAGAGGTATTCCTGAATGGAACTCGGACCTGTTCAAGTTCTAAATATCTTCGGATAAACCAGTCTTTTGTATAGCTACGAATCTTTAGCTTCTACCCCGAGGATTGTAGCTATAGAATCGATTTAGTGGGCACTAAAAAGCTCTGCTTACTTCAAATCTCCTGGAGCAAATGGGGCTTTGTCCTATTTTTCTCCAGAGGGATTTGAGTTTTTCAAACATGTTTTGAACTCTTATAGTTTTCTATTGGGTATTTTCATGGCGTGAAATTACTCTGAAGTTTTATTCCGAAAGGGTGCGTGCGTTGTAAAAAGAAGGAATAAGTTCCAGATTTATCTGGTTACGTCGTTCTTTCTGAAATGCTCGAAACGCATTGTCGATTATCACATCTGTGATGTTTGTCTGGCTAACATGCCTGTTCATGTGAACTCACATGTCTCCCAATTTGGGATGTCCACAGTGACTCTTTTACAAAAAGTTGTATACGTTTTCAAGAAAGCACTCGCTCAAACGTAGTTTTTGCTTGGGTGATTTCTTGAATATTGAGGATGCTTTTGATGACGTGCCTTTCTATGTCATATTGAAAGTCGCGTGACGTCGCAAGCTACCTCCAATGAGCTATATGCTCTTTTAAACGCTTATGCGTTTTAGTGTCCTTTTCAGGGCACTGATTAACCCCGTTGTGGTATGAGCTATGAGCTCTCGTTGCGCTTATGCGTTCATTCCCTCTTCTAGGGCACCCCTTCCTATTTCATCACCTTTCCCTTTCCCTATTCCCATCCCTTGTCCCATTCTCCCTCAGGTAAATGATGAAATAGGCTCATATGTATGGCGATGGCACAAATGTCCCAAATGGAGGATAACGTGCCTCTGGAGCCGGCCTTCTGATACCTGATATGGTCCGAAACTATTTTCTTGCTAACCGTTCATCAGGTTATCAAAATAGTCGAGCTTTGATGTGTCGCAAGCATGGCTTTTGTTCCTTTTTATATTTGGCCACTTCCGGTGGGTCACTCGGAATCGGTTCCGGAATACTACCGGCAGACCCCAATGTGGTCTGAGCCTAATTTGTTAATAACCGGTCATAAGGTTATTGGAAAAGCTGTGATTTGATGTGTCGCATGCATGAGTTTAATTCACTATTATATTTGGCCACTTTCGGCGGGACACAAGGAACCAGTTCCGGAACACAACCGGTTCAGATATGGTCTGTGACTATTTTCTTGCCAACCGTTAATTAGGTTATCAAAAAAAAAACCGCGCTTCGATGTGTCGCATGCTTGGGTTTGGTTAACCATTATATTTTGGCCACTTCCGGCGGGACAACCGGAATCGGTTCTGGAACACTACCGGTTCAGATATGGTCTGTGACTATTTTCTTGTTAACCGTTCATCAAGTTATCAAAAATGCCGCAGTTTGATGTGTCGTATGTATGGGTTTGGTACATTTTCATGTCTCAGTAGTGTACTTCTTCAGGATACATGGTGGCCGGGGTTCTGCTAAACCGAACCAAAGACAATTTTTTGAAAAATTGAGTTTTCTTAACCATAGGATGAAGAATAAGATTATCTTCCCAAGTAACATTTTCAGTTTTATGAAACACTAGAGGATTATCATAAACCTACTTCAATAAAACTCCAGCCAAAGCCACATTATCTGCATTACTTCTACCATAATCTCAGGAAGATTTCAATTTTGCTAGTTGGCCCATCCTGGTGAAGGTTTTGAAGTGTATTCAACAAAAGTAATCCAGCATTTGTAGCGACCATTTCAAGAGTACTCTACCTAGGTAAATGCTATCCCCACTAATAATGACTTTCATCGTAACTATTCTGAATTTATAAATTTTATTCAGTCTTGATAAAATTATCATGAAAGAAAAACAAAACTGCCAGAGAAATAATGCAAATAATACGTTCCAAATTTGCAAATTTCGCACGGTGAATATTTGTCGTAAAGTGCAGCCACACCAGTTGCCCAATGAAATTTAATGTGAAATATGTTAGTAAAGATGCGAAATAATAAGCGCCCTCTTCGAAATCGTTAAATACAACATAAAAATGTCATATTTTTATCTATGATCTCCAATTTGCTTTCATAAAAGCATCATGTAACGCATAATGTCTTGTGATTGCATTTGTAATGATAACCTGTAAGCAAAATGGTTGCGTTAAAAGCTTATCTAAAACCGTTTAGTTATTTTTGCCTTTCTCGTACACTAAGTGTACTGGAAAGGCTATATGTTCACTCCAAAAATGACTTTTTGATAGAAGGCCCGGAGGGTCAAATCACATATACCAATCGACTCAGCTCGACGAATTGAGGTGATGTCTGTGTGTGTATGTGTGTATGTGTGTGTGCGTGCGTGTGTGTGTGTGTGTGTCTGTATGTGTGTGGACAAAAAACTCACATCACTTTTTGACAGTAAACCTCAACCGATTTTAATGACCGACGGTTCATTCGACGCGGAATCTGGTCCCATTGTTTCCTATTGAAAATGGTTCGGATCGGTCCAGCCGTTCCGGAGTTATGGCCATTTAGGTGTTCCGGACCAGTACCCCTGGAAGCGGCCATACATAAAAATATAACAAACACATACATGCGACACATCAAACTGCGGCATTTTTGATAACCTGATCAACAGTTAGCAAGAAAACAGTCTCAGACCATATCTGAACCGGTAGTGTTCCGGAACCGGTTCCGGATGTCCCGCTGGAAGTGGCCAAATATAAAAGCGATCCAAAACTATGCATGCGACATATCAAACTGCGGCATTTTAGATTACCTGGTAAACAGTTAGCAAGAAAACAATCTCAGACCATATCTGAACCGGTAGTGTTCCGAAACCGGTTTCGGATGTCCCGCTGGAAGTGACCAAATATAAAAGTGATCCAAAACTATGCATGCGACACATCAAACTGCGCCATTTTCGATAACTTGATGAACAGTTAGCAAGGAAACAGTCTCAGACCATATCTGACCCGGTTGTGTTCCGGAACCGGTTCCTGGTGTCCCGCCGGAAGTAACCAAATATAAAAAATTTAATCCATGCATGCAACATATCAAAGCGGGGCTTTTTTGATAACCTAATGAAAGCTGTCAAGAAAATAGTCTCAGACCATATCTGAACCGGTAGTGTTCCGAAACCGGTTTCGGATGTCCTGCTGGAAGTGGCCAAATATAAAAGTAAACCAAATCCATGCATGCGGCATATAAAAGCGCGGCTTTTATGATAAAGAAAGGTTGGCATTAAAAAGTCTCAGACCATATCTGAACCGGTAGTGTTTCGGAACCGGTTGCGGATGTCCCGCCGGAAGTGGCCGTATATAAAAGTGAACAAAACTTGTGCATGCGGCACATCTAATCACGACATTTCCGACAACTTGATGACCGCTAATCAAGGAAGTAGGTTAAGACCACATAAGGGACTGCCGGTAGTGCCGAAACTAGTTCCGAGTTTTCCTCCAAAAGCGGCGAAATATAAAATTGAACAAAACCCTGCATGCGAAACAGCAAAGCGCGGCTTTTTTGATAGCCTAATAAACTAAGCAAACAAATAGGCTGAATCCAAACCCGTGCATTGAGATATCGTGGCTTTTTCGGTAACATGATGAACAGTTGCAAAAAAATAGACGCAAGCCATATCAGTGTGTTACGGAACCGATTACGGGTGTCCCGCCAGAAATGGTCAAATGTGAAAGTAGAACCAATACATGCGACATATCAATGACTTATTTAGTAACATGATAAACAGATAGCCAGCAAATAATGGCAGACCATATTTGGGAGAACTGGTAGTGTTCCAGAACTGGTGATGAGACGAGTAACTCGCCGGAAGTGGTAAAATATAGAGGGAAACCAAACCAGAGCGGCGTTTTTGATAATCTGATGAATGGTCAACAGGAAAATAGTCTCAGGCCACATCTAGAACTAGTAATAGTATTTCGGAATTGGTTGCGGGTGTTCAATTGGAAGTGATCAAATAGAAGTGAACCAAAATCATGCATGCGACACATAAAATCGTGTTTTTTCAAAAATTTGCCAAACGGTTAGCAAGAAAATAGTCTCAGATAACATTAATATTCGGCTTTGTAGGTAACCCGATGAACAGTTGACAAGAACATAGTCTCAGACCATATTTAAGATAACCGGAATCGGACCCGCTAATGATCGGACTTACCAATGATAATACATAAAATATAGCCTAAAGTGTGCTAAAAAAAACTTTGTCGAAGATCACGAAGTGATCTGTAATTGTAAATGAAGTCAGCCTTCTTCATGCATTAGCTGACGCTCACCTCGCTGCCGTAGTGAATAGAATGGGGTCACAATGATCTTAATCAAGATCCCAATGCATTTTGCAATATTTTTTAGCTCTGTTTTGCTGTTGAACATAACATCGGAATATGTACTAACAATAAGTTTTCCAAATCGATGTTGGCTTTGTTAAAATTGTTGCTTTTCTTTATAAAGGACTCAGGAACATTTTGGCTAACGTCGACGGAAAGATCATGAGTATTTATTCGACGAGAAAGGCACTATCACCACTAGGTGGATTAATCCGGGTTATATGAAGACTAACCTGTTAAAAAATTTTACAGCTGGAATTTGATGTTTACATTTGTACCATCAATTCCAGTGAAAGTACCTCATTTAGGATATTTAACTATCAAAGTGACTACAAATGGCAGAATTTATAAAATAAATAGTTTGAAACATCGTGTATAACGCTTTGTCATACAGATTCGATAGTAAAACTCTCTCAAGAGTTCAACTGAAATGAATTTCTCCAGAAACTTTTCCATGTATTATACCTTCCACCAAATTTGTCTCAATCGATTTCTCCTGGGATTTTCAATATTTTTTCTAGAGATATATCCTGGGAGAGTTTCCATGTTTTCTTAGAACTTTTGCTAGAGTATCCCACAACCTGTATCATCCTAACTTACCTAATATTCTCCATTACTCTACTAAAAACTCCTGTTGGGAATCTAAACTGAAGACAGGAACTTAACTTGTTTTTTTTTGCATTTGGTTCCATCGGAAAATTTAACCAAAATATTACGTATGGTTCCGCATACCGCAAATGTTAAAAATACATAAGTTTATCGTCTGGAAGTTTAATGTTTTGGAGATTTTGGCTTTCTCAGTGTAGGGAAACCAAACGATTAAACGAATTTTAATCGTTTGGATTCCCTATACTGAGAAAGCCAAAATCTCCAAAACGTTAAAAACACACCTATTGAGCAAGCTCTTGATGGTAGGTCCAAGATAAGAAGCATATTCGATATTTTTTCTGTCTTTATTATACAAATCTGGGAGTGGTTTGTCTTTCGATATTTAAGATGTTTTTTTTAAACACTTTTCAGTAATTTGAGATTAGCAAGATCTTCGATAGATGATATGGAAATATACACTATGCATTTGTTTTCGAATTTTTTAGACATTCCGCGGAATTCCGTTTGATTTCGCCATTATTTATTTTTTTGAGACGAAATTTTTAGAATTTGGCGAAACGAAACGAAATTCAAAATCATAAATTTCGCCAAGCTGAATTCCGTGGAATTCCGCGGAATTTTGTTTCGAGTTGTATTTGGCGAAACTTTTCGGTATACCGCATACCCTTACTATACTGCATGCGTCTTGTGTAGCGTTTCTACTAGAAACTTTCTAGAGATAACGATTGTACATATTTGCCAATTTATGGTACATTTTGATTTATTTATGCACTTTGTGATTTGTTTATGGACATTTTGTAGTTTATTATTGCTCCCACCCCTACTTCTATATTGGCAATTCATGATTTTTTTTTATGGAAAATGATCATTTTTTTATGAGTCGTTAATTTTTTAGCCACAAATAAACTGCAAAAAGAAGGAAAGCAATATTCACAACAATTTTATAGTTAGCTATGGTTTTTACACGTGGGATACGTACCGTGTAAAAAGTACAATAAAAACCCAGATTAACCCACCTAGTGGTGATAATGCGTTTCTCGTCGAATAAATAGGGTACCTGTACCAGTTATCGCACTACCTAAGGGAAACTATTTCTACAAAAATAAGAAGACCAACGGGGTTTGGTTGAATTTTATATTTAGCCGCTTTTGGAGTGAAACTCGGAACTAGTTCCAGCACTACTGGCAGTCCCTAATGTGGTCTTAGCCTACTTCCTCGATTAGCGGTCTTCAAGTTGTCGGAAAAGTCGTGATTTGATGTGCCGCATGCATAAGTTTTGTTCAGTTTTATATACGGCCACTTCCGGCGGGACACCCGGCTCCGAAACCCTACCGGTCCAGATATGGTCTGAGTTTTTTTTTATGCGAACCTTTCATTATCATAAAAGCCGCGCTTTGATATGTCGCATGCATGGATTTGGTTTACTTTTATATTTGGCCACTTCCAGCGGGACATCCGGAACCGATTCCGGAACACTACTGGTTCGGATATGGTCTGAGATTGTTTCTTGCTAACTGTTTATCAGGTTATCGAAAATGCCGCAGGATGATGTGTCGCATGTATGTGTTTGTTACATTTTTATGTATGGCCACTTCTAAGGGTACTGGTCCGGAACACCTAAATGGCCGTAACTCCGGAACGGCTGGACCGATCCGAACCATTTTCAATAGGAAACAATGGGACCAGATTCCGCGTCGAATGTCGAAGTCAAATCATCGCTGAATAATCTTAACTACTTTTAAGAGAAATTAATACATTTTCGATATGTATGATCCTAAAATCGGTGAAGTAGGAAAAACTTTATTCAAAACATACTCAAGCAAAAATTGTCAATTTCAAGCCATTTTGATGTCACTCTATCACAATTGAAAGTCAAACAATTTGTTATGTTATTCATGTAACGACCTATGATATTATTTCTTTGGAAATTTAAAAGCAAGTATCAATATCAATTTTAAAAGTTTGGTAGAAACTTAAATGAATTATACAAAACAAGGAAATCGTTCTCTAGAAACAATAGGTAGGGTAATTGTTCCCTTCGTTGTGGTAGTACCTAGTGTTGCAGTAATGGCAATTGAGCACTTTTTCGACTGAAATGTTACCAAAAGGTATTTTTAATAGATATATTGTGCTTAAATTATGAGATTGTACCATTTGTTTGCTTAAGATTTGCCCAAAAACCTATTTTAAAAAATATTTTCCTTGATATGTGTGGTGCTGTGTTCCTATTGTTGCGGTATCCCATATGATTTCAATGGGATACCGCAACAATAGAAACAAATACCGCAACATTAGGAACACAATGTTCTTTCAGATAAAAACGAATAAGATGCTCATAACAACCTCAAAGTGGCAATATTTCGTTATTTTCCCTTGGATAAAGGATAGATTTTATTATTTTCAATTCAATCTATGTAAAAAGTTTGCCTGGGGCGATACAATTGTGGTTTAAACATGAACCCAGAGCTAAACTCCTCCATGATTGGATCAATTACCCTATAAAACGAACTGAATCGAATGGCAGCAAATCCCTACTCATATTCTTTCGTCTCCTCTTTACGCTACCCAGAGAGCTCAACGGGTGAGAGCGCACGAACGTACGGATAGAGACCGCCATTTGTATGTCTCAACTTTCTGAGCCCAGTTACGTACCGTAGGTAAATTTTTAATTTCCGAGCCCTGCTTAACAATGACCGGTGTGGGTCGCTTGGCTGTTCCAGGCTCACGGGTGGGATTAGTCTAATACGTCAAAACAAACTGGGACATATGTCATAATAGATCTAACAAGAAAAAAAATATAACTATTTTGGCCCATGCATAGCTACGTGTTCCCCGTGTGCATAAAACCACCCGAAACGGGAACCCCCGGGAGGGCCATCAGCGCACCGTGTGGTTCAGCTTTCGACCACACCGAGTCCTTTCGGGACGGACACGATCTGGTCCAATTCGACATGGGGTGGAACGCTATGCAGCGCAGTCAACAACGTATGTAGTAGGTCTAGCTATGTATATGTGTAAAGTTTCAACTTTTGGGATGGCGTGCGTTGCTTCGGATGGAACCCAACCCAAGGGAGGAGGCTGATGTGGAATTACGTAATTTTACAAATGAGATGGTTTATTCATGTAGCGAGTTTTGGTTTCATGTGGCAAGTTGACTCGGGTGTTGTTGTGTACGACATTCGAACGGAAATAATAAGCACCGTGTACGCTGCCGTCCTACGCATAACTGTCCCATGTTATATGGGAACCCCATATAACATGGGACAACTATGCGTAGAACGGCAGTACGGAAGTGTGACATTCGGTTCAATAATGATGGTCCTAACTGATTATTAACGGTGCTTCATTTATTGATAGGTACGTTGTTTGAAAAGTGACGGTTATCGAAAATATTTAACCATTTTGGCACAGAGCTGCTGGAATTTGCAATGATTTTTTCATCATTTTTTAAAAGGTTCACACATTTTAACTATTTATGGTTTATATTGTATAGAAAAATAGGAACAACACATTGAAAACTACAGAGAATTTAAACCGACCGTTAAAACAAAGGAACGATGCGAAATACGTATAATAAGAAGTCTGTTTGTCTAATGCAGTTGATCGACTGTTTCAATTATTCGTTTAAACAAACTGTACCATAAAGAGTACCTTATCCAAACTCGTTCCAATCATCAACGAAACAACTATGAACCCTGGACGGCCACATGTGTGCAAGTGAATGCACTGTACACAGAGATCCAAGTACAGTAATTGGCACGCTTCAATCAATCGGCGTGCAGCAAATTTGTGATTAAACTGAAACGAGTTTGCAACCTAGCATGGGCGCGCCACTCATTGTTCGCTTTGAACAAATAACCACTCTCACATATTGCAAAACAGGTCTCTTTATCATTTTCAAACAAAACTGCCCACCCATAGCAATGCATTCGTACAATTCGTGGAATTGAACACGCAATTTTCTAAATTTGCATCATTTGTCGTTGCCCCAGTCAGTCAGTCAGATGGAAGCTTTTTGCCGGGTGGAGTAGTGATTGCAATGGTTCCTCCCCACAAGAACGCGCAATTTAACTTGCGCAAATATGCGAAAATCTGTTAGCCTCGGGTCAGGACTCGGGAATGAAATTTCGAACGAATGATATTGACATTAGCTTTGACGAGGCTTGGAGCGTGACGACTGCGGAACGTTTGGCGGTTGAGCTTTATTTACGGATGATGAATGCATGTTTTCATTAGGATTTGCCGAAAATTAGCACTCATCAAAAAGGCAAATCAGCGAACCGGCGTCGGTTAATACAATTGAATTTTGACAGTAAATTATTTTAAACTTGCGGCAAAATAATTATTATTGTTGAACCACATAATTATAAGGCCTATGAAACAGTGAATTCTGCCAACAACTTCCATGTTCTGTGGCGAATAGAACAGCTGACCCCGGGATGGTCCACTATAGGATAATTTGAACGACATTTCATATGCTTATTTTTTTAATATAAGGCTGATACAAATTTATTTTTGACTTTTTGTCTCCCCCCCCTTCAAAAATTTTTGGCTGGATTTTGCATTTTGAGGGGGCAGATAAAAAAATATTTATCAAAATATCGGGTCTTGCCAAAATATCTTTAACAAATCCGATGAGTTTTTAATATTTTTCAGAATAAATGCTTTATTATTTTTATCCCCCCCCTCGACCAGCAAAAGAGTGGTGGGACAAAAAGGGAAATAAATATTTGTAACGGCCTAAGTAAAATTAATGAGTGTAATATGTAGAACAGGTATAGATTTTCATTTATTATCGCAATCATTGCTTAAGACAATTCAGTTAGGATATCATGTTGTTTTACCATCGAAGTTATTTACTGATACTTAGGGGTCCACTATTGGTTAAAATACTCTATGATAGACGATTTCAGAAGATAGTCCTGCATGTTTTGCACATTATTCAATTCTCTGGTTTGAGGATCAAAATTCCTTTCGTATCATGCAACATAAATTATGCTACCGGAGTTAAGAACAATCAAAAAGTAATTGGAACTAGAAGCGGTTCAAAGTTAATTTAGTTTAACATTTGTAGCTAGTTTTCATTTGATTGAAAGCGGTTTCCATATTTTTGCCAATGGTATTGAAATCAGAAATTATAAGTACAAATTACAAATATCATACATTAAGCTTAATATTTCATAAATTTTCTTCATGTTTCTGGAATACATGCGGCATGATTTGATGCCGAAAACTTATAATTATTAGTGACATCATGCCGATTTTTTACGGTGTATATTAGGGTGCCAACGAAAATCGACTTTTCGAATTAAATTCGAAATTTCGAAATTCGCAATGCTTGTAAGGATCGAAGTTTGTTTGTTTGTTTATTTCCAGTAGCGTAAAGGAGAACTTTTTGCCTTTCTCGTACACTAAGTGTATTGGAAAGGCTATATGTTCACTCCAAAAACGACTTTTTGATAAGAGGCTAGGAGCGTTAAGTCACATATACCAATCAACTCAGCTCGACGAATTGAGGTGATGTCTGTGTGTGTGTGTTTTTTTTTTTTATTCTAGGAGTCCAAAAATCTTCTAAAGACGCTGTGTGGGATTCGAATGTGCGCCTACCCACTAAAAACACTCTCCTAGTTCACCTCCACCTTAAATTCCCCTCCGGTACCACCATGCAGTATTTCTTCGGAGGGGAGGCGTTATGTGCCTTGTGCACCATCACCAATTCGTTATTCTAGTCTTCGTACTGAGCCGTTTGGCTCCCGTGTAATTTGTTATTCTATTTTGATTAAACAGTTGCCATTTAGCGACCTTCTACTGTGTTAGCCACATTTACCATGCCACATGCCGAGCCATTTAGCTCCAGATGTATGTGTGTGTGTGTGTGTGTGTGTGTGTTTTTTTTTTTTTTTTTTTTTTTTTTTTATTCTAGGAGTCCAAAAATCTTCTAAAGACGCTGTGTGGGATTCGAATGTGCGCCTACCCACTAAAAACACTCTCCTAGTTCACCTCCACCTTAAATTCCCCTCCGGTACCACCATGCATTTAAGGTGTGTGTGTGTGTGTGTGTGTGTGTGTGTGTGTGTGTGTGTGTGTGTGTGTGTGTGTGTTTTTTCCTCCCAACCTCCCCAGCAGAGAAAACCGATTGGAAAAACTCTGCTACACCTTGATGCCTCGATCCCCCTGGTACCACTGATATGCGACTGCTTCAGGGGGGGCAATGCGCTCATGCGCTCTTCTGCTACTGTGCTCATGCACTTTTTGTCGCTCCTAATCTGTACTCATACACGTCTCGTATTTTGCTTACTCCGGTTGGTGTTGGCTCGCCATTAAGCGGACAACATGCTTAGTTTCAAATTTGTTATTCTACACGTTCTAATGTTAGTACCAAACATATCGCCATTCAGCGACACATAGGTACAACATACACACAATTTGTTATTCTAATACCACGCAAGGCATTCGGATCCTACTAACTTGCTCCGAACGGTGTCCTCCCCCCGCCGCCGTTGTGCCATTTAGCACTCCAGCTTTTCGCGCACGACTCGTGTAGTCCCCGACGGTGGATCTACCCTACGCCGACAAAGAGTTCCCCGGCAGTGGAACATCTTCCAAAACCGTTTCTTCCCAGACAGGTGCCGAGGTCTCTCCTGCGATTCCGGTTGGAGACTGGCTTCCGGTTCACAGGCGCCCCGACGACCAAATTCCGGTGCTTCTTCGCGATAGACTCGGTCTAGTCCCCGGCGGTGGACCTAGCCTACTCCGACGGAGAAAAACCCCGGCGGTGGAAGTACTCCCGATACCGATGTTTCTATCCCGACCAGTAAGGTGCCGAAGTTGGTCCGGCGATTCCGGTTGGTGGTGGACTTCCGGTTCACCGGCGCTCCGGCGACCAAAAACCGGTGCCACGTTACGGACGACTCAGTCATGTCCCCGGCGGTGGATCATGCCTACCCGGATCGCGTTCCGCCGCTCTCTGGTCTTCGCGCCACTTCCTCTGCAGCGCGGACAGCATCCTCGTTACTGCTCTGTCGACAGCGTTCCACGTGTTTTCATCGCGACACATCTCTTCGACAATGTTGTCGACTGTCACTCCGCGCAGCAAGACGCGAATTTCTTCGAACCTGGGGCATTCGGAAACGACATGTTCCGGTGTCTCCTCCACGTTGACACACTCCGGGCAAAAGGGCGAAAGAGCGTGCCCAACCCGGTGCAGGTACTTCCTGAAGCAGCCATGGCCGGACAGGAACTGCGTCAGATGGAAGTTCACCTCCCCATGCTTCCTATTCACCCACGCTGACACGCTAGGGATAAGTCGGTGAGTCCACCTGCCATTCGCCGAATTGTCCCACTCTTGCTGCCACTTAGCCAACGAGTTCGCTCTGACGATATCTCTTACGCTCCTGGTACTTCTGCGATGGTAGCATTCCACGTCTTCGGCGATGGTGATGCAAATGGGCATCATTCCCGCGATAACACATACTGCCTCCGTCGAAATGGTTCTGTACGCGCTGGCGACCCGAGTGGCCATGAGTCGGAATGCGCTGTCTAGCGCTCTTCTATTCCGCTTCGTACTCAGTGCTTCAGCCCATGCTGGGGCACCATACCTGAGTATTGAGCCTGCTACGCTCGCCAGAAGACGCCTCTTACTACTTCGTGGTCCCCCGACGTTCGGCATTATCGTCGCTATAGCATTGACAGCCTTCGCCGCCTTTCCGCAGGCGTAGTCGACGTGCTCCTTGAAGTTAAGTCGATCATCGACCATCACTCCTAGATGCTTCAAAGCTCGTTTCGATGTGATTACGTGCTCTCCGACTACGATCTCCATCGTTTGGGCTGCTTTACAGTTGCTGACCAGAAGCACCTCCGTTTTGTGATGGGCAATCTGTAGCTTGACCCCAGTCATCCATCTTTCAACAGTGGACATTGATTCCGTCGCCAGCATTTCAACTTCTTCAAGAGTCTCTCCCATTACCGTCAACACGACGTCGTCTGCGAAGCCCACAATGACGACTCCTTTGGGAAGTTTTAACGACAGTACGCCGTTGTACATGGCATTCCAGAGCGTTGGGCCTAGTATGGACCCTTGTGGAACACCTGCCGTTACTTCTATAGACCTCTGCCCTTCGTTGGTCTCGTACACCAGTACTCTGTTCTGGAAGTAGCTCCGTAAAATCTGGCACAGATAATCGGGAACCCGCATACTGTGTAGCGCTACGGCGATAGCCTCCCAGGTGTGTGTGTGTGTGTGTGTGTGTGTGTGTGTGTGTGTGTGTGTGTGTGTGTGTGTGTGTGTGTGTGTGTGTGTGTGTGTGTGTGTGTGTGTGTGTGTGTGTGTGTGTGTGTGTCTGTGTGTGTGTGTATGTGTGTGTGTATGTGTGTGTACAAATAAACTCACATCACTTTTTGGCAGTAAACCTCAACCGATTTTAATGACCGACGGTTCATTCGACGCGGAATCTGGTCCCATTGTTTCCTATTGAAAATGGTTCGGATCGGTCCAGCCGTTCCGGAGTTATGGCCATTTACGTGTTCCGGACCAGTACCCTTGGAAGGGGCCATACATAAAAATGTAACAAACACATACATGCGACACAACAAACTGCGGCATTTTGGATAACCTGATGAACAGTCAGCAAGAAAACAATCTCAGACCATATCTGAACCGGTACTGTTCCGGAACCGGTTCCGGGAGTCCCACCGGAAGTGGCCAAATATAAAAGTGAACCAAATCCATGCATGCGATACATCAAATTGCGGCATTTTGGATAACCTGATGAACAGTCAGCAAGAAAACAGTCTCAGACTATATCTGAACCGGTAGTGTTCCGGAACCGGTTCCGGGAGTCCCACCGGAAGTGGCCAAATATAAAAGTGAACCAAATCCATGCATGCGATATATCAAAGCGCGACTTTTTTGATAACCCAATGAAAGGTTGGCATAAAAAAAGACTCAGACCATATCTGAACCGGCAGTGTATCGGAACCGATTCCGGATGTCCCGCTGGACAAGGTTGCAACCATTCATTTGCAAAGATTTACATTCATTTGCTATTATCTCAGTTCAGAAGCATGCTATCGAAAAACAATGTATGGATGAATTTAACCTTGTAGTTTTATCTGAAAGTTTGCCGAATAACATTGGGGTCGCAAACGTATACCAAAGTCGTGAGCGAGCTGTGAAGGCAACTCTCCACGCGGTGAATGTAAATTTCATTCACGCTGTGGAAAGTTGCCTTCACAGCTCGCTCACGATTTTGGAATGCGTGTGCGACTCCAATGTTATTCGGCAAACTTTCAGATAAAACTACAAGGTTAAATTCATCCATACATTGTTTTTCGATAGAATGCTTCTGAACTGAGATAATAGCAAATGAATGTAAATCTTTGCAAATGAATGGTTGCAACCTTGCCGCTGGAAGTGGTCACATATAAAAGTGATCCAAACCCATGCATGCGGCATATCAAACTACGGCATTTTCGATAACCTGATGAGCAGTTAGCAACAAAACAGTCTCAGACCTTATATGAACCGGTAGTGTTTCAGAACCGGTTCCGGGTGTTCCACCGGAAGTGGCCGTATATAAAAGTTGACAAAACTCTTGCATGCGGCAAATCAAATCACGGCACCGGAATTGAGGAAGTATGCTAAGACCACATTATGGACTGTCAGTAGTGCCGAAACTAGTTCCCTCCGAAAGCGGCTAAATATTAAATTGAACCAAACCCATGGCTTTTTTGATAACCTAATAAACTTTAGCAAGCAAATAGGCTCAGACTATTTAAGAGACTATCGGTAGTGTTTCGCAACCGGTTCCAGGCCGGAAGTGACACCAAACCCATGCATGCGATACCTCAAATCACGGCTTTTTAGGTAACATGATGAACAGTTGCAAGAAAATAGACGCAAGCTCTATCAGTGTGTTACGGAACTGATTCCGGGCACAGACAAACAGACGTAACACTTGCGAAATTTCCATCGACCACGCTTTTAACGATCATTTTAAATTTTTATAGTTGTGGATTTCACGACCAGAGGCGCGCGCATCGTTTTTCTATGAGTTTGACGTTTCAAACTAGCGCCTTCTGTTGACGATATGGCACAACACAGTGATTCGTGCAACTTTTCCACCAGGTGATGGTAGTGTGAACTGGGCGATGGATTTCCTTGAAAATCGTTCAAGCTGTTACGTCTGTTTGTCTGTGTTACGGGTGTCCCGCCAGAAATGATCAAATGTAAAAGACAACCAATACATGCGACATATCGATGACTTATTCAGTAACAAGATAAACGGTTAACCAACAAATAATCTCACACCATATTTGGGAGAACCGGTAGTGATCCAGAACTGGTGACAAAACGAGTAACGCGTCGGAAGTGGTAAAATATCGAAAGGAACTAAACCATAGCGGCGTTTTTGATAATCTGATGAACAGTCAACAAGAAAATAGTCTCAGGCCACAGTAGTTCGGAATCGGTTGCGGGTGTGATTTGAGAGAAGTGAACCAAAACCATGCATGCGATACATAAAATCGCGGCATTTTCAAAAATTTGCCGAACGGTTAGCAAGAAAATAGCCTCAAATCACATCAATTTCCGGCCTTTCAGGTCACGTGATGAACAGTTGACAAAAACATAGTCTAAGACCATATTTGGGACAACCGGAATCAGTTCCAGGTGTCCCGCCGGAAGTAGTCAAACGTAAAGTTTAACCAAACCCATGCAAGCTGCACATCAACTAGCGGAATTATAAAGGTTAACAAAATAAATGTGAAAGCGATAAATCAAATTGTGGCTTTTTTGATAGCATGTAAACGTTGGGTAAGATTACAAATGAAGAAATGATCAAAGTCTTCATATATGCGAGAGAACGAAATCGTGACCAAAGCGATCTCTTCAAACCACACCATTTCAGATTCCTGCGGTGTAAATGTATAGTAGGATGGATCAACGTTTTATATAAAAATATAATTTAATCGCGTCAACCTGATACAGTTTTTCAATCTCCAATCTCCTTATGCTTTTAAAATTACTGCTCACAATTTGGGTGCAGCTGGTTGAGCCCTCACTCTTCTCATTGCGATTGAAATTTGAATGGAAAATTTACATTTTCTGTATTTTTCTCGTAAGGAGGTCAAATTTCAAATAGTCGAGCAGGAGTAATATGGCAGATCCTTTCTTATCAATCGTGCTTGCTAGATCGTCATAAACACGGACTGCTGTAGTTTTGATGCTTTGCCCTTTCTGAAAACCTGCTTGACATTCCGTCAACAGATTATTCTCCGCGATGAAGGATGACATTTGCTGTACCAGGAGTTTTTCGAAAGAATTGGACAATGCACAAAGGATACTAATCGGCCTGAGGTTAGACAATGTGTTCAGGTGCGGTTTCTTCCGTAGTGGCAAAATCTTGGCATGCTTCCAGCTTGTAGGGTAAGAAGATGTTTCCGCCTTGAAGGTGCTTACTGCTTATGTATACACGGAAAAAAATCCATTCCCCTCATCATGAATAAAAAAATCATGTTCTTATGATGTCTGCCAAGTCATAATATCATAATTAAGATTCATGATATCATGAATGAGTTGACCAGAAATATGAATAGAAACAAGCATTTTCATAAATTATATTCATGGTCGCTTCCTAGCGTTACACTTATCTGCCATATGCAATTATATAAATCGAGCGGTCGTCCAGCACAGACATGTGGAAAAAGTTGAACCTGCTATTTTTGCAAAGTTTTTATTCGGTTAGAGTAATAAATGTGCATATATCAGGAAATGGAACATCAAAACAGTGTGCCCGTAAGATTCGGCTGTTTGTTGGGAGTTGATTGACTAAAAAGTAAACGCGCAAAAAGTAAACAGTGCCCAGTTCGCGTTTTCGTTGTGCCATCCGTCTTAGTTCCGATTTTATGTACGGAGGGTGAAGCAAAGTGGGAATCGCGTGCGCTAATTTACGGTAATTCGCTCTATTTTTCCGGTTTATCCTTCGTTCGACGACTTCGGAGACTCAGCAAGTGATGTGAACTAACTAGTAAACAATCGATATGGTTTGGAGGGCATCCTTAGCCCGTAGGATGTAGCAGCCAAAGACAAAAATAGTAAACCAGCCAAATATGATTATCCGGTGAGTTCGATCATTGTTTTTCTCTTTTATATTTGAACATGACATATCTTCACTAACAGGAGGCCAACTAAAAAGTGCTGCTTGCTCGTAGAAAAAATGGATGATGGATAGGCCCCAAAATCATAGAAATGAGCTCTGATATCACGTATTTGATTTTCTTATGGTTTTAGCTTGCATCGTTTTATTAATCTAATTAAAAACATTTGGGACCGACGACGACGGAATCATAAAAGTGATACTTAATTTCATGAATTCTATGCATGGCTTCATCTCCCTCAACCATGCTTTTAAGAATTTGATTGAGAAGCATTGAGGTTCTACGACGACGGAATCATAAAAGTAATTCTTAATTTCATGAATTTTATGCATGGCACCATCTCAATCAACCATGATTTTATGAATTTGACTGAGAAGCATTGAGGTCCGACGACGACGGAATCATAAAAGTTTTTTTTTGATTCCATGAATTCTATGCATGGTTCTACCTCACCCAACCCTAATTTTATGAATGTGGTGGTAAAGCATCAGGATCTGCATCCAGGTTTATGAAAATTATTCTTGGCTTCATGAATGCTACTCATGATCCCAGCTAATTTAATCATAGCTTCATGATTATATTTTCCATTTTTGGTCGTCGAAAGCCAAAACAATAACGGGTGCATAGCGTTATGGTGAAATCATTCATAAAATCATAAAATTTAATCATGGTGTATATTTATAACATAAAGTCATAAAAATATCGGGAAACTATGAGTCATATTCATGGTCTTGGGAATGGATTTTTGTCCGTGTATCATGCAACACTGATTCAAGTTTAGCATCTAACCCCGCTTTCACCGTGTCAATTTTTCCGCTGATATTTGCGTTTATCTCCTCGATACGCGAAATAGTTTTTGCAAATTGGTCATTCATCGCCTGCGTAACGGCCTCCAACGTCGGGGTCTGGGAGATTGTGACAGCATCATCATCCGATCGTACGCGCTTGGAGGAATTTGACGATTTGCCACTATACATACTAGTAGGAGTGCGATGGAGCGACATTTTGTTCTCGAGTTGTTTTCGACGGACAGAATAACCACGTCAGAGAGATAAAGATAGCTCACTTATCGTTTCATGACGATCTTATTGCTGCACCTTGCGCCGCACAAAACAATGTCTGCTTTGAAGCCAAACTTCTCAATCGGAATTTTGGTCCAGATAAGTCACGGCGGAACTGGATAACACGTACACGATCGCGGAAAATACTCGGGATTCTACGGAGATAGTACCGACGGATAGAGAAAACGGATCTAATCCACTATCGACAATTTGTTTACGGGCGATTACTCACAACACATTGCAGTAGCAGTGTTGCTAGAAAGTAGGCTTCGCCACGAACGGACGCGTTTTCGCTTTGCTTGTCACGTTTTTTCGCGATCCCGTTTGGTGTGATTTTAATGAAAATTTGGTTGGTGCTACGCCATCCGGAAGCAATACGTGTGCTACGGTGTTAGATTCGTCATTGGATTACAGGTTCAATTGGTGCAATAGCTGGCAGAAGTGGAAATTAGCCTCTGAGCTGGCAGGATACTAACATTTTCCGTAAAAGATGCGAGACTCGTGGAACGGACCTATGGTAAGTCGCAACATTCCGTGCTAATCAAGTGATATGGAATAATTTGATTCCATGCATGCGGCAAAATGGCATGAAAAGATTGAAAAAGTGATACATTAGTTGACCAGTCGTAATTAAGAAGAATTAGAATCTGGAAGAAAGTGGCGTTCGTGCGTAGGTTTCCTTGGATTGTGCTGGATGATTACGACTGGAATATATTGATTCCGCAATGCTTGCCTCAGGCTGAGACTCATTCTATCGTCTAGTGTAGTGCATGTCGTTGATAATTACCATAGCGTCCCAGTGTCCCAAAATTGTAGAACTAATGTACAAAATTGTATACAAGAAGCTCCCTCCCAAAAATCCGGCAATACTTTATGTAACGAGGAACGGTTGACAGCTTACCCCTTGAAAAAGGCTTAATAAAAAGCCGAAACGTCGGGAAAAGCAAAACTTGCCGTTTTGATTTACCCAAGACTGACAAAGCCAGCATTCCGAAGGTTTCCTTAGATGTGTGTCAAACGAAAAGACAAGCCTGTCGCATTTTTTTTCATGCAGTCATTCGAAAATTTACATGTACATGCATCTAGCGCGTGATTCGAAATGCAAGAAAATTGTAAGAGGAATCAAATCAGTTGACAGGTGAGCGGTAACATAATAAAGACAGTAACGCCTTGGATGAATTTTGTTTGAAGAATGTTTCAAATTGCTGAATTCAAGCAACATTGGAGAAAACGGTGATGTTGCGTAAACCAATGGTGTTGATGGTGATGGATGATCGTGACAGGATTTTGGAACCGGCTTCCGGTTGAAATTTGGTGAGATCAGTCTGATTTTCATTATATACAGTAATGTTCCGATATTATCACGCCCTCCGCGCATCAGTCTTTCATTTTTCATTCATTTGCTGTTGCATTTGAGAACAAGTGTTTACTCTCTTCTTCAAGATGAATGTTGAAGGCGCGTTTTGCAGCGTTAAAAATATTGAAAATGCGTACAGGTATGTTCCGTTTTTGTCACTATCCGTTATTATCACTATCCGTTTTTGTCACTATCCGATTTCGTCAACATTTCATTCCGTTTTTGTCAACACTAAAGTTTTTGTCAAATTTGTTGCCTCAAACACGAATTATTCATAGTTTAACCAACTGGAACTTGGCCTGCCTCTTCAAGTGTTCTTCGAGAACTTAAATAGTTCGGGGTTTTGCCCGTCGTTGCCTGAATTTTTACACTAAAATCTTTTTTAACATTACTTTTTTTAAGTGCAATAAATTCCACGCGGTTTTTACACGATTTTCTTGAAAATACGCGATGTGCTGAATTCTTCTCTTCTGGTCGCTATTTCTTTTCGACGGGGCTCAAATTTCAACCAGAGATCTCTCTTGTCATTATTGATACCCTGTCCAAATTTTCCCGTCTGAAACTGCTCTATTCACTAGGTAAACTGGAGATTCCTATAAAATTTTATCCGGGATTTCATCTTTCGATTGCTCTAAAAATGCAATCTTGGTTTCCTTCAGTAATTTCTACTAGCGATTCTACCTTGTATTCCTCCAGATTATTTAATGAATTTCTTCTGAGATATCGTTAGGAAATAATTCAGAAGTTTCTTGAGGTGAATTAGGAGTTAAGTCTTTCAGAAATAAGTTTCTCTAGAGGGGTCTAGGAACTTGACAATCGATCTGGGGATTTCTCCAGCAACTACTGAAGGGTTCCTAGAAGAATCTAAGGGTTCCCAAAAATCCTAAAGAAATCCCTGGTTGGGATGCGGCTGGGATGATTTTGCTTCGGAATGTTGGCTTTGCAGTCTTTTGGGGAATCGAAAACACTAGTTTATGATTTTTCCCGACGTTTCGGTCCGTATGGGACCTTTTTCAAGGGTTCTAAAATATAATTATTCAACTATCAATACAAAATTTTAAACATTTAATTAGTTTTACAATTTACCAATCGGTCAAGGTTTCCTAGTCAAGATGGCTTTGCTAAACTCAAAAATGTCATGCGGAACTTTTGGTCTAAATGGAAGATTCAAAGGTCAATTTTCATTTTATACATATTTGTTGTCCTGCACTGTACTCACATAGATTGAGTCCGTTCGGTTTTCAATCGTCGTGATGCGGACAATCTCCTACCTATCGGGCGGTCTAGAATTCGGTCCCTGTTTTTGGAATCTTCCACCATTGCTTTTCGCATGATATTCTTTTTGTTTGTGTGAGTCACTTTCTCTCTGTTTAGTTTAGTGTGTGTCTTAACTATCTAACCCTGAGAAGATTCTCTCATCTATCTATATTGTTTTGATCGTCATCTTCTATTCGTCGTCTCGTTTTTCAGTAAGTGTAATAGTCCGGCATAAGCTACATGGAGATTGTCAGTGTCTGTGCGTTTGTTCACAGTATTGTTAGTGTTGTATATGTGGCAACTTTCAAGAATGTGTAGATTGTTTGTTTTGAATGTCCTATCTATGATGTTTGTTTCGTCTAGCTTAAAATTATGGTCCATCGTTGCTGCATGGTTAACAAGTGCCGTTTTTTCCCTCACCCAGCTAACCTCCGCGTCTTCGTTTGTATACCCTTTGTCTAGTAGTGTTTTTAGCTTTTTCAAGTTTGATCTATGTCCAGATATTCTTTGTTTTAGTTTTGTACTGGTCATTCCTATATAGCATGCCTCACAATCTGCGCAGTCTATTTTGTAAACAACGTTGCTTTGTTCGGTGTTGGGTGTTTTGTCTTTTACCGACGGAAGAAGAGACCCAATTGTTTTGTGTTGTCTGTTTGCTATTTTTATCCCTGGGTAGTCCCTTTTTAGTGTTTTGGTTATTTGTTGTGTTAATCCGTCAATGTTTGTGAGCGAGTAGAATTTCATTTCGTCTTGGTGTGTTTCTGTCTCGGTTTCTGTTCTACTCACGTCCATAGCTGTATTGTTGTTTACCGTTTGATGTTTTGCACGGTTGATTAGTCTGTTGATGAGGCATTTCGAGTTTCGAGTTTAGCAAAGCCATCTTGACTAGGAAACCTTGACCGATTGGTAAATTGTAAAACTAATTAAATGTTTAAAATTTTGTATTGATAGTTGAATAATTATATTTTAGAACCCTTGAAAAAGGTCCCATACGGACCGAAACGTCGGGAAAAATCATAAACTAGTGTTTTCGATTCCCCAAAAGACTGCAAAGCCAACATTCCGAAGTAAAGAAATCCCATCAATTCTGAACTTATACAGGATTCCTAGGAGGAATTTCTCAAGGTTTCCCACTAGGAAATTTTGGAGGATTCTCAGGAATAACTCTCCGGAGATTTCTACACAGAACATCAGGAGGACTCCCTGAAGAAATTTCTGGAGGGTTTGAGGAAAGAATTCCTGGAAGATTACTAGACTAAACTACTGGGATATTCCCAGGAAACGCAGTAAAAAGTCGGAGAGAATAATTATTATATTATCTTTTATAACGAGATTGTCAGCCCAAGGCTGATTCATCTACTAATCATGGGGAAATAACAAAGATGAAAGATAGAATCCTCTTGGAAGTATCCATAATGAAAGTTCCAGTAGGTGTAGGTGTTTCTACTGCGCATAAATACCAAAACAAATTCCTGTAGGAATCCTTATGAGAAATTTTCAGATGAAGGACATTCCAGGGAAAAATATCGTCAGAAACTCTTTGAGTAATCCAAGAAAAAACTCCTGATGAAATTCTAGAAAAAATGTTGAAGGAATCCCAGAAATAAATTTTGGAGGAATCCTAGAATGAACCCCTGGAGAAATATCAGAAAAATGTTCTGGAGGGATTTTAAAAAGTAACCTTGGAAGAATTACCGCAGGAAATTCTGAAGAAACGGAGATACTCCTATATTTCAAAAGTAAAATCTTGGTGAATCTCCAAAGCAACTCGAGTTGGATTAATTTCAACAGGATGTCTAGGTTCAATCCCAAAATGATTTTCTTAGCCCACGTTGTGCATTAGGGCCATTCTAGACCCAAACTGTACACTACGGCAGCGAGCTGTTCCCATCATAATGCATAAGGAAAGTTAATAAATTCCATTTCCTGGTGGAATATTTGAAGAGATACCCGAAGAAACTCCAGGAGAAATTAAAAAAAAGACATCTAGGTTGATCCGATAAGGAATATCTGATGAAATCATAAGGGACAAAACTTCTTTTCTCTAAAAATTCTAATCGTAAGGTAACCTAGAAGAATTTTGGAGGAACTTCTTGGGGAATCCAATATTCTGGAGAAGATACAAGTGCTTGCTTAGAAAAAAATCCTGGAGATTTCCTAAAAGTATCCTAGACGAAACTTTTATAGGAATCTGTGAAGATGATACTCGTGGAGAAATGCCTTCCGGAAGGAAGTAAACATATCCTTTTTTGTAAGGATATCGAAATTATGTTCCTGAAGATAATTAATTCCTGGAATTATGTCATATTTTAATACCCAGGTACTGGAACTGTAATATGTGTAATTCTTGCGTTCAACGAAAATAAATTTCACAAAATGTGATCACAAATGTGGTGAAAACCTCTTGTCGGCGTCACAGTCAGAAAACTGTAATTTGAACTGGTTGCAGATGTGCTAAAATTAATGTCTTTAACAATTAAATTTCATAGTAAACAGGATATTTTTACTTTAAGAATGTGTTCTTCAGTAAAACTTCCAATTCATATTAAAATGTTGCAAAATATTTTGTCAAAGAAAATTATTCCGTTTTTATCACTATTCCGTTTTTGTCAACTGAAAATCGTGGACCGTGTTGATAAAAACGGAACATACCTGTATAGATTTTGTAGAAAATTTAAAAACATTTTTGAAGGAGTCGCAGCAAGCCGTGGCTACGAACGGTCGCGTTTGACAGCGGTCTCGCGTGTCGATCGTTTTTTTTTCAGTAATCCGCAGGTGAAAAAAAATGATTCTGCTGATAGTGCTACGCCTCCCAGCAATGATAAAGTTTTATATTTTGGTGAATCACGAGTGAATAATAATAAAAAAAAAACAGTTAAAATAATTAAACATTTTTCTGGCGAAGTAGTTGTCTACCCGCGGCGCGAACCAAAAATTTTGTAGTGATTTTGGGTCAACCCGTTGCGATGTTGGTGCGGTTTTTGTCAATGAATGTACTGTAGTCGTGTGGTTGTTCAATATGCCGTGCCTGTTCAGATTTCGAGTGTTTAGCTGGCAAGAGTTAAGGAGGATTCTGCCTTTAAGGTGCTCTATTGTGAAAAAAAAAATCAAATCAGGTGTTGTGCAAATTTGGTCGGAAACATCATGACACGCGAAGATTGAAAGAGCGGTGTTCGTGGAGTTTTGCGTTTAAATAAGGGAAATTTTGTGTACTGGGCAGAAGGAAGAAGAATACCGTTCAGCAGGTTAAATACAGGGCGAAATAAATGAAGAATGTTGATATATCAGCAAAAGAAGATAATTTTCGTTGAACTAGTGTCACCATGGGCACGATGTACATTTTCTCAACTAGCATCATGTGTTTAAAAACGAGGAGTGGATGCCGAGAATGGTCCTTTAATGGAGAGGTAGCGGCTGGTGGCCGGATCGAGTATGGTTGTCGGCATCCAGTGGCTGGTAGCTGCATCGAGCGCAGCTGTCAGCATCTCCACAACGTTGGCTTGTGACCGTGGCGTTCACGGTTGTCGGCATCCGGTGGTCGGTGACTCTGGGTAAGTCGTCGGTGCTGCTTATCCAGGTAAGTGCAACGAACCTACCTCCAGAGAACTCCAGTTCCCAACAGTTTCTGTTAAATTACGTTCAATTATTTCAAACTCTATATATTATTTCATCATAATACTGTTACATAACTTAATCATACTCTACCATACCCGTACCAAAATCCCATCTCCTTTCTATTTACGAGGGCGTCGGTGAGTCGCTGGCATCTCGATAAATAGATTCCTTCCCTCATATCCCTTCCCATCTGCATAACGTATTTCTTATCGTTTCAGAGAGCGAGCAATGGCGCTTAAGCCTAGGCTTGTTAGCCAGGACACAGTGTAAATGCCTGTGCCCCATCCCTGAAGCAAGATGGCCCAAGGAGTGACAAAACCTTTTTAGCTACGTCACTCCCAACGTTGGTGTTTAAACATACTAAAACACTTACACTCACATGAACACATCTGCATATACTCTTCAAATACACTCACAAAATCTTGTCGTATCACTCGCTTATAGTGAATCCCAAATCCCAAATATCCAACTCCTTGACACCTATGGGGGCGCCGGTGAGTCGCTGGCCTTTCATAAAGTAGGTGTCATATCATCACATCCTTACCTATCCTCGTGACGGAGAAGATGGGCGTGGCCGGCAATGGAAGTTCTCATGTCTTTTTACTTCAACCTCTAATTGGATAGCTATTCCTTTCCAAATAGCATTCCATAAGCAATTAGAATAGGAGTTTTAAAGTTTTAACATGACAACTTTCAGTATGCAATCTACGAATTACTCCGTTACCACGCAACGCAACGCAACGCAACGCAAAATTTAAAAACATTTTTGAAAACTGGCGTGATAAAATCGGAACAATACTGTAATATATCTTTTCCTAAAAATATTTTATGACTAAATTTGGAATGCATTTGCGAGGGATAGGTTGTATTTTTTGTTTCATTTCAGAGCGCGAATAAATGCGCTTAAGACTAGGCATAAGGCCCAGGACACGGACCAAATATCGTTGTTCCATCCCAGGAAGCGAAGGACCAAGGGGTGACATTAACTTTCTTAGCATCCCCATCGTTTTTCACGTATTTTACTTTCTACGAAGCTGAGCGGTTGGTACGAGATGTCCCCACTCAATGGCTTTGATAGCTTTGATCAAACACTTAGGTGCCGGCCAGAGTGGATGCGTCACGCGGCGCGGCGCGGAAATTTGCACGCAAAAGAATAACAATCAATAATGAGGAGCTGTCAAATCGTATGGGAAATCCGCGTCGCGTCCCGTTACGTGTCCACTCTGGCCGTACCCTTAGCGAAGTCCGATTGAGCTGAAATTTTGCAAGGGGACTCTTTTTTAGGAGATGAAACTTTTGAGCACTACCCGTTTTTGAAATTCGATGGTAAAATTTTTTCAATACATTCATTAAAACCCAAGTGTATATCCATAACATAAAAACACACATTGTCGCCCAATCATGACGCGTTTTGCCAGTTTCAGGCTCCGAGTTTTTACCCGTGCAAGATGGTGGTCCAAAATCCAAGATGGCGGCTCTAAATTAAAGATGGCGGTTGTTTGATGGACTTTTAGGCTCTTCAACCCTGCAATATGGGTATATTTGGTATGTAAAAGATGTCTGGGGGTTTCCAGTTAGCCTAGTGGTTAAGGCAATGGATCGCCAATCCGGAGATGGCGGGTTCGATTCCCGTTCCAGTCGGGAAATTTTTCTCGACTCCCTGGGCATAGTGTATCATTGTGCTTGCCTCGCAATATACAAATTCATGCAATGGCAGACAAAGAAAGCCCTTCAAATAATAACTGTTGAAGCGCTCAAAGAACACTAAGTTGAAGTGAGGCAGGCCAAATATTTGGTATTGGGAAGATGTCTTGAGTCCAAAAAAGATGAATAAAATATTTAAGATGACGACCAAAATATCTAAGATGGCGTTGTTAACGCCGTAATAGATGATCGAGCTCAAGAGCCGAGGTACAATAATTGAAAAGTGACGAATAGAGTTCAATTCGGTTTACTTACATATATACACTATTCACAATTAACTGTACCCACTGTGGGTCTGCGGGCGAGAGACGATACATTTTTGATCGCGCGCGGGCACGACCGACGTATGCAGATGGACCATACTGGTCGGCGGTTAACAGTAGAACTGATGGGCTCCTGTAGTTGGTGTTGAAGATGCGGGGGGGGGGATGGTAACGGAAGAGCACTACTCTGTCCCGTATACTTGTTCTGGATACGGCAGGCTAGATGTAGTTTGTTTTCTTCTCAGCGACATCTCTCTACAATGCCATCTCCCTTGCATTGATAGGTAGTAAGCTAGGAACAGCTGCTACAAAAGAGCGCGGAAGCTGTAGAAAATAAGCGATCATTGCTTGGATTATTGTTTTAGCCGACTGTCTGCAATCAAAGACAACGCTTTTGGGTAGTAGGCAATAGCATGTAGTGGACGCTTGCTCTGCACAGTGAGAAGACTGGTAATTTACAGTGGTCAAATATTGTCTGGGGAACATAGTTCACGTTTGGCGTGAACAGGCGTCTCAAAACTTAACATGACGTCTCAAAATTCAAAATGGCGGCTGTTTAATGGAGGTTTAGACTCTAAAACCATTCAATATGGGTATATTTGATATGGGAAAGACAACCGGAGTTCAAAAATGGCAACCAAAATATCCAAGATGGTGTCTCAAAATTCAAGATTGCAGCAGTTTAATTGAGTTTTGGGCTCTAAAACCATTCAATGTGGGCATATCTGGTATGGAGAAGAAGTCTGGAGTCCGAAAATAACGACCAGAATTTCCAAGATGCCGGAATGAAGTCCAAAATGGTGGCTCACAACTCAAGATAGCGGCTTTTTTTTAATAGTTTTAGGCTCAAATATCAAGCGCCAGAAAAACGATATGATTTCTGGTGCCATGAAATGGATATCTGTTAAACGTATGAAAGTGCAATATTCATCAACATGTCACTTGAGTTTTGTTGAAATGAGTTTTCGAAGGCACGAGAAAGGCGCTATCACAGCTAAGTGGATTATTTTTTTTTCTTTTTTTTTGCTGAATGAAACAAGTCACATTCATGCGGCATATTTCAACTTATAAAGTCAAAGCACAATTCAGCGAAATAAAAACACATAAAAGTTCACAAAGCATGCCTCAAATTACAAAACCCGGTTGATATATTTACCTTTCCCACTGATGCTGCATTGAAACCCTTCAAAACAGGATCAACCGCACCGGGACATACCAATCCCTACAAAACTAACACCGGAAACATATTCCTGGCACGTGCTGTCAACAACCATCAGTCGTAGAGAATATGCCGCTGCTACATACTGCTGCAGCAAGATACATACGTCAACAGTCAGTCACCCGGTGTTTGCTCTCGAATGACATTGCGACCCACATCAACTGTTTCTAGCGGTGCCGATTGTGGAATCAGGTTAGTATTGAGAGAAGAATAGTTCAAAGTAGTCCAGTGATTTTTGTGTTAATGATTCTCAGTACTGATTAATATGAATTGCTTTGATTTTTAAAATAATTTTCATAATTTTACGATAGTTTCTAAGGAACACACAAGTGAGTTGAAAAAACACTGAACACTCTAACTCGAGCATTTCAGAACCCTCTCCCTCACGCTGATCTCAGGAAGCAGGGGACAGATGAACGGAAAGGTCGATGATTGCGGCTGTTAAAAATAACAGCATAATGCGGTTGACCAGAGTAAGGATTTGAAATGGGAACCAGGAATCAATGTGAAATCCTACACGCCCCCCTTCCACTAAATGCTCTGCACCGCCAAATGTGATTCAATGCATGATGTGACGTGGGAAGGACGAGGATAAAAAAGTGAATCCGTTACCCCGCATTTATGTATTCATAGTTTGTTTCATGTGCCACCCTCATCAATAATTCAAACATAATCATTTGGTTGGGCAAGGAACGCGCAACGATCAACGGTGGTAGGGCAACACATGTGGAATCAACTAATCGCTGCTCTAACGCGATGCGGTAGGTGATGAAAGGCATATGTTTCATATATTGGAAATCAAGTTCGGATGAAGTTGGACATTTATGGGTCAAACTTTGCTGTAGCGGGCAAATATAAGTTTTGCTCGTGAACTGCATGAAGCTTAAAGGCTTTCCAAAACCAATGCGATGTTTGCTCGTAACAGCAATGTTTCAGGTAAGATAACATTGAAGGCGTGTCGTTTCTTTTTGAAAGCACACATTGTTTTTTTTTTTTTATTTTTCTTCCTTAAAACTTTTAAATTGTACAAATTTGGGGAATTTCTGAGAAAAAATCTCACAGTCTAGTGTAAATATGTACATGTAAATTTTTTTTCGCTTTCTGTAGGGTTTTTTTAGAACAACAAAATGAGGTTTACTATTATTTGGTTTGATTGGCTTTTATCGGTGAATTGTAATGAAACTCGCATGTATTTCTTGTGCGTAACGCGTTTCGGCTTACTACGCTTCAGCCATCATCAGACGCCAAAAACAAACATTTATTGAACATTTTCACAATTTTCATACAAAAAAGACAATAACAATTTACACTTACAACATGCTGATCCAGACCGAACAGCTTGGCTGGTCAAAATTAAACTAATTTAACTCCCCTTTTTTCCCGCATCGGTGATTATCTTCAAGCGATAAAATGAGGTTTAGCCAACGTACACAACAACTCTTTTCGAGAGAATAGCGATTTAGTGTTGGAAAACTTGTATCTAATACAGAGACATTGACCCGGCAGACCCAAGCAGCTCACATAGTTCTTTTGATTTTGATGTTACTTTTTGAAAGAACTGCTCAATACACTCTGAAACCAGTTACTCAGTACATGTTGCAGCGATTTTCTACAAAAGATTTTAAAACAATGATTTTGTAAGTAAAAATAAAATCGTGTTAAGTACTGTTCCTTTGAATTCCACTAAGAATTTGCATCTTTTGACAGATACGTATTTCGACCTCAACTGTAAGGTCGTCTTCAGTGTCTTGTACTTGAGTCCAATGTCAACTGTTGCTAAGGTGCTGATGGCGTGACCGACACTTGAAAAAGGTTTCCAAAGTGCTCGAACCAGCGTTTCAACTGGTCAGTCGGGTCGGTCAGTAACTATCCAGACGTGTCTTTCACGGGTATCGAGCATTCATCTTAGTCTCATTTCTCGCCTTCGTCGGCTAGGGAGTCCGCCCACGCTCTTTTGTCCCGTCTACATGAGCGTTTCACTTCATTCTCGAGAGCCGAATAGCGCTGACGGGCTACGCCTTTAGCTCCTCGTGTTTTCGCTCGCTCTATCGCGGCTTTGGCGTTCCTTCGCTCCTCTATCTTCCTTTAGGTATCATCTGTGATCCACTGCTTTCCTGTGTTGGTAAAATCACACTCAAAGCACACTCATGAACCGCTCCTGCGAGAGCAAACTCGCGCGCGATTCTGAATCATTTTCTCACGCGCGAGATTTTCACCCAGCAAACCAGAAGTCATATAAGGATGTTAGTCTAAAGTTATATTAATGATCAAATTTAGTTAGAATTATATAAGGTGCAATAACAGATTAGGTTGAATCGTATACGAATCTCACAACTTCATCCGATTTCATTTGGTAGCATTAGTAACTTTAACTTTGCGTTGATATTTATACAACTTTTAGTTGATATTCTTTAACAACTTCAAATGCACTTGTTGCGACTCAATTGTAATCTTAAATGGGAGATCATATATGGGGTCATATTTGTCAAAATGAAATTATACGGTGAAGTGATCTATTTAGAGAGCCAGTGGATTATGAAAAATAAGTGTTTTTGGAAATATTTCGCTAGGCGCATCGTTTAAATCAAATAAGTACAGATGCAGGCGAGTTCATTACATTCACCTTCCTGAATGTCCTACTAGCAGCGCCAAGAGCAGCTCTGTGCGAATATCAGCCCAGCCGTATGGCAGATCAGCAGCTGCGCTGTTCCAGGAGATGTTTCTCTAGTTCCACGAACGGTTTCTGCAATCAACTTGTGTTGCACAGATTGATATGAACATAATTCAAGAAATACACGAAAACATCAAAATCTAGTTCACACTTTACTTGCATTTTTATTACTATTTTTGCTAACATTCACACTTTCATCCGGGAATCGAGCACGACTTGTTGATATTTTATTGTTTGTAAAAACGAAATCATACAGAGGCTCAAACCAAGTTATATTTGAAATTATATAATACGCCGAATGAATTCACCTAGAATTGTATATATCAAAATGATGTTGTCAATATGTACGTATGATCTCCAAAATTTCTACGGATAGAGAAAATCTGTGCATTTTAAACAATCCTTTTTGAACGAATAAATATCCACATTACTGAGTTGCGACTGAATAACTCCAACCAATTTGTATGCTGGGATTGAGAGCACAATTTTACACACCCAATACTGGTACTTGTAGCCCTTCAGACCAGCCTTCTAATTATTTTTATTTGCTTAAATTTCACGTCCAACAACAGTCAGTAATTGACACAGTGGTAGAGTATCAGATTAATGAGCTGCAGGTAAGAAAATCGAGGCTTGATATTTTTTTTTTTTATATTTGAACATGTGAAAATGAAATCGTATATATTTCAAAGCAAAGTTATAAAACGAAGTTATATTACATGCCAAATGAATTCACCTGAAATTGTATAACTGAAAGTGGTTTTCTCAAAATGTACGTATATGGCCTCCAAATTTGTGCGAATAGAGCATATTTGGTGCATCTTATACAATGTGTTTTGGATGGATAAGAGTTCACTTAGCACAGTTGTGGCAGAGTTATGTGAATCAATTTGTTGGCTGGGCATGCAAAATTTCGCTCTCACGAGTCAAGCACCGAAATCTCGTTCGCTTGTAAAACGAATTTAAATCAATTTGAACGACATCCAATGTTGTTGTACGATTGGTTTACTTTTGTTCTATCATATAATCCCAAAAACTTCGATGTAAATATTAAGAACACCGAGAAATAACGCAATGAGTGAAATCGCTAGTCAACTCATGCATGATTTTTTCGGCGGTGAGTTTGGCGAGTCAAGAATCGCGCGTGAAACCACTCAAGCATGAGATTTGAGAAATTAAGTTTTTACCAACATTGCTGCTTTCTTCGGGTGCGTTGCTCACCCAATTTTTTCTCGCGATGAAGGCGTTCTTGATGGCGCACATCAATCGTTTGTTCCGCACATCAAGAAGGCTCCGTCTCCATTTTCGGCTGATGCAGATGTGGTCGATTCGATTTTCCGTGACGCCATTACGGGAAGTCCATGCCACTTTGTGCACTGGTCGATGAGGAAAGAGCGATCCCCCTCCGAGTTGTCGGAACCAACCTTCGCGTTGAAGTCGCCCAAGAGGATCTTGATATCACTTTTCGGAATCTTGTTCATTATAGTATTCAGGTTACAGTAAAAGTTCTCTTTATCTTGCAATTAGGCAGCATCGCATCGGTTGGCGCGTAACTTTGAATCATGGTAAAGTTTTGAACCCGTGTTCTAAATCTGGCTACAATTATCCTCTCATCAATAGGTTCCCACTCCATGAGCGCTGCGTGGACGTGAGCGCTAAGCAGGAAACCAACTCCACGGTGACGAGGAGCGTGTTCACCTCGTAGGCCAGAGTAAAGACTGGACTCGAAAAAAAATGAGACACAAAGAATAATGTATAACTTTTGATTGCATGTACAAAAGTTGCTGATTTTTTGACCAGAAATAGTACATTATGTGTAGCTAATAACATAAAAATTTCATCAAAATCGGTTTCGGTGTTTGCGGAGATATCGTCGAAACAAGAGACTTACCATTTGAGAATCTTGGGTGAACGAACACTTTAAAAAATGTTATTATTTTTTACCTAAAATTGTTGAGCCAAAATGCTAAACCGATTTCAATGAAAATTTTTCTGTTCAAAAAGTATGTATGTGTAAGTATTGTCTCAAAATTTCATTCAATTTGATCTAACCGTTAAAAAGTTATAACCATATATGTAGCACTATGCCGCAATAAGCTCTAACTTTTAAAATGTTCAACCAAAATGGCTGAAATTTTCACTGAAAACAGTTCAACACAAAAATTTTACACTGTCAAAGTTACATAAAAATCGGGACAGTGTTGCCAATTCTACAGTCAAAATATTGCACCCTGATTTTAAAATGTTGAAAAGTGCCCAAAATTTGAAAATCCTGTTTTTTTGTTTGAATTGTTTAAAAAAAAAGTATGTACTAAACCGATTATAATGAAATTTTCACCACTTATTATGCCTTACTTAGAGAACTTACAGTCAAATTTTCAGCTGTTTTGATGAGCTAACAACAAGATTATAGCCTAAACAATTTTTAAAATAGATGCCCAAGATTTCCAAAATCACATTTTATTGTAGACAATATTTGCGCCAAAACTGAACCGCTTTTGATTTTTTTTTTTGGGTATTAACTGACACATTCCACCGTGACGTTAAAACGTTTTGACGCATTCGTAGTCATATTTTCCACTATAACTCATGAAAACGAGCGTAAACCTCAAACTATTTTTTCATATTCGGATTCCTTGTAAAATTTCTGATATATTTGACCTATTGAACATATAGTTTTCATTAGAAAAACGTGTTCAAAATGCGTATTTGTAGCGTGACGTTACAACGCGCTAGAATCTGACCCTCTCTAACGCGCTACCAACATCTTAAAATATCTGCTCGGATTTTTATAATATTCTGAATTATTTTTCCACCATTGAAATTTATTGGTTGAAGAACAAACCAATGGAATAAAACATTTAAATTTCAGATTTGTTTTTGGATAATCGACTTTTACATTTCGTGACGTTACAACGACCGTTCATTTTCAAACAGGGTTCTGCTCGCGTTGTAACGTCACGAAAATGAACATCATGTGAGAATCAGAATAATCAGCCAAATTTACCCGAATTTGTAAATATATCATTGCATTATCTTCACTGCTTCAAGGGGAACTTTATTCTATTGAAAATCCGTTTTCTGATAAATGGCTCGGGGGGCCAAGTTATTGCTATCAATAGTATGAATACTTCTTCATGAAGGTTAATGACACCGGCACCCATCTTCCAAAGACTAGCGCGCTGAGATCCATTATTTTGCACCGCCAGATATTTAAATTTTTCAGCATATAACTCATCACGCCGTCGAATTAAACATTTCTTCAATAGTTTATGCAATGTCATTGATTCATTTAAAAACGCTTTAAGATGTGCGAGCAGTTATTGAAACAAAGACATACCTGAGGATCTGCATACCACTTAGGGGCATCAATTTCTGTGATTCCAGATCAGGGAATGAAATTATCGATCACGATCGCGATAGTAGAAAACTCTCCCACACGCATTATCGGAGAAAAAAGACGTGCGATAAATTCAGACCCGGGTTTCTCCCGAGAATGGGTTTTCGCTCGTTCCGCAGCGCCGAAAATCGATTATCATCAGCAATGAAAAGTTGACTGGTTTGCTTTCTGCCCTTTGTTCGCCTTTCCGTAGTCCCGTCGTCACCGGCTGTAGCTTTTATGTATAAAATTTCTGTCCTCTCTGGAGCAGCTTGCGTGGTCGATTGGTTATGGTGCGCGCTCATACACATTTTTGTGGAGGGTCTAGGTTCGAATCCCGTTAGCGGCAAATTTTTATTATTTGCCTTCTGACAATTCTTTATTACACCAACGAACCTAACCTAAACATCACTGACAATTCACAGGTCATTTTGACAGATGCAACATGAGCATGAAGAGGATGGCAACAAGATCGATAAAGTAGAATATATGATTCGTCTTTTTCCTGCATGTGTGTCGCCTGTCAAAATGACCTCAGAAGTGTCAAACATTTTTATGGCTTGCTTTGTTGGTGTAATGAAGAATTATCGCGATAACTTTGCAGGCGATAAAGTTGGATAGCGAAAATGAAAAGAGTGATTTCCAGTTTTCGGCTATCTTTGATCGGGGACAAACAGCAACAACCGATAAACATTTCTCACAGGAAAAGTAAAAACAGAAAAAAATCGGTTGCTCGAAAAACGCCGTTTTTCGTCTCAATTTGCTGATAATTTCATTCCCTGTTCCAGATACAAATAGACCTAATTCTGACAAAAAAATCCATCCTATATACACTGTGGTGCATAATTGATCGGACAAAAGCTGATTTCCATACAAAATGGCCATGTTTTAGATGCTGTTACTATAGTTTGCTTTGATGGATTGAGCTCAATTTTTGACACGAAACTACAAATATGCTGAATTTTACGTGCACGAAGTATAAAATGTTTTTGTTCACAGGTCTGGGCGTGGCAAGCCATTGAAAATATTGCAAAAGTGATCGGACAGCGGCCCGCGTGTAAATCAAAGGGGTACCGCTGTCCGATCACTTTTGCAATATTTTCAACGCCTTGCCACGTCCAGACCTGTAAACCTGTAAAGCTCCGTGTCAAAAATTGAGCTTAATCCACCAATGCAAACCATAGTTACAGCATCTAAAAAATGGCCATTTTGTATGAAAATCGGCGTTTGTCCGATCAATTATGCACCACAGTGTATGTCAGAGTCCAGTGTTGGTAAAAACTCAAATTCTCAAATCTCATGGTTGAGTTGATTCACGCGTGATTCTTGACTCGCCAAACTCACCGCCGAAAAAATTATGCATGAGTTGACTCGTGATTTTACTCATTCCATAATTTCTTGGTAGTCTTATTATTTACAACGAAGTTTTTAGGATTGTATGACAGAACAAGATCAAACCTTGTATACAACAACAAAGATTGTCGTTTAAGTTGATTTGGATTCGTTTTACAAGCAAATGAGATTTCGGCGCTTGACTCGTGAGAGCGAGATTTTGCATGAAAATCTCGCGCGTGAGAAAATGATTCAGAATCGCGCGCGAGTTTGCTCACGCAGGAGCGGTTCATGAGTGAGCTTTGAGTGTGAGTTTACCAACACTGTCAGAGTCATAATTACTTAAATAGTTAATGTCTTTGGCAAAGTTGTTTGATAAGTCAAAAACTTACAGCTGATTTCCTATTGGATGTGAGATTCAGACACACTGGGCGACGGTAATTAAAAGTTTACAATAGTTTAAAATTTCTCAAAAAGTTTTCAACAAATTTTGACTAGTTGAGAAACATTTTTTTGGCAATATCTTTGGGTACTTTATAAGAAGTTACAACATGTTGAATATTTTTTGAATAAATATAAAGTGCATGATTTTTAAAAATTTCAACTACGACTAGTCAGTTAGAAACTTGAACCAAACGGCTTTTAAACTGAAAATTCTTGACAAGATAAACAACTTTTCCAAAGACATCAACATTCTAAAACTCTAAAGTCTAAGTAATTAGAGTCCTGAGATATATGAGTTTCAATTTCGTAGGTGTTACGTCTGATTGTCGGCGATTCTGGTTATATCTAAAATAGATGTAACACTGACGTAATATCCATCCCATATATTTCAAGATCCTAACTATTTAGACAGTTGTTGTCCTTGACAAAATTGTTTGGCTGGTCAAGAACTTTCAATTGATGGGCTGTATGATTTCAAATCGTTCCACTAGGAGGCGCTAGAGGGCATACACATTTTTAGTTTTACTCATCTCAGGATCGTAATTAATTGGAAAGATGGTTGCTTCATTAAAGTTGTTTGGTAGATCACGGACTTTCAGTTTATTTGCCGTATGGTATTAATTTTTGCCACACAGTGCTGGTAGTTGCAAACTTTCAAAAGCATGTCAATTTTATTAATTTCCCAAAACACATTCAACAAGCCGTAACTTTTTGCAAAATATATCAAAAATTCTCAAATTTTGACTGATAGTTTCTGATTTTTTTATCTGTAATTTCTACAACATTGGACTTGATTGGTTAGCTCTACACAAAGATGGAACGCTTTAAGCAGAATCATATTTTTGACTGTTGTTCTATTAACTCTTATATCTAAGGAATATGTGAATCAAATCAAATTCAATTTTGAAAGTTAAGAATTATATGTTGATCTTTGATTACAATTTGATTTGAATACAATATATCCAAAGTGAAAAAATTTCCAGCTTGTAGAATACTTTTCAAGAAATTCTAATCCCTTGCCTGCTTTTGCAAAATGGAAACTAACGTCTTCTAGTGGCAAAAACTCGCATCTATTGGTAAATCAACTGCAAGTCGTTTACTTACCAAACAACTTTGCAGAAGAAATCGTATTTCTATGCAATAGGGTTCCTGAGATGTATGAAATTTAAAATTGATAAGTTCTTCAGCGCCGCCTGTTGGTGGAACTCAAACTATCCATCAACTGTAAATCTTTGACCATCTTAATAACTTTGTAATTTCGTCAGAGTTTCGTCTGTTGGCCACTGATATCACAGAAATTTTCGGTTTGAATGGTATTTGATTACGATTGAAAAAAATTACAATATCGTAGTACAATTACATTGTAGATTTTGGATAAACACCATCTCCCCCGTCCTTCAAAAGTCTATGTAGTTTATGAACGGGCAATGGTACGCCATTTATAATCGATATCTTGAAAAGAGCTCATACACAACGAGAACGAAACTGTTTTGAATATAGAACTACGTTTGTTTGTTTGAGGATTGCGGACTGAAATTTGACAGCAGCCAGGTTGCTGCCAAACCTAAAAAATGATCAGAGTGTGCCTGGATACAAATTCGGTTTGCTTAGTCACGCTAAAGCAAACCAAACGTTAAATGACACACAAACTTTGCCATCAGACACAAAAATGTTTTTCTAACGTTTATCTCTATGAAAATTATGTGTTTAACATGCCCAATGTTTGCAAATTATTCTTTCAAGCTCATATAGGAGCAAACGAGCTGAATATATACGTTTGATTGTAACTTTTGCTATTATTCATCTGTTTAAACTTTGTGTGAAGTAGTTTATGCGTGCACTTTGAAATAAATCTCCATAGAGATAAGCAACTCAACAACAGGGAGCACTGGAAGAAAACGTACGTGCTCAAATTGAATGACCAAAATAATTGAGTCCGCACGTTTGTTAGGTTACAACGCAAACTTCAACCAGGTGAAACTCAGGCTTCCGTGAACCGATTTTCCTTCTTTTAGTCTCATTTGAAAGATCTTTTCGAGTACAAAGAACCTACAAAATTTCATATTTGTAACGTTTTCCGAATTTGAATAAAATTTGAAAATGTTGATTTTTCGTGACGTTACAACGCAATAAAAACCCATGCTATGATCAGCCATATTTCAGAGTTGTAAAGTCTTCCGATTAAAAATCTTTTTATGTTAAAAAATCTTCCTACATTTAGCTACAAATGATGGAAGACTTTTGAAAAATCAGTGTATTGGTGTTTAAAATACGGCAGTTCGGATGAAAAGTGTGCCCAAAAGACTTAAAATCCCAATTTTAATGATAATCTTAATCGTCGATCAATTTATATTTATTGTCGCACTAATATCATGTCGAATACATTTTTGGATGACAAAAGTAATGTAGAATGTGATAAAAATGTCAAATATGCCATAACTCAACTTTGAAAAATTGGAATTGATGATACGGGGCTTGTAGAATGTGTCAACTACACATAATATGCTATTCCCGGTTAAAAAATCAGCTGTTTCCGTGAACGCAATCAAAAGTTATACATTGTTTTGTGTCTCATTTTTTTTGAGTCCAGTCTTTATAACAGAACTTGATCCGACACCAATCTGGGTTCTCCAAAGTTCGGCCAACGAACTTTGCTCAGTCCTGGTATCCCAAGCTTCATACGGCATGCCTTATTGGCTAGTTGTGCCAGTTTACCATGCTTGCTGGGCTAGGGTTAATACATTCCAAGTTCCAATTCTTGTCCGTTGTTTCGCGCTAAAAGTCGTTGCCGTTGAATCAGTTCGTAATCTTACATCTTCAGTTTCTGTAACGTTTTTTTTGGTTTCGGAAACAGTGGGTTGTTGGCCAGTGGGGTATCCAGTTAGCCTAGTGGTTAAGGCTATGGATCGCCAATCCGGAGACGACGGGATCCATTCCCGTTCAGGTTGGGAAAATTTGCTCGACTCCCTGGGCATAGGGTATCATTGTACTTGCCACACAATGTACAAATTCATGCAATGGCAGGCAAAGAAAGCCCTTCAATTAATAACTGTGGAAGTGCTCTAAGAACACTAAGTTGAAGTGAGGCAAGCCAAGTTTCAATGCGAACGTCGAGCCATAAAGAAGAAGAAGGGTTGTTGGCCTAAGGTCCCCTATCCACCGTAGTGGGGCTACCACCTTATGTATAGCTTCCGGTGGGCGAGCTTTTCATACTCAGCCGCTGGATGCCAGAACAGACGCTGCTGTTTGAGCCGCACCTCCTTGGTGAACAGACGCTCGAGACGTACCTCCTCAATCTAGCTGAAGTCAGAAGGACAACAGTGCCCAGGCTGCACTACCAGCTAAGCACACAACTCTTAGCAGGCGGTCTTTGTCATCGCTTGATCCGTGGAAGCATGAGGTAGGAATTTGTGAGGATCAGAGCTATGTTGGACGCTCTCCTTTTGGACTCACCGTTTTGCAGCCCGTATCCTATATCCTATGCGCAAATTTCAGTATGAATTCCTAGTTCATAGATATCCTGACATGCATAGTTAAATGGACAACTCTCACATAACCTCGTGTTTGCTGACTATCTAAAAATGTCGCCTCCGTCGTTCAAATATCCACTTTTTAGCACTAACTCCACAAACCCACTTTAATGGCCTGTGCTCCTGCAAACAATTATCATCTTTAGCGGTGGAAATCACTCATAACGATCAAACTCATTTCCATCTCGGGTTCTGGGCAAATACAAAGAGTCCTGCCCAACCCACCTGCCTGCCTGCCTGGTTTCCTGTCCAGATCCGGTTCTCGGAGAAATGAAGTGACAATGACGCCAACCGTCTTCGCGTCAAGAAATTAAACGCTTTATTTGAGCCCTAGTCTTCATGGGAGTGGACCAGCAGAGAGGTGATTTGAGTTAGAGCCGTCCGGTGCGGTGGCGCGGGGTAACCGTTTTAATTAATTTCCATACCTCTTCGCCTGCCGCCTGGAACGCTGGCCACTGTTTCTTCACCCTTCCGGAATTCCGGTCTCCAGAGTCTTGAGTTTGTTTTATTTTTCTTTGTTCGCTATCACCGACTGGGATAGAAGTGGGTAAAGAGCGGTTTCAAATGACACTTTTGTGGGCAGCGCGAATAGAAGCAGATAAAGAAACGGCACTCGAGTTTTCTTCACCGGAAGTGGGAAACGGGGTGCGGAAGCAATGAATTTGCAACCAAGCGAATATAATGAATTCAAGCGCGTCGTGAGGCAGTTGTTTAAAAAAAGAAGACGTAAGCCGTACAGGCTCAAGATTCGACTCTACCGAATTTGTTGTAGCGAATATCCGGATCGTTCATAACGTCAGTTCATTAAGGAATGCGATGAAAAACTTTTGTTAAACGGTTATGAAAACGTCCTTATATGTTCCGGTGGTTTGTCCTGTGATATTTGTCAAAATAGGAATTGACAAATAAGGAAGAACTTCAGAAAAAAATATTTTTCTCCAGAGTAAGACGTCGGAGTAACGATAAATATGATTCAATCGTATAAGTAAGTGTAGAATTAGCCTAAGTTAAAATACACAGAAAAATAATCGTGTGTAAGACAACTTTGTCGTTCAATAAAGAAATGAATCAGTATCTTACTAGTACTTTTGTTCTTTTATTTATTCACTCATTTACAGGTTTCTGTTGAGTTCTGGCAATATCTGCTATATCTGCGTCCTGCGATTTCGGAATTTATGAACCAAGCGTAAATTTGAACCACAGCGCACATCATAACCTGCAGTTGCAGTGAAATCTTCATAACGGTTATGATTTGATGTCATGGTAATTGCAACCAGAAGACATCGTCAAATGCAAAGCATGATGGTGAATAAAAAAAAACAGGAACTCCGCGCTATGATGGAGACAAAACCGACAATTATCGTTCACCGTGTCACAGGAATTTCCAAAACCGAGAAGAAGCGATTCAATTCAATTCATGGTACACTGCCATTCAAGCCACGACACAGACCATTTCCATGGTCGTTGCAGCGATGCCCACATTGCTTCTGTTGATTGTGCCGATTCTACAACCCCTAGAGACCTTACCTGACCGAGCTACATACATGTATCCGGTGGCCCACCCGGTGCGGCAGCTACCACATTACCATCAGTCGTCGAAGCTGCCGGGTAGTCGACCGGTCGGCCTTCCAACCAGCCGGTCGATCGTCCACGACCAGAACATTATCGTGCGGATTGAATAGTGTCTCGATATCACGTTAAATGATTTTATCTGTCCCCAAACGGAGAAGAAATGGCAACCGGCAAAGCCTACCTATACACCAATCCGCAAAACAGAACATCGGAATGAAAGGAATTGCCAATGTGGGTGCTCAGTGCACAGTGGTTTAGATATAAAATAGCTGACGATAACTGGATTGTACGTAATGTCACACTGCACTTTCAAATGCAAAGTTCCTTTTTTTTGGTTTTCTGATATTTTGAAACAGTTGTTGGTGGATCAAGTAGTACTGTGAAAAGTTAATGAACAAAGTTACCACGGAATCATCACAAAAAAACCTAGATCATGACCAACCGACAACTATACAAAAACAGTAAGTTGACAAAAACATTAGACCAATTTTTCCCTTGAAAAAGGCACATCCCATGGCCACAACGTTGGGCAGAAAAGTATAAAATCGTTTAATTTTCAAGACTGACAGGCACAACTACCCCCGATCAACATATTTCCAGTCATTTGCCAAGAATAAGTTTTTCTCTAAGCATGGGATGTCACCCATCGTCTCCCCGGGACCACCGGAAGGTACAGCTTCAGAGTGCAGTTCATACCCTCAAAGTTGGCTGCCTAGTTTTGCAGCTTTGGACTTCTTGGATCACTTTTTTAGAAGGACACCAAGATGTGGTGACAACCAGCGTACTATCTGCCTCCTAAGTGGTCTAATCGCTTCCTATGTCCACGGAGAGCGGGACAGGGTCGATACCACGCCTTCCCTGCATTTCCGCTGTTCTGATAATATCGTGAACTGATATTGTGTGCAGCGTCATAACTCTCCCTAAAAAAAGGATATACAGCGCAGAAGAACTGTCCACCGATTACCTCGGAGCTTGCAAGTGATCCAATACAATACCATGGGTTCGGATCCAACCTGGTAGGCTGCTGCAACGATGACGACATACCAGCCCAGGCAGCACCTGCAATATCTACCAAAATGTGGCTTTCTATGCTTTGATCCAAATGAGCTGCACTAAAAGCTCACACAACTTCCATTTTGTCAGTTGAGTTGCATTTAAACTCCGAAATTCGTAAAGCTGCAGCTTTGTTTCATAGAAATCACAAATTACCTCGTGTTTGACATGGATTCGCGAAGGCAAAGTGTTGTGGCGGATCATCTCCGGAATGGGTAAACACTGGTATTGACAGCAGCCTTTGGTTTGGTCAGCTTCAATGCTGTAAATTAATTATATATATTTCAAATTCATCTTATATCAATCTTAAAGGATAAATTGACAAATGCAAATGCAAATTGTAACAAGGGGCCATCCATATACCACGTGGACAGAAAATTCATGGTTTTTTACCCCCTCCCCCCTCCCCGTGGACAAGCGTGGATTTTTCATTGACCCCTACCCCCCTCCCCATTGTCCACGTGGACATCAGAAAAAAAAAGTTTTTTTTTTTACAAATCATGACTTAAATATAATTGAAAACTTTATAAAATGCAAATATTCTATAGCTTTACATAGAATACAAACAAGTAGCACAAAATAGGTACCTAAAAGTTTTCAACATTGTTTTTAATTCAGCTTAATGTTTGTGAGAGTGTGGGTTCGTTTCTTGCTCCAGTTGGTGAACAATTTTCGTCAAACGGAAATTCTTCATTGGGTGTTTTTCGTGTAATATCTATCGCCTAATGTTAGTGAATGTTCAATGTTTAGTCTGTACAGCCTCTGATTGAAGACGGTGTTTTTTAGAATATTTATTCAATCTATGATTGTCTGATTGTTTTGTTGAGATAAGGTAATTTTAAATCTTAGATTTTTGTTGAGATAAGATTATATTTCTTAGATTCTTACAAAAACCAAAATTTACAGCAACTAAATTGTATTGGTGAGGCTTAGACTTCAATATCCATTAGAAACATCTTAAATTTTACAGGAACCTAGAAAAAGAAGTTTTTGAGATAAGCCTGCAAATTCCTACTTGTATTTTGAAACTTTGAAAAAATTGATATGAAACTTAGAAAAAATCATACAGAACTTCAAAGAAAATTTTCTGACTGAAACACCAACATTTGCATGGTCTACACTCCATTTTAACCCTCTTCTTCCCATGGTTGCTCTAGAGCACCATCGATTTTCGGCGAACTCCGGACAAACGGAATTGGATGAATATGATGCAATAATTTTTAGAATATGGTTATAACCTCATGAGGTTAACCCAACTACTACCTACTTGTTTCAATAGTTTAACTATTGATAAACAATCAAAAACCTATTGATTTACAACCAAAATTTTTTTCATTGATTTAGAAAAAATTAGCCTATTTGCAATAACTTTTGCTCTACTACTTTTTTTCGGAAACGCTTTTTTGGCATAGATATAGTCGTTCAAAGGGGGTGGAAGCACAGGTAAAATATTATCTGGTGGGCGCCCATTAAAAACACCACCCCCGGCGAAGACTGGCGCTCGAGCCTAGCTATTTAGCACTGTAGTTGGAGGAAATGCCAATGCAGAACCCGTAGCTTCCGGGAAGGTAAGCCCAGCTCCCTGGGTTAGTGGGTTGGTGTCAGGCCCTGCGAGCCAGCCGTAAAAAAGACTAGCACCGGAAAATCAACAAGAGAAGAATGCGAACCGATACCAATGGCGACGACCACAGCGACGAAAAGGGACTTGCAATTGGAAGCTCGGTACGTGGAACTGCAGATCTCTCAACTTCATCGGGAGCACCCGTATACTCGCCGATATACTGAAGGACCGCGGGTTCGGAATCGTAGCGCTGCAGGAGGTGTGTTGGACAGGATCTATGGTGCGAACGTTTAGAGGTAATCATACCATCTACCAGAGTTGCGGCAACACACGTGAACTGGGAACAGCTTTTATAGTGATGGGCGACATGCAGAGGCGCGTGATCGGTTGGTGGCCGATCGACGAAAGAATGTGCAGGTTGAGGATCAAGGGCCGATTCTTCAACATTAGCATAATAAACGTGCACAGCCCTCACTCCGGAAGCACTGATGATGACAAAGACGCATTTTACGCGCAGCTCGAACGCGAGTACGACCGCTGCCCAAACCACGACGTCAAGATCATCATAGGGGATCTAAACGCTCAGGTAGGCCAGGAGGAGGAATTCAGACCGACGATTGGAAAGTTCAGCGCCCACCAGCTGACGAACGAAAATGGCCTACGCCTCATCGATTTCGCCGCCTCCAAGAACATGGCCATTCGTAGCACCTTCTTCCAGCACAGCCTCCCGTATCGTTACACCTGGAGATCACCACAACAAACGGAATCGCAAATCGACCACGTTCTGATTGATGGACGGCACTTCTCCGACATTATCGACGTCAGGACCTATCGTGGCGCTAATATCGACTCCGATCACTACCTGGTGATGGTTAAACTGCGCCCAAAACTCTCCGTTATTAACAACGTACATTACCGGCGGCCGCCCCGGTACGATCTAGAGCGACTGAAGCAACCGGATGTCGCCACCGCATACGCGCAGAATCTCGAGGCAGCGTTGCCGGACGAGGGTGTGCTCGATGTGGCCCCTCTAGAGGACTGCTGGAGTACAATGAAAGCAGCCATCAACAACGCAGCCGAGAGCACTATCGGGTACGTAGAACGGAGTCGACGAAACGATTGGTTCGACGAGGAGTGCAGAGCGGTTCTGGAGGAGAAGGATGCAGCGCGGGCGGTAATGCTGCAGCATGGAACCCGACAGAATGTGGAGCGATACAGACAGAAGCGGAAGCAGCAGACCCGTCTCTTCCGGGAGAAAAAGCGCCGCCTGGAAGAAGCGGAGTGCGAGGAAATGGACTGCTGTGCCGTTCACAGGAAACACGCAAGTTCTACCAGAAGCTCAACGCATCCCGCAAAGGCTACGTGCCGCAAGCCGAAATATGCATGGATAAGGAAGGGAGCCTCCTGACGGACAAACGTGAGGTGATCGAAAGGTGGAAGCAGCACTTCGACGAGCACCTGAATGGCGAAGAGAATGTAGGCACGGAGGACCAAGGCAGCGGAGGAAATGACTATGTTGGTGCAGCAGAGGACGGGAACGAACCAACTCCCACGCTCCCAGCTCAAAAACAACAAAGCGGCTGGTAAGGACGGTATCGCAGCAGAACTCATCAAGATGGGCCCAGAAAAGTTGGCCACCTGTCTGCACCAGTTAGTAGTCAAGATCTGGGAAACCGAACAGCTACCGGAGGAGTGGAAGGAAGGGATAATCTGTCCCATCCACAAGAAAGGCGACAAGTTAATGTGTGAGAACTTTCGAGCGATCACCATTTTGAATGCCGCCTACAAAGTGCTATCCCAGATCATCTTCCGTCGTCTTTCACCTAAAGTAAATGAGTTCGTGGGAAGTTACCAAGCCGGTTTCATCGACGGCCGGTCGACAACGGACCAGATCTTCACCGTACGGCAAATCCTCCAGAAATGCCGTGAATACCAGGTCCCAACGCATCACCTGTTCATCGACTTCAAAGCGGCATACGACAGTATCGACCGCACGGAGCTATGGAAAATTATGGACGAGAACAGCTTTCCCGGGAAGCTGACTAGACTGATAAGAGCAACGATGGACGGTGTGCAGAACAGCGTAAGGATTTCGGGTGAGCTATCCAGTTCATTTGAATCGCGACGGGGACTACGACAAGGTGATGGACTTTCCTGCCTACTATTCAACATCGCCCTGGAAGGTGTTATGCGACGAGCCGGGCTCAACAGCCGGGGTACGATCTTCACGAAATCCAGCCAATTTGTCTGTTTTGCGGATGACATGGATATTATTGCCAGAACATTTGGAACGGTGGCAGAACAGTACACCCGCCTGAAACGTGAAGCAGCAAAGGTCGGACTGGTGGTGAATGCGGCTAAGACAAAGTACATGCTGGTAGGTGGGACTGAGCGAGACAGGACAAGCCTTGGCAGCAATGTTACGATAGACGGGGATACTTTCGAGGTGGTAGAAGAATTCGTCTACCTCGGTTCCTTGCTAACGGCTGACAATAACGTGAGCCGTGAAATACGAAGGCGCATCATCAGTGGAAGTCGTGCCTACTATGGGCTCCAGAAGAAACTGCGGTCAAAAAAGATTCACCCCCGCACCAAATGTACCATGTACAAGACGTTAATAAGACCGGTGGTTCTCTACGGACACGAGACATGGACGATGCTCGAGGAGGACCTGCAAGCACTCGGAGTTTTCGAGCGACGGGTGCTAAGGACGATCTTCGGCGGTGTGCAGGAGAACGGTGTGTGGCGGAGAAGGATGAACCACGAGCTCGCTGCACTTTACGGCGAACACAGTATCCAGAAAGTGGTCAAAGCTGGAAGGATACGGTGGGCAGGGCATGTTGCAAGAATGCCGGACAACAACCCTGCAAAGTTGGTGTTTGCTAACCATCCGGTTGGTACAAGAAGGCGTGGAGCGCAGAGAGCACGATGGGCGGACCAGGTGGAGCGTGATCTGGCGAGTGTTGGGCGTGACCGAGGATGGAGAGCTGCAGCTGCAAATCGAGTATTATGGCGGCAAATTGTTGATTCAGTATTATCATGAATTTGATGTGAACTAAATAAATGAATGAAATGAATAGTCGTTCAAAGTCGTGGGAAGGAAAGGGTTAAATCTCTAGTATATTCCTCGATAAAGAAAACTAAGTAATTAGAAATTCTGATAATTTAAAACAAATTAGTCTGTGAATCAGTACCATATTTTTTTTTTTCCTTGAAGAAGTAACATACAACTAAAAGACAATGTATAATAAAATAAAATGTATGAAAGAACTGTTAAAGAGAATCTCATCAATAATGCGACATAATTTGTTGATTCTTGTTTCCTAATTTATGTATATGCTAATGTTGTCCACGTGGACATTTGACGAACCCCCACCCCCCTCTCCGTGGACAAGCGTGGACTTTTCGCTAACCCCGCCCCCCCTCCAAGCTGTTCACGTGGTATATGGACGGTCCCCAAGGACAAGGACGATAGACAATTTTTCCCTTGAAAAAGGCCAAAACCCATGGCCGAAACGTCGGGTAGAATAAAATAAATCGTCGTAAATTAAGACTGAGATAGCCGTTTCTACGCAATAAGATCCAGTTCCAGTCGAAAAATCCCAAATAAAAAAAAAAAAACTTAAAGTTAACTTACACTCTAGTATTCTGCTACCATTCCCGACAACACTTTCACCTCTACTCATCTATCCGATCCACTCTCTACATCTACTTTTAGATTTCTTCAGTGTTGCCAGTTTCACTGGAAATCACCACAACAATCCCGGACAAGCCCCCAATTGGTGTGGTAATTATGGTGATAGTTTTGTGAAACTGGCAACACTGAAAGCACTGCAGTGTTTGTAGACACACGACCAGTGCAAACCAGTCTGTTGGGAAGATAGTTCCTTTAGGGATGAAGATACTAGGATGTAAGTTAAAAATTGAATTGTATGATTAGGTAGTTCTATTTAAGTATATAATATATTTCAGCTTTGAAGCTGATCGAAATGTGATCTGCTGTCAAAAAGTATTCCATCATTCCAAAAGTCATCCCAACAAACTTTAAAGATCCTAACGGATTCACTGCGTGCACAATGGAGCAAGTGCAGCAAAGAATAGAATTGCTAGAGGAACGGAAGCAATTATGGAGGAAGAAGTACGAGCAGCAAGAAAGGCGCATAGAAGAGGAGTACGAGCGAAATTTGATTGCGATTGAAGAGGATTACAAGAAGGCTATGAAAGAAATAGAGTTACGCTTCTGTGCCAAAAGGAAAGCCATCGAAAAACGATACGGTGAGGAAAACGCTTCCAAAATATCACCACTATCTTGTGTAATCGATGAAAATTTACCCAAGTTCTGCTGCAGTAGTGTGCAAAAACTCAATGTAGCCAAAGCGTCATCAAATTGAAAAGCGAGTGCTGAACTTATGAAGCCAATCAGCGATGTTCCAATACCTCCACAAATAAACAATAAAATAATCATGCAGGAGATGGCAACATCCATTCAGTCGGATTTGTTCCTATCTGCTTCTAACGACCAAATCGACACTACACTCTCTTTGATAATAGATAGAGATTTTCGTATGCGAGTGAAAATACCCGAGTTGATGAAGATCAGTATTTGTCAGTCTGGCCAAATATGTACAATATACATTTCGTACCAAATCATCCTGTGGCAACAAAAAAGATATCAAACCAGGTCATGCAGATGTGGTGTTCGATCCTGGAGGAAAAATGAAAAAAAGATCGCAACAGTTCTACAGTTATCAAAATCAATTTGTGCCTTGGACGACAAATAGAAAGCAGCTAAACCACGGTCAACCACACAGCTACATACATCACCATGTAAGAATGCTCAGAATGAGCAAACGAGATCGACTATTGTGTTACCAGTTGCGGCATGATGTGTGAAAGCAATTCCACGGTAAATTGGCAAGTGAAATGATGGGACTAGTTACCAGTTTCACGTGCGGGGGATTGTTGTGGTAATTATGGTGATAGTTTTGTGAAACTGGTAACACTGAAAGCTCTGCAGTGTTTGTAGACACACGACCAGTGCAAAACAGTCTGTTGGGAGGATAGTTCCTTTTGGGATGAAGATACTAGGATGTAAGTTAAAAATTGAATTGTATGATTAGGTAGTTCTATTTAAGTATATAATATATTTCAGCTTTGAAGCTGATCGAAATGTGATCTGCTGTCAAAAAGTATTCCATCATTCCGAAAGTCATCCCAACACGAAGCTTACATACAAGCATAGGCGCCAACTTGTGACGTAGTTGGGGGGGCGAAGCTCTCCAAAATTGGACAAAATTCAACTTTTTTTAGCTCAATGCACTAGTTTTCACGTAAATATGCCTAAACTAGATGAACTGCGTCTAAATTTTACGAATTTGGTTGATTTTGAGAGTCCTTGCCCCCCCAACTACGTCACAAGTTGGCGCGTATGCATACAAGTGATAATACAGTCAGCTTATATTAAATGTGCTATGTAACATGCATGAAACGTTTGTTTGTTCAGATTAGGTTCCAAATGTGTTGCGAAAAACTTGCACATCTTTTCATTTTGACAGTTCTTCAATCTATCAAGGATGTCTATCTGGTCTCTTGTCTATCAAGGACGACCATTTTGAGAAGTACATATATTGGTATGTACGCCTATGGGTCACCGAGTGATTCTCTCACCTTTGGCAATATGACCAGCAACCAGGCTCTATCGCTTTCAAACCTCTGGAAAGACACCCAGATCCCTCTCCTCACCGCCTGAATGTTTTCCCTATCGGTCCTACGAAAGAAGATCAATGGCTCAGATCATGGCGCGAAAGAGCCCCTCGATGATCGATTCTCTCTGGTCAGCTGGTCAGAGTGATTATAGTTTATGTCTTGGTTATAACGATTTTTTAGTAGGCTTCACCCCATGGAATCGTATTAGCACTCTGACAGAGACCCTCATAGCAGCCCTTGTAGTTTATCCTTATCTCGGCCTTAAGCAGCCACCAGGGATGGGATTATTCATTTCCAATCATCACATTCACTTGCTGTTAACTCGCCGCTTCAGAAACATCGTAGCAAAAATCAATGTATGGAGCACTTTTTCATTTTTGTTTTTTACTGAAACTTTGTAGAACAATGTACTAGCGTAGCATGATTAAATAAGTCAACAACTCTCTACGGCGTCAGGTGTTTACTGTTCTAGGATTTCCAGGAACAGAGCAGACACTTGGGAGGTTTATGTGTATTATGACCTTCACCCCACATCACCTGCAAAGCTGCTTCTGGCAGGGCCTTTGCCGTTTCAAGGCTTGATCTTGTACCGACTTTTCGAATCCTCTAAATAGAATTCCCTTTTCAAATGAGTGTAATCAGTTTTGTACCTTTTTATACCGCCCTCTAATGCTTATCCTTTAACATATACACAGACTCAGATTTTGACAGTTATCTATACAACTGACACTGAGGAAGACTATAAATGGTAGGCAAAAACGCGTATCTATCAAAGGGTAAGCATTAGTGCGCGGAAATGAAAGGTACAAAACTGATTACATTCATCTAAAGTTCTAAGACTTGTTTTGCGGTTCGCAAAACTTGAAACAAGTTTACGGCGGCTGATAAATGCTCTACGAGCTAACTCGCTAGCAAGCTCCTATACATCCGTGATCTCAACCAGATTGTTGCCCTGGTGGAGTGCCACTTCAATAGTGAGAGCACTTCCCAAGTAACATTTTAAGTTTTGTTTGGTTCTATAAGAGATCTTCATGACCAATTTTATGAAACTTGCCATAAAACTGATTTAAACATCAAAACCTCTTAATAACCTCTTTAAGAGCATCTTCCGACCAAGTGGACCACTCTCGGAGAGGTTTTGCAAACCGCATTAAGAGTAGCAACAAAACCGTTTTGAAACCTAGTTGAAAAATTATTTTTCTCGACAAGAGGTTATGATGATTGTTGTTGTTTTTTTTTCAACAAAACCAATAACAGCTCAATTTTCTGAGAAGCTTCTTCTATGACACGTAAAGTTCAGTACGATACATCATTCGTTAGTAGAAAGTGACCATTTCAAAGTAATATTTTAGTAATTATTGTGTAGGTAGGCTTATGAGCATTCAATTTCACCGTGAATATTGGGGTTGCAGAAACATACAATAAATGCGCTTCGAAAATAGTGAATATTATCATCTTGGAAAGAAAAAAAAATCAATTTGTTAATTTAGTAAAACTATCTTGAATCACGAGAAAACTCAGCTGAGAGAGTTTATTTATATGAGTATGTTATGGAACTGGCGGCAAACTATTAATACATTGCTAATTTGAGCAAAATTAACTATTTTCCATTCACGTTTACTAATTCTTCAATATGGCGACGACCATAATTAGTGACAATAAAACGAAAGCAAGTTTACTTTTATGATGACCGCCATAAGCCTAGCAGTGTTGCTAGCAGTGTAACAATTTCCGCTTCTTCACCAACAGATGTCATTACTAATTGCCATCTGTTGAGAGTTTGAAGAGTTTTATTGTGGTAATGATGAATGCCAGAAGGTCTACATTTCGGAGAGTTATGTTTACTCTTAAAATCTGGCTTTATGAATATTTTCAAGAATACTATAACACATTTGATCAATGGTTTTCATAAAAGTAGTCATAAAACTGTGAGTTTTAATTATTGCTGTAATAAAACCCCGTATAAAAAAAAAAACAAACAAAACCGATCAGCAATGGAATTATTACTTGGGTTACTTCTACTCCTTCGCAAAACGAAAGACTTCATCCACCGTTCATTTTTAGGAAGGGCTCTCGCGCTTGGTGTAGTTTCTAAGCTCAATGATCGTTTCATCGGTACGAATAAATAAGCTTAACGCTCCTCAACGTCTTCAGAACCTCCGAGTAGTCTGACTTGTCGGTCTTGATGCTCAGAGCATTCGCCCTTAACCTTCCGTAACTCGCACAGTTGGCCACCGTCGTCAGTAACCCGCTAATGCTGAATACAAAATGCGAGATTTTTCAGCATGTTGTACAAAATACAACTCGCTTGCTCTACCTGATCACATTTCGGCTTACTATTCTTTCACGTATCTACTAGGTTTCAGAGGATATTCTCCCCATAAACCACTCTAATCCTTAGTGACTGAGGACTCACACTAGGTCACAGAGCCCTGTTCCCTTCAATACGGCCAACGGGTACTTCCTCTCCAGAAATCTGCCTCGTACGTTTCCGCGCCTTCTCTAAGATAGCAAGAGTTTTTTTGCGGGGCTAACCATGAATGTTTTAAGTTTATTATGGTCCTGCTGGCCGCCATGATCAATTTCCGAAGTTTCAGCAGTCCCTGCTTGCTGATGTTGCTTTTCGAGGACACGCTGTCGATTATCACAATAACTATTGCACAGCTGCCTTCCATGGGAGGAAACACTTTTTTGTTAACGGCCCAAGCATTATCCATTACCTCTTACGATATTCACCCTCCCCAACGGCGACCTGGCCAGCCCTCCGCTGTGAAGGATTTAAGCTCACTATTTCCTGCACTAGATGATGAATTTTGATTGAAGTTACTCATTTGGGACTCGCACGAGTAGCACGGGAGAAAAGGTAGGTCGCGCAAGAGCCCTGTATCAACGCGGTAAGAACTAATTACTGTGAGGGGTGTACTACACAGGTACCTCAAAGGCACCGTTATCAATTCGACTATTCATCCCTCGGCACGGGACCCATAAAACCTTGAATTAGGGTTCCCTGTATGGTAGAAGTTCACCATCCCTGGAACCGATGGTCCGTAGTGCTGTTCTAAGGTAACTACACAGCACTGGCAAATATTTAGGATCGCTGATATGTACCTAACCTATTTAGCGTTAAGCTGATAGTACACAGGGTCAAATATTTGTCCGAAAAGAAACCAATGCTCAAACATCTTGTTTGACTCGATCGAATTTTCATTAGTGTCAAACTGATGTTGTTTCTTGAGTTCTTTCCTTGTCAAATATTTGACCCTGTGTACTACTGGCCTTAGCTTACGTGTGGTAAGTTTCATAAATGGTAGACTATAAATGGGTAACCTTGTCCTGAATGTTCTTAGAAACCTTAGTCTTGCTCCTATGAGCATTAATCTTGGTACCTAAACAATGATACCAAAAGCTTGAATGTCACTACTACCGGCCACGCTTATCTTAACCGGTACTTGGCGTCACAAGTATTATGGGATAGTCGGTGACGCATAAAACCTCTCACAATGGGCGTGGTAGAAGTTCGTGTGTTACGACCATGAACCTATAGAACTATGGGGTGATATTGTTGAATCCGTTTGATCATAAATTTGATGATGAACGAAATAGCTTAGTAAGTGAACTGCACATTTTTCTTCTAACTGAACCACTGTGCAATGGGAGAAAAAACCGAAAGCTGGAAACCCCGAACAACAGCAGCAGCATCAGCGCATGCAAAACACCAGATACCGGAAACACGAACAATGGCATTATCTCCCAATCGAAACCAATCACTTTTCGGCTGGCTGTTGTCGAGATTTGTTTAAAAGTTTTGCTGCTGGCTGCGCTGACTGCGAGCGCCTCGCTGGATGCATAGTTTTTTGGACCGGCAATAGACGGTGCCGGCCGTGGGTGGACTCTGTGTATCAATAGCCAGATTAGCGGTGTTCCACTAATCGAATTGTGTATGTGGCTTTTCGAGGCCGGAGAAATGACTAACGAACGAACGAGCATTGGGAAGCGGTGACAGTGCGCAGGCAGATGCAGTGCCGGTGGTAGTTACCCGCTCAAAAGAGGGCTTTAGAATTTTGAAAACTGGAACAGTCGAGGCTTGTGGTGCGGTGCAATGTGGCGCTTTGCTGGGCTTAATGGAATGTTGAAATAGTGGTGATTGCGTAGAAGATGAATCGTATTTCTGGTTAATTGAAAGACGGGTGGTTTGCGATGGCTAAGCCTAATTGAATTTTGTTTCAAAAGGATATGTCCACCAAAGAGAATAATGTATGCTTAGCTTAACTAACTGCTACAAGGTATGTAGTTATGCCTAATCATTTATTTCAGCCGGCTAACTGGTAGATGCTCAGTCGGCAACGGAAAATGGTGAGGGTGTCTGAGCTCGATTTCCGATTGCATCTAGGGACATTTTAGTGGATTTCCTTTCCCTTTTTTGGCATAGGATATTAGTTCCACTCGAGAAAATTTCCTCGACTCCTTGGGCATAGTGTATCATTGTACTTGCCTCACAATATACTCATGCAATGGTAGGCAAAAAAGCCCTTCAATTAAACACTGTGAAGTGCTCAAAGAGTATTAAGTTGAAGCGAGGCAGGCCAAGTCCCAATAGGGAAGTAGAGCCACAAAGAAGAATATGAAGAAGAAGATATTATCGTTCTAACCATACACTTTGAAAATGCAAAATTACCCATAGTCAATTGGCACAGAAAGGACTCCGTTAATAACTGACAATTGTGAGGTCCTAATAGGGACGTTATGCTAAAAAGATAAAAAAATGTAAAATAGTCAGCAAGGAACCAGGTCGGCGACTTCATGGATGGCCGCAAACGCGCTGGCTGCATGTAGACGATTAAGACGACCTGGGAACTCCAAACGTTTGGGGAAATGGGCGGAAAATCGCCCAAGAACGACGAAGGTGATACCCTACTAAACACTCTGCGTACGAATAATGTTACTTTATGCAATTCAGTATTATAATTTCTGTTTTATATAGGTAATTCATATTGGTATCATATTGGCCAGTTTCTGCAGCTAAAATGAATTGCATGATGAAAAATAGTTGCATAATGTTCATTATACAACCTATTTGAGTTGCATTATGAAATGAGTTGTAAAATTTAAAAAATCATAGCAAAATTTCTCATCATAATAGGCTGTTTCACTACACGCAAATCTACCAGGAAAAGGCCTACTTTCTCACACCAAATTAGCAGTGCTGTAATGATTCATTACTTACCTTACCGATCAGGCTAAGGCCTGGGTGGCCTCTGCTGTACATGTATTCGTCTCCATTCCAATCGGTCCGTGGCTGTTTGTCTCCAGTTTCGCACTCTGCGTAGTGTCCGCAGATCGTCCTCCACTTGGTCGACCCACCTAGCTCGCTGCGCACCACGTCTTCTTGTACTGGTCGGATGACTCTCGAGAACCATTTAAGTCGGGTTGCTATCCGACATCCTGATGACATGACCCGCCCACCGTAGCCTTCCCGATTTTCACAGTATGGACGATGGTTGGTTCTCTCAGCAACTGATGCAGCTCGTGGTTCATTCGCCTTCTCCAAGTCCCGTCTTCCATCTGCACTTCACAACACCTTCCGTTCGAAAACTCAAAGGGCACGTTGGTTTTCTGCACGTAAGGTCCATGTTTCGTGCCCATAGAGGACGACCGGTCTAATCAGCGTTTTGTAGATAGTTAACTTCGTGTGACGGCGAAGTTTATTTGATCGTAGAGTTCTGCGGAGTCCAAAGTAAGCACGATTTCCTGCCACAATTCGCCTCTGAATTTCTCTGCTGGTGTCGTTGGTGGCGGTCACAAGTGATCCCAACAACAAGAATTCTTCAACCGCCTCGATTTCATCACCGTCGACATAAATTCGTAGTGGCGTAATGTCCTCGAAACATTAATGACTAATCCAATTTGCCTGGCTTCACTCTTTAGTCGGATGTACATTTCCGCCATCGTCTCAAATTTACGAGCAATAATATCAATATCATCAGCGAAACCATGCAGCTGAACGGACTTCGTGAAAATCGTTCCACTCGTGTTTATCCCCGCTCTCCTAATTACACCCTCTAATGCTATGTTGAACAGCAAGCACGAAAGACCATCTCCTTGCCATAACCCACTGCGAGATTCGAAGGGACTCGAGAGTGTCTCTGATACTCGGACTACGCACATCACTCGATCCATCGTCGCCTTGATCAATCGTATCAGTTTATCCGGGAATCCGTATTTGTGCATAATCTGTCATTGCTGTTCTCGATCGATTGTACCATACAGAAATCGATGAAGAAGTTATGTGTGGGCACGTTGTATTCGCGGCATTTCTGCAACACCTAGCAGATGGCGAACATCTGGCCCGTTGTAGCGCGTTCACCCATGAATCCAGCCTGATATTGCCCCACGAACTCTCTTGCAATCAATGATAGACGGCGGCGTAAAATTTGAGAGAGTATCTTGTTGGTAGCGCTCACTAGTGTGATCGTTCGGTAGTTCCCGCAATCCAACTTGTCGCCCTTTCTGTAGATGGGACACACGATACCTTCCATCCATTCCTCCGGTAATACTTCCTCCTCCCAAATCTTGGTAATAACCCAGTATAGTGCTCTCACCAGTGCTACTCCACCGTATTTTAGAAGCTCGTTTGGTAGTTGATCTGCTCCAGCGGCTTTATTGTGTTTCATCCGGCCAACCTCCTCCGGCCGGAAGTCTTTCGTCCTGTCCACATACTCCTAGATCTTTAACCACGTCACCTTCGGTACTTGCAACGTCGCCATTGAGGTGTTCATCATAATGCTGCCGCCACCTCTCGACCATCTCACGCTCGCTCGTAAGAATATTCCCGTGATTATCTCGGCACATGTCGGCTTGTGGTACAAAGCCTCTGCGCGAGCGGTTCAGCTTCTCGTAGAACTTTCATGTGTCCTTAGCGCGGTATACCTCTTCCATCGCTTCGCGATCTCGTTCTTCCTGCTGGCGCTTCTTTATACGGAATACTGAGTTCTGCCTATTCCGCGTCTTGCGTTGCGTTGCGTTGAGTGGTAACGGAGTAATTCGTAGATTGCATACTGAAAGTTGTCATGTTATATCTTTAATACTCTTATTCTAATTGCTTATGGAATGCTATTTGGGAAGGAACAGCTATTCAATCAGAGGTTGAAGTAAAAAAGACATGAGAACTTCCATTGCCGGCCACGCCCATCTTCTCCGTTACGAGGATAGGAAAGGATATGATGATATGACACCTACTTTACAAGAGGTCAGCGACTCACCGACTCCCCCATAAGTGTCAAGGAGTTGGATATTTGGAATGGGATGATTGGGGAATCACTATAAGCGAGTGATGCGACAAGATTCATATTGTGTAAGTGTATTTGAGTAGGTCATGTAGATGTGTTGGTGTGAGTGTAAGTGGTTTAGTATATTAAACACCAACGTTGGGAGTGACATAGCTAAGAAATTGCGTCACTCCATGGGCCTTTTTGCTTCAGGGATGGGGCACAGGCATTTGGACCATGTGTCCTGCCCAAGTAACACAGAAAACATCTTTGGCTATCGAAACTTCAAAACATGCTTTATAAACGTATTATAAGAGCATTAGAAAACAAGTAATGTTTTTTTCAAGTTTTATTTTTGTTGGTTGCTAGCTAATAGCAAAATAATATCAATGGCTGTAAAACGTGATAAAATATGTATATAATGCATAAATTCAACACCAATCATCATCTAATTTTGACAGCTCAAATGTTAACGTTTTTAATTCGCAATTTGTTCAAGAGACGGTCATGCAATGCAGCGGCAACTGGAATACCAACCTATTTTGTTCGTAAAGGCTAGCCCAAATGATTCAAACCTGCCAAAATTCCACTATTCCTCGGCAAAAATAACGAAATTAACCAAGCTAGATCAAAGGAAGTAGTCCCGAACAGATTACAAAGGGATCAACAACTCAATACACTGCTGACTTTCTCCGGAAGAAATTCTTTCCAAGTTCTGCTGGAAGCAGTGGCCGTAATTGACGTCGTTGTCCTAACAGGGTTCACTTTCACAAATTTGAGAAACACCCAGTGAAGAGGCTTGGCGCTATGCCCCATTAACAAATACAAATCAGCAGCCAGAATCCATTCGTGAAATTGGCAACAATACTCAAAAAGAACATGTTCCAATCTGATGTGCTGCACTATTATTGATCGTGTTTCCAAGCTGCTGACCAATTATCCTAACAGGGGAACTGTATGATCACGGATTGTTCTGAACACGAGCTAATCGAGTAAATATGGAGTTACCGTGAACACCGTCCACATGAAATTCCTCTGAAATAACATTACAACTGACCCGTAGCAAAATTATTCGTGATTGCTGTTGATTGTTGATTCAATTTCGATGTTATGATTGTTGGCTTGTCAGGTATGATGATATAGTTATTTTCGCGTTGTAATGATGATCAAAAAAACAAACAAATAAGGGAGTATGTTGAAAATATGTTATCAAAGCGTATTATGAACGTAATGAAACACTCTTGTTATAGAGTGGTCCGCAATATGTAATTTTGAACTAATTCAAGCTACTGCACAATCAAAACAAATGATTGTTGTAGTCTGTTTTTCTTTATTCCAGCAGAGAAGTAATCCGAATCACAGTACCGAATAAAAATATGCGGACATAAATTAAACTATAGCATAAATAATGTTCTTATTAGATTCAATTAATTCATCGTTGCTGAGGAAACTGATTATAATTTTTTAATACTCGATTATAAGCCATAATCAGTCAGTAAAGGATCAAGTTCTCAATTTAATATATATAATAAAATCTAGAATTGCTTTCAAAATATTTTGAACAGCACTGTGAGCTGCATGGTTCGTCAACAATATTGCTTTTTTTGTGTGGATTGAAATCAATCAACAAAACAGTATCAAATGGCTGGTTTATGCTACATTTGTTAATTCATTTTAAAGGCGCATGAATTATGGATAACTAAAATTATAAGTTTCACCGTAAATCTTAAAGCGCATATGAACCATTGCTCACAACCCTGAGTATTTCCGATTTTCTAATTGACGATCCAAATATTTGAATATCATCGACTCCATCACTTGGAAAGTAATTTTTACGCAGAGGATAATTTCATTTAATTAAAAATAAAAAGTTTTCTGGTATGTTTTTTAGTTGCCACTTTTTTACGTACAGTTGGGTCTCTTAAGGGGCTGGTAATATATATGGAGTCTTCAAGTTATATAACTTTCAAATAGCTTAATAACAACAATTTAAATAATATGTAACATATATGTTGACTGCGGATTCATATAACCTGAAAATATCTTTATCCCAACCTATAAATGAGACTGTTTTATATGTGTTGCATGCCAGCTTTTTAGCTGACAAATAACTTGATATCAACTAATCAATATAAGCAGGTTAGTAAGAATGTATCTTTAGAGCTCTATAAGTGTATTAGGATGCATCTTAAATAACCTGTAAGATGTTCTATAAGCCGCCATTTTTTGCGCTGTTTTGCATATATAAGTGTTCGATTTTAAGTCAATAATACAAGAAAAATACAACCGAATAAGCATGAATCGTGAATTTTAAACTCTTATGATACATGTTGTGTTACTTGGGTGGCTAACAAGCCTAGGTTTAAGCGCCATTGCTCGCTCTCTGAAACGATAAGAAACACGTTATGTGGATGGGAGGGGATAATAGGGAAGGGATACTATCTATTTATCGAGATGCCAGCGACTCACCGACGCTCTCGTAAATAGAAAGGAGATAGGATTTTGGTACGGGAATGGTTTTCAATTCAGTATGTTTAAGTTATGCGACTCGATTAGATGTTGTGTAAATAGATGTAAGCATAAAAAACTAAGCATGAAACGTTCTCACCAAATTACCGTCGTCATTCATCCGCTTAAGGCATGAAATCTACAATCAACACGGCATAGAACTGCAAAAGAAAATTATTATGGTGTTCCAAAATAGCATTCAATACAGTAACCACTTACGATCAATGTAGCAGTGAAACAAAATGTACCTGAAATGATCAAGAAATGATTTATCTTCTTATGTTGATCAGCTTTATGGTTAGTTTGCACTTAGTGAGTATATACTGAGCGAAATGACAGGATATGCAGCAGCAAAACTATGAATCCACTATGAAAACCAACCGCATAATTTGCAGACAACAAGACAGGAAAACGCGCGGTATTTTACGTATCCATGTGATTCCAATGAAACCTCCCCCTCCCCTTCGCAAAAAAAAAACATGACATGTGTCATGCGTCAAATGAACTTCCTGACTGCCTTACAAAGTAAATGTGGCATACGCAAAAAAAAAAATAATAATAATTAGAACTCTCTCACCAGCTTTGGGATCCCACGTCGCGTGATGAAGTTGGTCGGTGATCAACCGACGCCGATCGTCGCTCTGCTTCTCTGGGCGCCGTGACTATCACCATCACGATGTCAAAACAAATCCGTTCCAAAACCACTCCTCTCTAAGAATTCCCCTCACAAGAACCACCAGTCGTATTCTTAAACTGGAATATCTCACCAACTTTCTTAGAATAACTCGCTGCCCAGCGATCTTGAACTTTAACCACTAGTCTTCTTGCATCTCTAGTGAAAGCCTCCTATCCCAACCGTCGCACTAAATTCAGAACACTTCAAATTCTATCTTGCTTTTCACTTTTTCCTGCCAAACGAATCAAACTAGAATCTTCACCGAAAGATTTCTTATACGGTTCCGCAATCAAAACTCAATGTAGCATTCATATTTTTCTCACGAAATCACTCAAACATTACACTATATTCGACCGAATCTAAAATCACACGGAAGCGGAAAAAACTTGACAGCAGACCAAAAACTCAACCACCCGCGCGCGCAGCCTGCTGTGGTTCGGTCCAATTTGACGAAATTCATACTGAGTTCTGCCTATAGATAGTAGAGTAAACATTAAGGTGGCCCACACTTATATGAAAAACAAAAATTACGAAAAATGCCAAGTCTTACCTCCTCAATCAGTTGTTTTGGACTCCCAGAAGCTACGTTCAAAATTTGAGCAAAATCGGTTGAGCCTAAGGGGGCGCTCAAAACGCTTGAAGTTTGTATGGGAAAACTTGGCCAAATGTATGCAGAAATGTTTAGTTTTCGAATATTGCCGCTAGGTGGCGCTCTAAGCGCCCAATAATCAAACCCTTTGGTATTATTGTAGGTGACTATATGCCAAACAACTTTGTCGAGGACCGCAAAGTGATCCAAGGTCTGTGAAAAAAGTTATAGCCTAAGAAAAGTGAGGATAAACTTTATTGTTATTTTTCCAATACATGTAAAGGAATAATATCAATAATGAAATCTCAATACTTTACCTCACTTTACCTAGGGTATAACTTTTTTCACAGCTGTCGGATCACTTCGCGGTCTTCGACAAAGTTCTCTGGCATATAGTCATCTACAATAATACCAAAGGGTTTGATTATTGAACGCTTACAGCGCCACCTAGCGACAAAATTCGAAAACTTAAAATTTTTGCATACATTTGGCCAAGTTTTCCCATACAAACTTCAAGCGTTTAGAGCGCCCCCTTAGGCTCAACCGATTTTGCTCAAATTTTGAACGTAGCTTCTGGGAGTCCAAAACAACTGATTTAGGAGGTAAGACTTGGTATTTTTCGAAATTTTTGTTTTTCATATAAGTGTGGGCCACCCTAGTAAACATAGATCCGCGGACATCGCTGAGTGAAATGTTTCAAGCGTGTGAATAGTATTTTTCAAGAGTGCGATGGTTGAATATGACGTCATGCGCTCCATTGGTGTTGTTGGAATCATGACGTCATGCTCGTTTGGATACAGATTTTGAAAGTTCGTTTGGATACAACGGATTTATCATCACGGATCTATGTTTACTCTACTATCTATAGTTCTGCCTATTCCGCGTCTGTCTATAATGTGCTTCATCCGCGCTTGTACGTTGTTGCAGCATTCTCGCCCATGCTATATACTTCTCGTTTTTGAACTGTTAACATTCGCCGTCGTACCAGTCGTTTCTGTGATTCGGAGTCGCGAAGCCTAGTGCTGTAGCCGAGTTACTATCTATGGCGGATTGGATGTCTCTCCAGCCATCTTCAAGTGTAGCTGCGCCAAGCTGCTCTTCCGTCTACTGCTGCGCGTAGTCTTGAGCAACTTCTACGTTACGCACGTTCGACTTCAACGCGTGATAATAGCCGTCGGAAATTTTGAGCGCATGCGAATCTATATATGCACTGCGGTATGTGCGGAAATTGGTTATATCCGAGAAGAATTTATCGTCGGTTAGAACGTGGTCGATTTGGTTTTCTATTTGATGGTCGGGTGATCTCCAGGTGGCTTTGCGGGGAAGGGATATCTTTGCGGGGGAAGAAGGTGCGTCGGACTACTATACCACGGAAGGCTGCATAGTTTACGCATCGCTGGCCGTTATCATTCGATACGGCGTGCAGGCTGTTTCGTCCAATTACCGGTTTGTACATTTCCTCCCTTCCTACCTGCACGCTCATGTCGCCGACAACGATGGTCACGTGACGCGGCGAGCAACCATCATACGTTTGCTCTAACTGCGCGTAGAACGCTTCTTTCTCGTCATCAGGTCTCCCTTCATGTTGGCAGTGGACGTTGATGATGCTGTAGTTGAAGAAACAGCCCTTAACTCTCAACATGCACATCCTTGCGTTAATCGGCTGCCACCCGATCACACGTTGTCGCATCTTGCCCAACACTATAAATCCTGTTCCCAGTTCATTGGTGGTGCCACAGCTTTGGTAGAAGGTAGCCGCTCGATGCCCGCTTTTCCACACTTCCAGTCCAACAAAGTTTCTGCAACGCCACGATGTCGAAGTTGCGGGGATGTAGTTCGTCGTAAATTATCCTGTCACATCCTGCGAAACCTAGTGACTTGCAATTCCATGTTCCAAGTTTCCAATCGTAGTCCTTATTTCGTCGCGTGGGTCTTTGCCGATTGTATCGAGTCGTATTTCCTCCTATGTTATTCGCAATGGGGATTTTTACGGGTGGCTTATTGGGCCTACGCCAACACTCCTGTCTCGCCGGAGGGCCATCGTGCCAGTTCTGTATAACGTCCCAACCAGCACTGGGACGATCACGCTGATGAGGCTACCACCTTAGATCTAGCTAGGCGTGATGCAGCATTTTTTACTCAGTCACTGCATGCCAGAACAGACGCTGTTTGAGCCGCACCTTCTTGGTGAACAGACGCTTAACCCATAGAATATATACATAATAAAAATTCATGTAACATTTCAAACATGTTCTTAACCACATTTAATCAATCGTCAGCCATCAGATGATCAGAATTGAGTAGGAGAATCAATCTGTGATGCAACCTGCAAATATATGCATACAAGTTTGCAGGATGTATTTGAAGTTCCGTTATTTTTATAAAAAATATGTATTAAAATAACTATAAAATTATATATACAGGGGATAGACAAAATGATCGGGACAGGCAAAATTTTCACTTTCCAAAAAATGTTCAACTAGCTGTAACTTTTCGAAAAGTGCATCGAATATTTTCAAATTTTTACTGCAAGTTCTTCAACTAGTTGTGTATCAGTGGACAAAATTTGGAAAAGATCGGACAATTCTTCACGAAGTTATAAAGATTTTTGAAATAGATAAAATTATCCGATAGCCAACTTTGAGCTGTTATATCTCCGGATTCAATGAACGGATTGCAATGAAATTTTGACCATTCATGACTTATATAATGAACTCTGAAAAACATTTGACTTAACTTGAAATTTTTAACAAGCGAAAAAGTTATAGGGATTTTATTTTTTTCACGATTTCTTAGTAAATTGGTCTATTTTTAATATGCATCCCATTACTTTTTCAATTTATTGGCGGCTATGTTGTTACTTTCCTTCAAAACGCATTTATATATTAGTCAATTAGAGGGAAACTAAATGAACTATAATTTGCATTTTTAATTTTGTAACGATGTTGATGTTTTGGATAATTTGGTGTTTTATTAGAAAAATAATCTAATCGTTATAATTTTCTTCCGTGTTTAAAATATTAAGTTAAGTCAATGGTTTTTCATAGCTCATTATATAAGTCATTAATGGTCAAAATTTAGTTACATTCGGTTAATTGAATCCAGAGATATAACAGCTCAAAGTTGGCTATCGGATAATTTTACCATTTTCAAAAATCTTTATAACTTCGTGAAGAATTGTCCAATATTTTCCAAATTTTGTCCACTGATACACAACTAGTTGAAGAACTTACAGTAAAAAATTGAGAATATTTGATGCACTTTTCGAAAAGTTACAGGTAATTGAACATTTTTTGAAAAGTGAAAATTTTGGCTGTCCCGATCATTTTGTCTATCCCCTGTATATATATATATATATATATATATATATATATATATATATATATATATATATATATATATATATATATATATATATATATATATTTAGTCTTCTACAAAGTTGTTCAATAGGGTATCAACTTCAATTCTTTCAATTCTGAGCCAAATCGAGCCGTATGAGAAACAGGAGGTCATCCAATTTCCCATATATTTGGACTGAACATCCCGTACAAACCTTCAACTCATTTGCGCCAGCTCAGTTTTCAACCGATTGAGCTGAATCTTTCACAGATTGTTCTTCTCATCTAAAAGCACGATTCTAGAAGGTGCCGCGTGGAGTTTTTCGACATTTTTGTATTTGAGCCAGTCTACTTGTTGTACTTCGCAGAAATTGATATAACTCGACCCACTCTTCATAGAGAAGATTTGATTACTGACTTCTGTGCAAAATAAAGCTTTTTGATGATATTCATTATCATAAACAAAAGGGTTCAATGTTAATATTTTTCAAGTGAGGTTCATGAAAACGTACTGGAATATCGTTTTTTAGTCATATCATGCTATTTCTGGTCATTAGTAATGATTCTGTCCTTCAATAAACGAAGAACATGATTTATGACCGCTTCCTTGAACAAATGGAACCACTGTCACTGTGGTATGGTTGAGTTTACAAAACGTCAATAGTTAAAAATAGTGAAAATCCAACGTTGCATTAATATGCAATAATCATTCTGATAAATTTGTTTAAATTACAGCAAAGTCATTTTATTTTAATTCAATTCATACATTGCATACTTACAGGCGTAGCATGCGTACTTCATAAACCTTAAATCAGAACAAAATGAGTGATCAATGATTACTTAGGAATTAAATGTTTAAGCTTCGTAAAATTATGCAAGTAACGCCTAAAAATATGCAAAAAATGGATTGAATGCTAAATGAATAAATGATACCCATTTTAAGTGATTAAAACAAATTAACCAAAAATGTTTATTGTATTATAAAAATATGTTCGACTGATGTTCGAAAAAAGCAAAATCATGTGATTAAGATTGAACACTCTGAAGGGCTGAAGACTGAAGCACAACATACATGCAGTACATCGTAAACACTCAGGTATTCAATCATTAATTGAAATTTTGCAAGATAGAAAAAAAAGAGTTCTGCAAATAAATTCACTCTTCAATTGGTCCGCAATTGCGAATGCGAACAAGAGAGCTCTTCAGTTCGTTTGTCTATCAGTAGTGCGCGCGCCAAAATGAATGTGATGAGCTGCGCTCGAGGGTAGGAAAAAACATCTCTCCTACAAGTGGCACGAGCTGCATTTTAATCACTCGTTTCTGTGCAAAGAGTGGACTGGCTCCCTCCCCCGCCATCCATCAGGGCCCCGCCCTCCCCCCACGCCAACATTTGCCGATAGGTAAGCTTAAGCTTCTTCGCGTGTTCAAACGAATCTGGTGGAGATTTTCGCTCGGATTTTTAGCCCGGCGAATATGTCCGTCCATCGCACAAAAACCACATTTGCATCGATGAAATGCAAATAGGTGAAAATTCGTCCAGCCGTGAAGAGAATTTGCAAGAAGTGTGGAATATGGATCGTTTGGTGCAGTAGCAGCCGGCACGGCGCAGTGAGAGGGGCGAAGTGTGCAAGGATGGATGCAAGTTGAGGTAGACCATATTTAATTTTCCGGTCCAATTACAGGCAGTCGTCAGTGATAATGGCATTGATAAAACAGAAAGAGGTACATACGTGCGATCTGGACACTTCGTTTTTGGAATCCCACCACTGGAGCACAGTCTCGGCTGACTATGTTTTTAAGGCCAGGGTCGTAATCGTGTTTTATTTGAAATACTTTGCAAAAAAAACGGCTTATTTATAACGGACCGAAGATAAATAGTGCGACAAATAATTTTAGTTATTGTCGTACAAAGTGAATTTTTTTTATCTGATTTCCACTCTTTGAGGTACAATTAGGTCAATTTAAATTGGATGGATATTCATCTTCTCCTCTTTTTAACATTTACAGACAGAATTTGCATCTCAGCTTACCATACGATTATCGTCCCAAAGAAAATTTAATGTCCAAATAGACTTGAAGAGGTTATGGAAACCGTAATAAAACCAAAATTCTTCTATTCTGGTTTTATTTTGATTAAAAGGTTGGAGGATTTTCTTTTTTGAATAATCCTAGAAGTAAGCATTAAATGAGCAGTTCCTGTGCAAATTCCTAAAGTGACTTCATTAGATATTGAAGGAAAATTTTCCAAGAAATATATCTCGATGCAGTATTCTTACACTGCCACATTTTTTAGCTGATGATTTTATCTGCCCAGTGCCCAATTGATATCATATGATTCGTTCACTTGTGCTGACCCTCAATAGAGACGACTCTGCTCAAAATTGAAAAGTGGTATTTGTGATGCGGGAAATTAAACAAAGAAAAAACGTATGTACCAGTCGGTTTGGGTCGGTTTGGGTTGGTTGGGTGCCAATGTTTGAGTCCATTTCTCGCGATGCACCTGTGAGTAAGAGGGCAAAACCGTGAGCAAATAGGTTCGTCCGAAATTAATTCGAAATAAAAGCCTAATGAGAGACGGATTCGTGTCGTGGATGTTGTTGCTGTTTCTGCGTCCTAGTACGATTATGCAGGCGAGTGCGGAAAAGTGCACAAGCACTCTCGCCACCTGCAAACATCAACCGCAAGGTACAGGTAAACACACTTTGCGCGATACGCATGGCGGGAGGCCCTCATGTGCAGCACAAACAACGCAACAGCACGCGCGGACAAACAAATTGCTGTGAAATGGGATTTATGAGAGTGCACAGGGTAAAGTTTGATGCCACTTTTGTTGGAGTCCAAATTATTCTATTTGGACATTGAGTATAAAATGGTAGCATAGCGAACGTGCTAAAATAGTGGTTTTGTCATTGTATGTGACTTTTTTGGAATACGTGTGACCTGAAATGCAAATCTACTAATGGTGCAACATATTGACGATGATTTCGTTGGTGAAGTATTTGCTACTTCAAATTTTTTATCTGCTTTCTTTTCAATATTCATAACAAACTGAGACAGCTGCGCTGGCTAAAAACCAGTCATCGGGAGAGATCTGGAGAGACCCGATGTTATTTCACTAATGCACCGAGGCGTAAACACTGGTAAGCTTATTTTCACCATTTGCGGCTTTCTATTTCCAGCAGAGATATTTAGCAATGTATGAATTACTCTATGGAAAAATGGGAATTGAACTCGGAACTCCTGATAGACAATAGTCATTCAACTAAGCACCTACACCACGCACAATTGTATTTATATCCTCGGAAACGAGAGCATTGCTTGTTGCGTCTGAATAATCAAGAACATAAGTTGAACTAAGCCTGTATTAAGGCTGAAGTAGCGATGTGGACTCTTCGAAAACACTGCTTGGGTCAGTTGTTATAAATTATTTGATTAAAGGTTGGACAACAGAATAACATGCAGAATTAATGTTAGTGTATGTTTCAAAGCTGGTGACAGAAATTAATAATGTTTAATTCAACTTGATATTCAGCCATCTATGTATTGCTGATCAAATAGGTTGAACCACCTGAATATTGTCACTGTGTTCAAGCACTGCCACCATTAACCAGCCAATGTTCAACTGATACTCTCACTGTTCAGCATTCATTGTTAATTAAGTCATTGTGTTTTTAAATTGACCCTGCAGAATAGCAATTTCAACCACAAGCCGTCTTTCAGTGTAGTCATAAGAGTAAAACATACGATATCATTATCTAAGTTCCGCATTTTCGTAACTTTTATGTACCGTCAAACGGGGTGACTTGCAACGGCGGGGTGACTTGCAACACTTGATGTCTTCTGTCTATGCTTATCAACAATACATAAAAATCGGACGTTTACATACCAAAAGTCAGTTGAACTATAAAGTGCACATACTATCTGAGTAGTAGCCACGATTTTTACTTTTATGAAAATAATTCCAACAAAATATTCATAAATTTAACATTAGTCTCAAAAAGTAACAAAAACGTGAGCCTCAAATCGTTGCCTGCAAAACAATGAAAACGAAATTTTCCAAAAATAATATTCTATATGCGGATTCTATACATAATGAGCTATATGAATTTCCATTTTACTTTATAAAAATATTACAATATCTTTGTTATATTCATATGTTTTGAAATATTGTACCCAAGCCCGGATTTAAGGGGGGCAAAGGGGGCAAGTGCTCCGGGCCCCCCGATCAGAGGGGCCCCCAAGAATCCTGAGGCACTATATATTTCCTTCATGAAAACATAAAATGCACTTCAAGAGACTATTTTATACATGTCCTAGAGTAGTTATATTTGAGTTTTTTAATGGGATACATACTTTTTCTTATCTGAATTTATACTTGAAAATCCAAGGTTTCGATTAGATTAAAAACACATTATTTCAATTGCTAAGCAATTCAACCGTAGAATTGAAGTGATTTCCCAGAATGACTATTTTAAGGGAACGGTTTTAATGCTTGGTTGCAGCAAATTCATATTATAAGATAGGTTTAACAGTATTCAATAATCAGGTAAAATAATGTATTTTTTTTTTAATTTTGTTATACGCGAGTTTCTTTAAAATCCCATGAAGTTCTTGTTGAATTCAATTGAAAAAACTGTTTTAGTACTTAACATTACATCAAAAATGCGTCTCTATCAAATAACTGTTAATACCCATCTGCATCAGTTCGTTAAGGACAGATGTTATCATGGGAAAGAGTTGATAACGATTCCTGAAGATTTTCGAGAAATTCGGGGGAGTTTAGGACACCTAGTTTTTAAAAAACATCTCAGAACAATGTTTTTACGGTGCTGTTGCAACAGTTGCCCCCTAGAATCCTGACTTTGTTCACACGTAGAATTTTGCAATTCGAACTGAATGCTAATTTGTAAAATTTTCATAAATCTTCTAAATTCGGATGGAAGTTTAAAATACATATATGTACAATCTGAATGAGATTACATTTACACTGTAAACCTGTATGTGAAATCTTGACATTTTAGCATAAATATTAGTATGCATGTTCGTATCATTTTTTTTCATTAACTAAAAAAATTGGTCGATATTTTGGGGAATTGCAATTGAAGGCTTTTAATATTTCATCATAACAAATTGAAAAATTCATCATTCGAATGAACAAACAGTTGAGTGACATAATTTTTTTCTAAACCGAAAAAATCAGCAAAAAAACGAGTTATAAACAACATTGAAAATAAAACGTTCATGTACGGTTTACATATTTTTGGGGGCCCACTTTATACGGTTTGCCCCGAGCCTCCCGAAGCCTAAATCCGGCACTGATTGTACCTAGACGGGGTGACTTGCAACACTTATTATCTAAACAATTCAAAGTCCAGAAAAACAGAATATTGTTGTTTAACTAATAATTCACCAGCAAAAGTCTGAAGGATCATCATATGAACTGAACATTACATTAAAACTTATGTTAAATTAACAATTAGTAACTTGGTGTTTTTGAGCCGAATATTTCCATATAAAAATTCACAATTCAATTTTCTATCTAAAAACAAATGCAAAAATAAGTATGTCAGCCCAAACTATATGACAATAGTAGCAAGAATACTTATCAAATATGCTTGAAACTAAAAATTAATATCTGCGTGTTTGAAAAGGGATTTACATTAGGTGTTGCAAGTCACCCCGCACGACGTTTTGTCTCAAGAACTACCTTTTTTGGCTTTTCCAACATGAAAAAATAAATCAATTTAGGTATAACTTGTTCACTCTATTTTATAGAGGGGCCGGCTATTAAAACTATTACAAATAGTTAGAATTTTAAAATTGAGTTTAATCAACATTTTTTGTTAATTGAAGCTGAAAAGTGTTGCAAGGCACCCCGTTTGACGGTACTGTTCTGTATATCTCAAAATAGTTTTTGGTGTCTTTTAAAGCGTATTACCATTTATTTAAAAATCATTGAAAAATTGATGTTTTGGTCACCTTTCAGATGTCATTGTTTCTTTTGTATTTAATCGCAACAGTTGACGCATTTTATTTTTTTCCTCAATCATTCAAGCATAATACAAAATTGTTTAAGGGAGTTGAATACACTAAGGTCTTTTTTTACACGGGTAGTTTTTCTGTTTTACCTCGGTCAATTTTGGGTCAATTCACATGAAACTTTGTACACAGGTAGACACGGTTAGCACTACCTGTGTACGGAAAATCAGATAGGTAGGTTCAAAATTGACCAAGTTAAAGCAGAAAAACTACCCGTATAAAAAAGACCTTAGTGTACACAAAACATTTAATTGCATAAAAACTACACGGAGAAAAAAAAATCTATTAAAAAAAAAAACAAAAAATAAAAATATTTTAGCAAAAATCATAAAATCTCAAAATATTTACGTCTCACAAAATCGGTATATCAAATAGGCTTCCAGAAAAAATATAAAACTGTGGAGATTCAAAAATAAAAATTAAAAAAATCTAAAACCAAAACTCACAATACCAAGAATTGAAAAGAATCATCTTCCAAAACATGTTTAAATCGATTTTAGACGACGAAAAATTATACATAGATCAGAATCAAAACTTTGGTTATTAGATGGTTAACAGAAATCTCTTGTTGGCCCATTTCTTCTGGAGTTTCTTCGGGGATTCTTTCAGGAATTTCTCAAGAAATTGAAACTAATTAAGAAAAACTCTCATGGTTTCAACTATGACATCCTCTTGATAATCATCTTGGAGTTGCGTTTGAAATTCAACAGGATTTTCCTTCCAAGGATCCTATAGGAGTTCATGCTTTTCTTCTTAAATTCATTTTGGTTTTCACGATAGTTTTTTAAAGCATTTAATCAACAGTTCTTTATTGGATTCTATGAAGTGTTTCTTAATGGAATTTCATCCAATTATCTTCCAGAGCTTTTTTCCATTTCTTTCTTCACAATAGGGTTCCAGGAGTTATTTTTGGTGTTAATGTGTAGCACGAGTTTTTTTTTCAGGAACTTTGGTTTTAAATACTTTCAAAAGATTTTGCTGGATTCAATAGTTATACGTCCTTGCAGTTTATCCAGGATTTCTTACTAGTTTTTCCAGGAGTTTATTCTAGGAATTCTACAAGAGTTACTTTTGTAAATCCTCCAGGTGTTCCTTGTGCAAATCCGTTAGAAGCTCTGAAGCCCTCCTGGTATTTCTCATAGAAATTTTCGGGCAGTAATCCTCTAGAAATTCCTTCTGAAAATCCTCAAACAGTTCCTTGTAGGAATCCTTCAGAACTTCCTTCCAGGAATTCTGTAGAAGTTCTTTCAAGAAATCTCCAAAAGGGTCCTTGTGGGTAACTTTCAGGATTGATAGGATTCCTTCAAAAGTTTCTTCTGGACTTCCTTAGCTTTCTATAGGAATCTTTCATGATTTCCTGGAGATATCCTTAGACCGAATTCCTAGATTCTAGACCAAATACTTATTGCCCAAGGAAAATAACTCCTAAATGCCCTAAAATAATTTCGGAAGTATTTCCTGAAGAAATTCTTAGACGAAGCCTATTAAGGAATCTGGAGAAATCCACAGCAGACATACAAGGTAGAATCCCTAGTTGGAGTTATTGATGAAATCCAATATTGCAGCTTTGCAGTAATCGAAAGAAGAAAGTGCACATTGATAAAAATGTATCAAAAAGAAGAAAAAAAAACGATTCCCAAATCACCATATCTTCGTTATCAAAAATGACTGCAAACAGTTGTCCGCTTTCGATCAGATCCACAACATGCCTTACCGATCAGGCTAAGGCCTGGGTGGCCTCTGCTGTACATAAGTATCCGTCTGCATTCCACTCGGTCCATGGCTGTTTGTCTCCAGTTCCGCACTCTGCGTAGGGTCCGCAGATCGTCCTCCACTTGGTCGACCCACCTAGCTCGCTGCGCACCTCGTCTTCTTGTACCGGTCGGATGACTCTCGAGAACCATTTTAGTCGGGTTGCTATCCGACATCCTGATGACGTGACCCGCCCACCGTAGCCTCCCGATTTTCGCGGTACGGACGATGGTTGGTTCTCCCAGCAGCTGATGCAGCTCGTGGTTCATTCGCCTTCTCCACGTCCCGTCTTCCATCTGCACTCCGCCGTAGATGGTACGCAACACCTTCCGTTCGACAACTCCAAGGGCGCGTTGGTCCTCTGCACGTAGGGTCCATGTTTCGTGCCCATAGAGGACGACCGGTCTAATCAACGTTTTGTAGATGGTTAACTTCGTGTTACGGCGAACTTTATTCGATCGTAGAGTTCTGCGGAGTCCAAAGTAGGCACGATTTCCTGCCACAATGCGCCTCTGAATTTCTCTGCTGGTGTCGTTGTCTCGGGGTAATGGCTTCCAGTCTCTTTTAATTAAAAACGGATTCTTATGCTTTCATCCGACGTTTCGGACACATTTATTGTGCCTTCTTCTTGGGATCTGATGGACAACAAACAAATTATGTGTTATGTATTATGCTGTGTCTGTGTAGTGTTGATGTGTACTTACTAACAATGTTCCGTTTTATCGTTAAGGGCCTGCAGCATAGGTACCTTTGTCAACGGTTTATGCTCCATTGTCGTCGGTCACCAGTGAGCCCAAGTACACGAATTCTTCAACTGCCTCGATTTCATCACCGTTGATATGAATTCGGGGTGGCGGGCGCGGTGATTCCTCCCTGGAGCCCTTTGCCATCATGTACTTTGTCTTCGACACATTAATGACTAATCCGATTCGCCTGGCTTCACTCTTTAGTCGGATGTACGTTTCCGCCATCGTCTCAAATTTACGAGCAATAATATCAATATCATCGGCGAAATCAAGCAGCTGAACGGACTTCGTGTAAATCGTCCCACTCGTGTTTATCCCCGCTCTTCTCATTACACCCTCCAAAGCAATGTTGAACAGCAAGCACGAAAGACCATCACCTTGCCGTAACCCTCTGCGAGATTCGAAGGGACTCGAGGGTGTCCCTGATACTCGAACTACGCACATCACTCGATCCATCGTCGCCTTGATCAACCGTATCAGTTTATCCGGGAATCCGTATTCGTGCATAATCTACCATAGCTGTTCTCGATCGATTGTATCATACGTCGATTTGAAATCGATGAACAAGTGATGTGTGGGCACGTTGTATTCGCGGCATTTCTGCAACACCTGGCGGATGACGAACATCTGGTCCGCTGTAGCGCGTTCACCCATGAATCCAGCCTGATATTGCCCCACGAACTCTCTTGCAATCGGTGATAGACGGCGGCATAAAATTTGAGAGAGTATCTTGTAGGCAGCGCTCAGTAGTGTGATCGCGCGGTAGTTCCCGCAATCCAACTTGTCGCCCTTTTTGTAGATGGGACACACGATACCTTCCATCCATTCCTCTGGTAATACTTCCTCCTCCCAAATCTTGGTAATGACCCAGTGTAGGGCTCTCACCAGTGCTTCTCCACCTTATTTTAGAAGTTGAAGTTGATCTGGTAGTTGATCTGCTCCAGCGGCTTTGTTGTTTTTTAACCGGCCAACCTCCTCCTCAATCTCTTGAAGGTCAGGCGCCGGAAGTCTTTCGTCCTGTGCACATTCTCCTAGATCTGTTACCACGCCACCTTCGGTACTTGCAACGTCGCCATTGAGGTGCTCATCGTAATGCTGCTGCCACCTCTCGACCACCTCACGCTCGTTCGTGAGAATATTCCCGTGATTATCTCGGCACATGTCTGCTTGTGGCACAAAGCCTTTGCCCGAGCGGTTCAGCTTCTTGTAGAACTTTCGTGTGTCCTTAGCGCGGTACAGCTCTTCCATCGCTTCGTGATCTCGTTCTTCCTGCTGGCGCTTCTTCATCCGGAAGACTGAGTTCTGCCTGTTCCGCGCCTGTTTGTAACGTGCCTCATTCGCTCTCGTACGGTGATGCAGCATTCTCGCCCATACTGCATTCTTCTCGTTTTTCAACTGTTCACATTCGCCGTCGTACCAGTCGTTTCTGTGATTCGGAGTCGCGAAGCCTAGTGCTGTAGCCGAGGTACTACCTATGGCGGATCGGATGTCCCTCCAGCCATCTTTAAGTGTAGCTGCGCCAAGCTGCTCTTCCGTTGGTAGGGCCACTGCTAACTGCTGCGCGTAGTCTTGAGCCACTTCTACGTTACGAAGTTGCTCGATGTTGAGCCGTGGCGTTCGACTTCGACGCGTGGTGATAACCGTCGAAAGTTTTGAGCGCATGCATACAGCGACTAAGTAGTGATCCGAATCTATATTTGCACTGCGGTATGTGCGGACGTTGGTTATATCCGAGAAGAATTTACCGTCGATTAGAACGTGGTCGATTTGGTTTTCTGTTTGATGGTCGGGTGATCTCCAGGTGGCTTTGTGGATATCTTTGCGGGGGAAGAAGGTGCTTCGGACTACCATACCACGGGAGGCTGCAAAGTTTACGCATCGTGAAGTGCTGATTGCACTCCGCACATAAGAGCAAAGATTTCGGCCTGAAAAACGGTGCAGTGTCTACCAAGTGAATAAGACTGATACAGCCTTAGCTCACGAGAGTAAACACCAGCACCTGCTCGACCTTCGAGAAGGGAGCCATCAGTGTAACATACGATGCCGTCTGAAATACTTCTCTCCAGATAACCAGATGTCCACTCTTCCCGGGAAGGGAATTTCGTGGAAAATGTCCTATATGGAAAATTACAAGCAATTGTAAGATCACTTGGAGCAAGGACAACTTTGTCCCAATTCACCAAAAGTGGAAACAACGAGGTGTGTGTTGAACTGCGGTTCACAGGAGTTTCCTCTAGTAAACCGAGTACCCATAGACGGTAAGTGCAAGAAAGTGCTTCTTGTTTGAGATGAATGTGTAGTGGGGCAACGTCAAAGAGAACTTCGAGCGCTGCCGTAGGCGTTGAAGAGAACGCTCCAGACATCGCCATTAAGCACATCCTCTGGAGATGGCCTAATTTTGATTGGACCGTTCACACTTCGCCCTTTTGCCACCACACAAGACATCCATAAGCCAATATTGGACGAACAACAGTTGTATAAATCCATTTGATATACTTGGGTTTAAGACCCCAAGTTGTACCAAAGGTTCGCCGGCATTGCCCGAAGGCCATACAAGCTTTCTTGATTCTGAACTCAACATGAGGTGTCCAGGAAAGCTTGGAATCAAGAATGACTCCAACGTACTTTACCTGTTCAGTCACATTGATTTCAGAATCAAAGAGACGTAAAGATCGAACTCCATTACGGTTTCGCTTTTCCGTGAAAAGAACAATAGATGTTTTACTCGGATTTACCGAAAGGCCATATTGGCGACACCAACCCTCAACTACCTGAAGAGCGTTTTGCATCAGGTCGAAAAGGGTGCTGATGCACATACCGACTAACAATGTTAGGTAGTCGTCGGCAAAACCATAAGTAGGAAAACCGCTATTATTGAGTTGCCTCAATAGCGTATCTGCTACGAGATTCCACAAAAGAGGTGATAAGTCTCCCCCTTGGGGGCATCCACAAACACTCAATTTCCTAATCGCCACTTGACGCAATGTCGAGAAGAGATGTCGGTTTTTGAGCATTTGGTAAATCCAATTGGAAATCATTGGAGATATACCGTGACCCCGTGCGGCTTCCAATATGGCATCGAAAGGCACGTTGTCAAAGGCACCCTCGATATCTAAGAAAACACCCAAGCAGGATTGCTTTTGAGCGAATGCCTTCTCGATATCGTAAACAACTTTTTGTAAAAGAGTCACAGTGGACTTACCAGATTGGTAGGCATGTTGGTTCACATGAAGAGGCACGTTGGCCAGATGAACATCACGGATGTGATGATCCACAATGCGTTCTAAGCATTTCAGAAGAAAAGAGGTCAAACTGATAGGTCTGAAGCTCTTTGCTTCTTCATACGACGCGCGACCCACTTTCGGAATAAACTTCACAGTAATATCCCGCCAGGATTTGGGAATATACCCTGTAGCAAAACTGCAAACAAGTAGTTGTTTCAAAGTATGTTTGAAATGATCAAATCCCTTCTGAAGCAAAATAGGATAAATCCCATCTGCCCCAGGAGATTTGAAAGGAGCAAAGCTATTAAGTGCCCATTCAATCGATTCTAAAGTTATGATACTCCGAGCCGAAGCTAAAGAATCATAACTACAAGAAAAGACATCAGGTTCATCCGAAGATGTAATATCCACACATCCGGGGAAGTGTGTGCTGAATAAACATTCCAAAACTTCCTCATCAGAGGAAGTGAAATCACCATTTGGCAAACGAAGTTCGTTCACTTGAAAATCCTTAGATTTTGCAAGGATTTTGTTCAATCGACTGGCTTCACTCAGACTGGAAACATTTGTACAAAGTTTTTTCCAGCCGGATCGTTCAGCAGACCGAAGAGCTTTCTGGTAGGCCTTGCGAGCCGACCTGAAAGCCTCCGATCCAGCCGAACGTCGTCTGTTCCAACTCTTTCTACATTGTTTCCTGAGCTTCGCCAGATCGGAGTTCCACCAAGGGGTTCCTCTTGTGGTCTTCACAGACCGCAGAGGGCAGGCTTCTTCAAAAGCTTCCATGATGAAGGCCGTTGTAGTATCAACGGCATCATCTAAATCACTTGGAGTGTCAATTGATGGTGAGTATCCATGAAATTTGGCTGCAACCAAATCGGTAAAGAGATCCCAGTTGGTTGACCGGGGATTCCTGAAACGCAAAGTTTGCGAAGTAACATTCACATGTTCAAACAAGATGTAGCGATGGTCAGATAAAGATTCTTCATTTGACACATGCCAATTGGTCAGCTCATGACTAATTCTGCTAGAGCAAAGCGTTATGTCTAACACTTCCTCTCTACCAGATACCATGAAGGTTGGTCGGTTGCCTATGTTAAGTAATCCAAGATCTGTACTACTTAAGTATTCCATCAAACTGGAGCCTCTCAAATTGATGTCTGAGCTGCCCCAGATTATATGGTGAGCATTAGCATCACTACCAACAATTAGCAGAAGGCCTTTTGAAGTGCAGTATGCAATGACTTGCTTGAAAGCATCCGTAGGGGATGGTTCATCATGCGGTAAATAAACCGAACAATAAACGTATTTCCTGTTGAGGTTTTCAACAGATACATCGATTGTGACAGCACATACATCTCTGGTAGTTAGTTCAGAGATGAGTGTAGCAACGATTGCGTTGTTGACAAGCACACATGCTCGAGGCATGACACGTGAGTTTGCCATTTCATTTTTACTGAAAGTAGCAAACACCGGATTCACAAGGTTTCCTAGATAGAAATTCCCCTTACGAAAGTAAGGTTCTTGGACTAACGCCACTTGGGCTGTACCATTTTGCATAAGTCTACAAAGATTGATCGTTGCTGTTCTTTTGTGCTGAAGATTGATCTGAGCTATCCTAACCGTAGCCACTACCCAAACTAGGCAAGATTAAACTCTTAACAATCACAGCACAAAAAAGAACAGCAACAATAAAGCCAGATCGGTATCGATTTGAGTGCGCCAAAGGCGAGGATGCACAGAATACACTGTGTAAAACGCATAATGCGAAACCATATAGGTGAAAATTTAAACTAATTAATAACATCTTCATAATCCCGCCCTTATTCAGCCTCAAGTATGAGATTGAAGAAGGGCAGCTGATTGTCTCGGAGAAACACAAGGTCCACCGCGCTATTGCTCCGGTTAGCACAGTAAGGGCAAATACTGTGGAGGGTGCCCTGGTACTCCACAGGCTCCGTTTGCGATTAGGTTTTTATAAGACCCCCCTAACCATTCATTCCTAGGCACGGTAAGCGTAAAGCCGCATAACACCATGAATTAGGGGTCACCTGATTAGTGGATTCCTACCACTGGAACAGGCGGTCCGTAGTGCTATTCTTAGCCAGTTGAACTAACCGCTACCGACACTACACAGCTATCTAGGCTGATCGGGAAAAGAAGTTAATATTAATGATCAACTTCATACGGGCCCGAAAAGGCCGCGTGGGTCTTTGCCGATTGTCTCGAGTCGTATTTTCTCCTATGTTATTCGCAATGGGGATTTTTACGGGTGGCTTATTGGGCCTACGCCAACACTCCTGTCTCGCCGAAGGGCCATCGTGCCAGTTCTGTTTAACGTCCCAACCAACACTAGGACGACCACGCTGATGGGGCTACCACCTTAGATTTAGCTGGGCGTGGTGCAGCGTTTCTTACTCAGCCGCTGGATGCCAGAACAGACGCTGTTTGAGCCGCACCTCCTTGGTGAACAGACGCTGGGATCGTACCTCCACAATCTAGCTGAAGTCAGAAGGACCACAGTGCCCAGGCTGCACTACCAGCTAAGCACACAACTCTTAGCTGGCGGTCTTTGTCATCGCTTGACCCGTGGAAGCATGAGGTAGGAACTTGTGAGGACCAGAGCTATATTGGACGCTCTCCTTATCGACTCACCGTTTTGCAGCCCAAGCAATTTTCAAAACCTGACCCATCTTGCCCCACATAGTTTTTCCGGTGACAAGATAGGTCAGGTAACAGAAAATTGGATTTTTCTCCAACAAAAATACTATATCTTCTTTTTTTTCTTTATACATCTTAGCGTCACATACGTACAGATTCATGAAGAAAATGATGAAACACATTAGTTGTTGGTTCTAAGAACTAGAAGATTTTTGTTCAGGCAGCCATAAAGGACTTCAAAAACCCATGTTTTTTTGCAAAAAAATATTAAGTACACACATTTTCAGCGCTCTAATCGCTCCGATAATGTAGGTCACGGAATAGCCCTTCAATGGAAAATAAAATGTTGTCAAAAACTATGCAAACATGCCGAAAATTAAGAGTGACTCATCTTGCCCCGCCCACATTACACACAGTTATATGGGATGTATAGCATAAGAAGTATAATGAAAAAATATATTTTTTTTTTCTGTACAAATGACGTAAAGAATGTTCAAACAATTAGGGTATTGGTTCCCTTGTTAAGTATGTGGTTCCTATTTTCATCTTACAAAAAACAAAGGATTGAAGCGCTGTTTGTTTGGTTTCTTATTTTTGTATTTTTTGTTAGAAGTGAGCACCCATGAAAACAAAAAGAACGGAATCAATCGGTGCCGTAATCGCTTGTTTTCAAATAGGATGAGTATGGGAGCGTGAGATTACTGATGGCACACATACCCTATAACACTTTTCTGTGGATCCACGTCGCTAATCTGGGAAAATTAAAAGGTTTCAAAGATATATTGTACCCTTGAAAACGTCACTGACCCATCTTGCCCCTGATCCATTTTGCCCCCACATACCATATATTGAACGCGCCTTGTCAACTTACCACTTTGCAGTCCTCACATTCAATATGGCTCTTAGTAGTTCGTCTTATGAACGATTAATCGTAACGTGCAGGAGTAGGAAACATCACTCTGCGCCTCAATTATCCACCGGTTGGTGTACAAACTACCCTTGATCCCATTTAGCTACCTTACCCGTCATAAAAACTCAGACCTTATGATCAATACACATTTGCCTAATGTGCGAATAATGATTCAGAAACAGCACAAGGTTCACGCAACAGCACTATACTAGGTACCTGTCAACGTCCCTTTATATTGCCAACCACGTGCGGAGACCCGTTTAATGAACAACTATTAAAATGCAATCATCATTTTCTGTATTACACATAAAACCATTATATTAACTAACGATGAGATGGTGTGTGCCAACAAACGCGTCGTCCATGTGTACTCTTGAATGCTAATTTTTTATTGACTCCTAGAGGTCACTTTCTGGGTGAAAGGGAGGCATCTTGCAGAGAAGTGATTAAATCAACTGTTCAGCGGATGCGATAACATTTTCTCTTGACACAGTATACATTCTGGGTGTTAGCATAGTTCAACTATTGTACTAAATCGAACGCGATGACGGGATACACGGTTTACTCCAAACAAGCAACATTGTCATCACACAATAGCCGGTGGCATCGAGTTGGGGGTGGCACCTAGCAGTCTAGACTCCGTCACTTTCATCGGAAATTACCAAGTCGAGTCGGTCCAACTTACATCGAGAATCAAACACTGTGAACTGTGCAAGACATTGCGGCTTCCACTACTGTTATTGTTGTCGATAACTAGAGGCTTGTTCTTGGAAAACAAATTACTCTATTATTACGATGCACTTCATGTTGCACTCCCTGTCGGTAAGTCCGGAACTCACACAGTACAACAGTTGGGTGCGTGACATCACTACCCACTGAGACATCGACCGACTGGAATGCTGAATTATTGAAACGGCATAACGAAGAACCTTCACCGTGTTCCGGGAAACATTGAAAAGGACAGGTTTTTGCTTCGTTCGGATGTGGAACGATTGATTCCCAGGAATCGAAAGTTATTTTCTACGGGAAATTGTGACGAACAGAATAGAATTTGAATTTCAGTGTAATTTGTCGTAGCACAGCTCTTTGTTCGTCAAATCGGAATTCCACTGAAGCGATGAATCATGTGATTTTCATTTCCTCACCCGCCCAAGTGAGTGGAAAATGAATCTGCGTTGGAAGCAGTTGTAGGGGATGGTGGGAATCTGGGAGGAATGAGGGATTATAGTTTGGATTTGAAGAAAAGAGTTTATTATGAATATTTTGTATACTGTATATTGAATTGCACCAATTTTCTTTTGTGAACAGCATCCACCAATCCTTGTGCAATTTTAATTGTTCTGGATTATCAAAAAAACTCTTTAGAAGGAAATTCTCGTGGGATTTCGGCTTTCAGTCAAAGAAAAGCGTTGATTTTCTTATCTCATCGCCAACGTTTCGATCCAGATGTTGGGATCTTCTTCAGGGCTCCAAATTAATCAATTTGTCTGTAATTTCGAGCCCTGAAGAAAATCTCAACATCTGGATCGAAACGTTGGCGATGAGATAAGAAAATCAACGCTCTTCTGTGACTTAAAGCTGAAATCCCACGAGAAATAAGTCAACTTCCCAGTCGAACCTTTACAAGTATTTACAATGGCGACAAATGCACGCACATCTTTAGAAGAAACTCCGTCATGAATTCCGATTGATATAACGCCAATTTTTCAAAGTACTTCTTCGTGAGTTTCAGCTTAGAACTCCGATCAACAAAAGTTAAGGGATTCTACTTAATATTGTGTAAATTCTCTGGCAGTTTCCTCATGAGTTTTATACATGGATTCATCTGGAAGCTGAATAAAACCCGATTTTTTAAATTTTTCAACAGTTACACAACCCACCATCCCCTACGATCGGCATGCCTATTTGCACACTCGGCCAGGCACATAATCACAGACTTGACATCCTCCGGTTCACCTGGGCGCGCGACTTGTAATTATCATCCTGAACCGAACTTCTAATCGACCCTGTTTCACACCCAGGCTCTATCATTATGCCCCTTGAAGCACCTGGAAAAGTAGGGAAAGGGGGGTGGGGTGGGTAGCAAATTTGCATGTTTCACTCAAGTCAGGTCCTGGCGCTTCTTGACGTGGCAAATCGAAATCAACTACCATTAGCAAGCCAAAGCCCCATTAGGCGAACCACACACTTGACCTCCATCGAGTCGTCGCCAGCCGGCCCCGGCCCGGGTGCGAGCATGCTAGTGCTGCCCGAGGCGAGGGCACGGAATAAATCACCTTTGTACAACCTGATGAGAAGAAATTAAAGTACAATCTAGGGAAAAACTTGATCGTTTGGTTTTTCGTTGCAACTCTCGGTGCCACACACCGTAGGTACCGGCTGTTGCCTTCAATCAAGAAGCTGATGCCAGCTAATGAGCGAATAGCGACCCCACCGACCACACCACCGTCCGCCGCGCAGTTTTCTTTCTTCGATGGAACTTTTTCCATTCCGCTCGACCAAACAAAAGCTCGCTCTCTGATGTATGTTATAAGGTGGGTGGTATGGGGACGGAAGCAGAGCCCCAAGCACATGTAAGCTGCAGTGAATCGAGGAATCGTATGATTAATGCTCAACGATAAGCACAGGGGACGTGTAATAATGTAGTGGACGAACCATTTTCTCCTCCATCAGCCACAATCAGGACGCGATGATCGTCGAGAAAGTGGATTTTCATTCAAGATGTTAGTAAAGCGTTGATTAAGGAGCCGGAGGATTGGGAGAAAAAAACCTATTGAGAATTATTCTTCATTCCACATAAATCTACTGGATTATGACAAATTGCTATGTGAAAGTAGAAACTGAAGCTACCAGTTCTGAAAGTTTTTTGCAAAAGCTCTTGGGTTAAGTCCTTGGTCCGTCCTTGCTTCCAACCAAGTGTGTCTCGATATAAAAAAGTCTCCACAGAAATTCCTCCCACATTTCGTCCAAGTTTCGTCTGTTCACCAAGAAGGTGCGGCTCAAACATCGTCTGTTCTGGCATCCAGCGGCTCAGTAAGAAACGCTGCGCCACGCCCAGCTAGATCCAGGATTTTTATTTACTCGTGCTTTTTTTGTTTATATCTACAAAACATTTGTAAGAACTTATAGCTGAACTCTTTTGGAAATTACGGACTCAGTTGAGGACTAGCCTAGAGTTTTCGTCATCATTTCCTTCAACATGTTTTTTCAGTAGAACATAATGGAAACCCGTCCAAAGATTTTTCCAAAATGTCTACATAATGTCTTCCATGACCAACTGAAGTTCTTTCATTAAATAACCATCCAGTTTATCTATGCTTATTAGCAATCTTGGAATGTCTTGGATCTTTATTCCTCTAAGAATAAACCTTCAGTTGAATTGTTCCTAGTACATCGTTGCCGGAAACTCCCAAAAGATTGTTTTATATACTCATATACTGTATGTACTCATCTTAGAGTATAATCCAATAGAAACGTAAATTGACGCATTCCCGGAAGCAGGCTTGTCCGCACTGAGCGCATGAAAATTCTGCTCTTTAGATTTACACCACCAAAACCATCGTAGTTATGCAATCTTGCTATCTTACCTGATAGAAGGATGTTTGAATATCCTAAATGTCATTTCGAACTGTCAAAAAATCGCACCGCAGCGCCGCACTGAGCGTGCAAAGAGAAATTCACTGGGGTGAATTCACCCGGGTGAAATTCTCTTTGCACGCACAGTGTGGCACTGCGGTGCGATTTTTTGACAGTTCAAAATGACGTTTTGAATATTTCAACATCCTTCTATCAGGTAAAATAGGAAGATTGAATAAATACGATGGTTTAGGGTATGTAAATTAAAAGAGCAGAATTTCCATGCGCTCAGTGCGGACAAGCCTGCCCGGAAGGATCCTTGGAAGAATGTTTGAAGGTATTCTCGTAAACGCCTTAAAACTATCACTGGAGAAAACCCTCGAGTTATTCCTGTGAGAATGGATTTCTTTCTAAATCTTAGAATTTTCTCAAAAAGAAATGTCTGGCGGAATTTAAGAAGAAATTCTTGGAAGAATTCCTGGTGCATTTCGAGAAATTACGAGAGCAATCCCTGGGAGAATACCGAAAGTGTCCGAAATGTCTGAAAGCATTTTTATAATGTAAGTACTTATATGTTTAAAGTAAGTCTCAGTGACTTCTACGCAACCAAAACCTGCGCTGCCGTGACTCTTTTGTGGCTTGGAGGAATCCCTGGAGAACTTATTGTCTCGCCTATTGTAAGAATTTCTAATGGAATTTCTGTGCAAACTTCTTAAGAAACTACTGGAAGGATTACTGAAAGAATCCCTAGATAATTTCCTGGTACCTGTATGCAACTTTTTTCAAATTCTCTTTCAATACTATTCGCTGGAGGAATTCCTCCAGAAATCCTTGAAGTTATTCAAAAACCCATCGGGCAATCCTGGAGAAATTCTTGGGTACATCCCTGAAAAAGATGGTTGAAAGATTTCTGAAATTTCTGATGGAAATCTTAAATGAAATTTTGAAGGAAACTGATAGTAATTTCTAAAGAAATAACTTCAGGAGCCCCTGGAGCAATCCCTGGAAGAATTCCCGGAGAAATCCCTAGGAATCTGGGAACCTTTAGAATAATTTCTGAAGAAATCTCTTGAGGAATTCTTAGAGGAAGTCTTAGAGAAATTCCTGAAGAAATCCTTGGAGAAATTCTTGGAGAAATTCCTGAAGGAATTCCTGAAGAAATCCCTTAAACAATTTCTGGAAAAATCTCTAGAGATAATCCTGAAGGAATTCCTGGAATTCTGAGAGGGATGATAAAACAATCCCTTGAGAAATTCCTGGAGGAATTTCTAGAGGAATTTCTGAAGGACTGTCTGGAGAAATGCTAGAAGGAATTCCTGAAGGAAAACCTGGGGGAAATTCTGGAGGAATGTCTAAAACATTCGTGAAGGAATTCCTGGAGAATTTTCTGGAAGAATGTTTTAAGAAATCCCTAGAGGATTTCCTTGGAGAATCCTTGGAGGAATTTCTGGAGTAATTCGTGGAGAAATCTCTGGAGGAATCCCTGAAGCAATTCCAAATCTCTGGGGAAATGCCTGGAGGAATCCCTGTAAAATTACTGGAGAATTTCGTGGAAGAATTTATGAAGAAATCCTTGGAGAGTTTCCTGGAGAAATTCCAGGAAATATTTCTGAGAAAAATCTTGGAGAAATTGATAACATAATTCCAGAAGGATGTTTAGGAGACATTCGTGGATTAATTCATGGAAAACTTCCTGAAGGAATGCCTGGAGGTATTACTGTGAGAATTGCAGGATCTCTGGGAAGAATTAAAAAAAAAATCCCTTGAGAAATTTCTGGAGAATCCTCGAAAGAATCCCTAGGGCAATCTTTGAAGCAATTCGCGGAGAAATCTCTGAAAAAATCCTGGCGGAGTTCGTGGAGGAATTACTGCAGCAATTTGTGGAGAAAAATCTGAAAAATAAACCCTGGAAATTTCCAGAAGGTATTCCTAAAGAAAATCCGGGAAGAATTTCCGAAAGAATCTCTGAAGGATTTCCTAAAGAAATTCCTGAATGAATTATTGGCAGTATTTAGGAAGGTATTCCTAGATTAATTTTTGGTGAAATTCCTAGAGAAATCAGCGAAAAAAATCCTGGGGTAATTTTTTGAGGAATTCCTCGAGGAGACCCTGGAGATATTCCAGGATGAAATCATGGAGGAATACCTGTATGAATTCCTGGAGGAATCCTAGGAAGAATTTCTGAAGCAATCCCAGGAGAAGCTCCTGGAAAAACTCCTGGGGAATTCATGGCGGAATTCTTGAAGGAGTCTCTGAATTAATTCGTGGAGGAATTCCTGGAGATATTTCTGCAAGGAGTCTCTGAAAGGATACCTGCAATGCCTAGTAGAATTCCTGGTGGAATCCTTGGAGGAATCCCTGAAGTTATTCCTGGAGAATTCTTTGGAGGATTAATCCCAGTAGGAATTCCTGGTGGATATCTTGGAGGAATCCCTGAAGCAAGTCCTGGAGGAATCTCTGCAGGAATGCCTGGAGGAAGTCCTGATGGAATGTATGGAGGAAGCCCTGGAGGAACTCTTTGAGGAATCCCTCTAAGAATTCCTGTAGGAATTCTTGGAGGGATCCCTGGAGGAATTCTTGAAGGAATCTGCAGTGGAACTCCTAAAGAAATTTTTATAGGAATTCCAAGAAGAATTTCTGGAGCAATCTCGGGATGAATTCATGGAGGAATTTTTAGAGAAATCACCGGAGGATTTCCCAGAAGAATCCCTAGATGATTTTTCTGGAGAAATTTCTGAAGAAATTTCCTTAGGAATTCATAGGGAATACCATGAATAATTCCTAAAGTTGAAAATCGTGGAGAAATTCTGAAAGAATCCCAAGAAGAGTTCGTGGAGGAATCCCTGCAGCAGTTTCTATGAAAATCCCTAGAGGAATTTCTGAAGGAACTCCAGAAGGAATCCCGGAGGCAATTTCAAAAGCAATTCCCAAGGATATCCCTTAACAGTGTGCTGAATTAATTCCTGAAGGAGTTCCTTAAAAAATACAAGAAATTCCTGAAGGAATCCTAAGAAGAGTTCCTGAGAGAGTCATTATTTTTTTTTTAAATAAGCAGTTCCAGAAAAAATCAGAAAAACAATTCCCGAGTAAAGCCCTGGAGAAATTCTTGGAGGAATCCCTGGAGAAAGCTCTGCAAGAGTTCCTGGAGGATATCCGAGAGGAAATCTCAAGAAAAGCTCCTGGAGGACTCTCTAGATGAATTCCTGGACAAATTTCTGAAGGAATTCTTAGAAGAATCTCAAGAGACATTTCTGTAGGAATCCCCGGAGGAGTTTTGAGAGGAGACCCTGTGGAAATTCCCAGAGGTATCCCTGGAGTAATTCCTGGTGAAATCCCCACGGAAATTCGTGGAGGAACTCCTTGAGGAATCCCTATAGCAGTTCCTGAAGAAATCCCTGCAGGAGTTCCTGGAGAAACCCCAGGAGGAATCCTGGAAGCAATTCCAAGAGCAATTCCTAAGTCAATTTCTAAACAATCCCTGGAGGAAGTGCTGGATTATTTCTTGGAAGAGTTCTGGAAAGAATTCCAAGATAAATTCCTGAAAGAATTCTTAATAAGCGTTCCTAGGAGAATCCTTGAAGGAATTTTTAAAATAATACCTGGAGTTGTTCCTGAAAGAAACACAGAAAAAAAACTCCCGGGTGGATCCCTGGAGGAATTCTGGGAGGAAAACCTGTAGAAATTCCTGAAAAAATCCTTAGGAAACCCCAAGAAAGATTTCTTAACAAATTTCTGGAATTTTTTTTGTAGGAATACCTAGAAAAAAAAAATATGACAGAATCCACGTCTGCAATAAATGTTATAAGGAACTGATTCTTTGGAGCAATCTCTTGTGAAATCATTGAAGGAATATACGGAGAAATTCCTGAAAAAATCTCTGAAGCAGCTTGCAAAACTACCTAAAGGGATCTCTGTTGACATTCTATTGGGAATACCTGGAGAAATTCCTGAAGGAATCCTAGATAAAAGCACTGAAACAATCACTGGAGGAACCACTACAGATATTCCAGGAGAAGATCCCGGAGGAATGTCTGGTGAAATCCTTAGAAGAATGCTGGATTCACTAAGGGAAGCTATGAAAAAAATCCTGGAGGAATTCGTCGATGTATTCTTTATGAATTATCTGTGGAAAGTATATGTAAAAAAATATATGGGTGGAATTCCTGAGCCTTTTCTTGGAACCCTGATAAAATCACTATCGGAACCCTGCAACATGCCCACGGAAGAATTCACGAAGGTGAAATTTCTAGAGAAGCCCCTTAAGGAATTTCTGAAAGAATTCCTCGAGAAATTCCTACAGAAATGTCAGAAGGAAGTTCTGAAGGTGTCCTTGAAAGAATTCATAAAAAGTCTCAGGTATTTTGCTCTTAGCATGACGTTTGTTTGAATTCAATATTAGTGAAAATTCCTGTGGTTTTTGAGTAAAAAAGGTTCGATAATTATGGATAAAAACCATTAAAAACTGGTGGCCAGGAGGGGGGGGGGGCACGCAGGTTCCTCTGACCTCCCCTCCCTTTGGCTTCGCCCATGTCTCGTACTCTTCTCTTCTCGTTCAATACCCTCTGGCACTCCTCGTCGAACCACTTATTACTAGGTCGTCTTTGAGCAGTGTCTATCACCTCCCGTGCTGCCATACTAATTGCTCTGTCTCTGTGGATAGACTGCTACAAAGTGTTGAGATTGTCGCTTTCTTCAATCTCACTTATCAGATCGCCTAGTTTCTGGTGATAGTCACCTACCGTACCATTTGCTGAATAATACTGAATATAAAAACCTACCTTTTCTAGTTATGGCGGAATTGTTTGTATTTTATTCCTTTTCATTCGCAGTCAGTCACATGTATTTGATACTTCGCAGTATTTCTCTCCTCCTCAATTTGTGGACTCTTTTCGTTGAACTATCCACTTCGTAGGCATCTTCATCTCTTCTGCTGTATGAGACGCTCCCATAAACTGTTGACATCGCTAGATCTGTCGTTTTTCGTATACTTTCGTCCAGCTTCTGATCGAACTGTGTAGCAACTGCTTCGGCTGGCAAGTGTAGGATATTGCAAAACATCATCTGTTATTCCTTGAACACATGACAATACATCCTCACGTCCTTATTTTTGAGAAGCAGATCCTGGGGCATACGGTTCCACAGTTTCAATAACGGAATGAAAAATTCCACAAACATTCGATACTGGCAGTAAGTCTACCGCAGCAGCACGGAACAAGTGTAAAGGCAGCAATATAGAAATGTATGGTCCGGAACGATATGTTGAAATTCCAGGAGCAATTTTCTCTGTCATTTGTGGTGGTTCTATGATATCAAAAGCCGATAGTGACAGAAATTTGGAAGCGAAAGTGGAGGTGGGTCGGCCTCACTCTACGCAGGGGCGGAAACGAAATCTGCAAGCAAGCGTTAGATTGGAACCCAGCAGGACATCGCAGCAGAGGCAGACCCAGAGGCTCATGGCGACGCAGCCTCAACAACGAAATCAAGCAAGTCGACAGAAAATTGACCTGGCCACATGTCAAGGCGTTGGCTAGCAATCGCCTAGGATGGAGATCTTTCAATTCGGCCCTCTGCATCACCATGGGTGCTCAGGACTGAAAGTAAGTAACTATATTCAGTTCTAAATAACTAGCTAAAATCAAAGTGGATGGCACTGTCATTGTTTTCGATGTCGAAAAGCCATTGCTTTCGACTATGACTGTCCCACCCACCAACACACAGGTTGTCCTGGGTTTTACCACGTAGGCTGCTCATCACAAACAGGTACGCTACTGCAGTGAGCAAGCAGAAAGAAAATCTAATTTTCTTTCTTAATCTCTTAATGCATTTCCAGTGTCGTCGGCATATCGGCGGTGGTACCAGCCGGGGGCCAGACAGTGAACTACTTCTCCAACCAAATGTGCGTCATTTCTTCCCAGTCCCGCTGCCATTCTATGGTGTTGATACGAGAAAATCTCATCTTTTGCCTGAACCCGGTCGGTGACAAACACCCACATGAGCGAGCATGAACACACGTAGGGCGTGGACTTTTTCTTTTCCTGTTCCGGTTGCACACACAATTTTCTCCAGCGAAGAATTCCGCTGACGACGGGGTAGACGTGCATCGCGAATCTATGACATTTGGTCGAAAGACATTTAGTCGAATGACGTTTGGTCGAATAACATTTGGTCGAAAGTACATTTGGTCGAACGGACATTTGGTCGAATGGACATTTGGTCGAAACCCATTTTTTGGAAAAAGAAGCATATGACATTTAGTCGAATGGACAATTCCTCGAATGGACATCTGGTCGAAAGGCATAACTGATGAAAAGAGTTGTGAGTGGAAAATAATATTATAGATTTCGGTATCTGGCAGTAATATTTTATCGGCGTAGCAGTCTCTTTAGGAAATCAAAAGCTAATTTGTTTCAATGTCCGACGTTTCGATGTATTTAACACCTTTTTCAAGGATTCTAAAAGTGATTACAAGGATTACATTAATATCGCATAGTCAAGGAACCTTACACAAATCTTACAGAAACAGTAGCAATTTTGTCAGGAGGCTCTTGTTGAGCAGTGGTCATTGAACATTTAAACATTCGAACAAATACTTCCTATAAACATTATCAAAAACATTACTCATCTATACAAGGTCACAATATTCTAAATTATAATAGTTACCGGCACAAAACACTTAATTTTAACACTTATTACAATATTATCTTTTCTTCGTCGCAAAAATTGCTTATCCAACTGTCGTTTCGGTCCTATTTTTACTAACTAGCAAGTACGTTCTCAAATTTGGGTATTGATTGTCGGGTCACGATCTTCTTCTGGTGGGTCATGTTGTATTCTGTCTGTGTTGTTGTGTTCTCTTCTTTGGTGTCTGATTGTGTGTAGCACACCAGCATATTGTGAAGATAGATAGTCAACATCTGATCGTTTGTTTACCGTATGATCAGTGTTGACTATGTGACATACTTCTACAGGGTTCCATGTAACAGCTGTGATGCAAGCTACGTTGGGCTCACTACAACCACTTTAAAAAAGCGTCTTTCCAACCATCAATCTGATGTAAACAAAATGAACAAAATGTTTTATGTTTTTATGTTTGATATAATTAATCACTATTAAATTGCTATACCAAATAAGTTCAGTAACATATAAATTATGATAAGGTACACCGGGGCAAGTTGAAACGGGTGGGGCAAGATGAAACACGAAGTTTTGAAATAGTTTTCGATATAATTTGGAAATTTTTCTTTCGCTAAAAGATTGTTTGAATCAAAAACTATGTGTTATGGCATTCAAGCTATTTACCATCATTGGAAAACAACATGTTAACCCACTGTTTCATCTTGCCCCACCCGTTTCAACTTGCCCCGGTGTACCTTACCGAAATCTATATTATTATTTTAGATTCAAAACTCTTCATCAGTTAGTGCCTTTCGGCCAAATGTCCATTCGACGAATTGTCCATTCGACTAAATGTCATATGCTTCTTTTTCCAAAAAATGAGTTTCGACCAAATGTCCATTCGACCAAATGTCCGTTCGACCAAATGTACTTTCGACCAAATGGCATTCGACCAAACGTCATTCGACCAAATGACATTCGACCAAATGTCCTAAAGCCGTGCATCGCATCCTCCGTGAAGTACTGAATGTCGTAATGGTATGTTCATTTGAAAATGTTGTTCGCTGAATTTCAATCAACGTTTAAGTTTTATTGTGAAAAAGGTGTAATAAAAATCAGAGAGTTGAAAATGAATTTTGGAAACACAAAAGCTGTAAAATCAGTCTTGTTTGATAAACTTTTGATTTCGATTTGTAGGTACCTAGTCATATAGATTTACAAGCAATCTCTAAACGAGTGCACACTCCATCAAACTAAACCCCTGTGAGTGGATGCCCCTGCGACGTAACATTAGATCTTGTGTGATAATTAAATCACGATCCGCGGAATATAGGACTCACGACGTGAAAACTCGATTTCCTTGAACAGCACACACACACACATACAAATATGCACTGCACACCAACGCCACCAACTATATGAAAGGGTGTAGAGGCAAATTAAACTTTGTTTTTCTCGGAAGGATGTAACTACCACCAGAACAGCCAGCGTTTTCTCCCGCATGGATTAATGGGGAACAAGAAGGGAACCTTCGACGGAAACACTTGACGCAGCAGAAACTTGGATCGGTGGCGGTAGTGATGATTACAACGCAAGGCTTTTCCGTTTTTAATTAATTATAATGCATTCTGCGAGTCGCTAGCGCTACCACCACTGACTGCCACCAACAGAGACGACGGCGACGATGATGATGAGATTGTTGGAAAAGTGTAGCTACAGCACACTAGTGGAAGGTGTCGGAAAAGAAGCTCAGCTGGCAAAAGACTAGCTGCGAGTACGCGATGCTACGTCGAGGGATTATTGGATTACGGAGAAAAAAATGAGCTTTAATTATTGTCTAATAGATAGTGCAGGTGGATGATGAAAATACCTGCAAATGGAAGCTGAGCATCGTTGAATTACTCCGGTAAGTAAGAAACTTTTTAAAAATAATCCATTTAGCAGCATCGATGTTCATGGTGCAATTAGTTTTATTCTGGGAATTTATGCCACAATTTATTTTTTTTACATACACTGGAGCCTTTTTTAATACACCTGGCTGGGAGTGCGTAAATGAAAAAAAAACAATCAAAGAGGGAATTTGTTGCATACATTATGATGAGGTTGTAACGAGGAAACTTAGTTCGCGAGAACAGGTGCTGCTCCTTAGCGTTTGAGATGGGGCCAAAGGAATTTCCCGGAAATTTGCAGAGAGCCCAAAAAAGGGGTTGCAAGAGGCTTCAGGTTTTGTTGGCGTTTTAATGGGATTACGGGGATTTCAGGGGCGTTTCAAAATATAGTATCAATAGTTTCAGCCCAAGAAACATTTGGATGACCAATTTGTCTTGTAGAGGTTTTGAGAACCGTCATAAATCATAGTACCATTTATTTTGGTTTTATGATGGTTATAAGTACCTCTTTCTCGGATGAATTGGGCACTCTCAGTCTTGAAAATCAAACCATTTATTTTATTCTGTCCTAGCCCGACATTTCGGCCATGGGATGTGGCCTTTTTACCCTTGTTACACCCATAAGAAGGGTATAAATACCGCTTGGAAAACCGACTTTCGTTCCGAGGCCCGCAGGGCCGAGTCACATATACCAATCAACTCAGCTCGACGAATTGAGCAAATGTGTGTATGTGCGTGTGTGTGTGTGTGTGTGTGTGTGTGTGTGTGTGTGTGTGTGTGTGTGTGTGTGTGTGTGTGTGTGTGTGTGTGTGTGTGTGTGTGTGTGTGTGTGTGTGTGTGTGTGTGTGTGTGTGTGTGTGTGTGTGTGTGTGTGTGTGTGTGTGTGTGTGTGTGTGTGTGTGTGTGTGTGTATGTATGTATGTATGTTACAAAAAATGTCACTCACGGTTCTCAGCCGTCTGTTGACCGATTTGAGTTCTCTTGGAAGCAAATGAAAGCTACTACATCCTAGTAGAACGCTATTGAATTTTATTTTGATTGGACGTTCGGTTACCGAGATATCTTTCAAAGAGTGCTAGGGAGTAACACAACTTAACTTTTTAAGAGGTCTTTGAAAAATGCTTCATAATAAATTGACCAGCCTTGTATCAATCGATTTGAGTTCTCTCATCACCAAATGAAAGCTGCAGCATCCTAGTAGTATGCTATAGAATTTCATTCCGTTTGGACATTTTGTTTCCGAGATATCTTTCGAGGAGTACTTAGGAGTAATAAAATTTACGCTGTTGAGAGATTTTTGATAAAATGTATCATAATAAATTTCTCAGCAGTCTGTCAATCGATTTTGTTTCTTTTAGCAAATGAAAGCTACAACATCCTCGTACAATTGTATTGAATTTTATTTTGATTGGACATTTAGTCACCGAGATTTCTTTTGAAGAGTATTTGAGAGTAATCTCAATAAATTCCTTTTTTTTATTATTATACTATCTGTCCCGGCAAACATCGTATTCCCAAGTAACAATTCCATTGCTGGTTGGTTTTGTTTGATTTTTATTAGGGATTTATTACAGCAATAATTAAAACTCACAGTTCTATGACTGCTTTTATGAAAACCATTGATAAAATGTTTTATAGTATACTTGAAGATATCCATAAAGATAGATTTTAAGAGTAAACAAAACTTTCCGATATGTAAAGATTCTGGTAATCATTATTACCACAATAAAACTGTTAAAACTCTCAACAGATGGCGATCCGTTCGATTAGTAACGACATCTGTTGGTGGAAAAGCAGAAACTACGACACTGCTAGGTTTATTGCGGTCATCATAAAAGTAAACTTGCTTTCGTTTTATTTTCGCTGATTATGGTCGTCGCCATATTGAAGAATTAGCTAACGTGAATGGAAAATAGTTAATTTTGCTCAAATTAGCAATGAATTGATAGTTTGTCATCATTTCCATAACATGCTCACATAAATAAACTCTCTCTGCTGAGTTTTCTTATGATTCGAGATAGTTTTACTAAAACCACAAATTGATTTATTTCATTCCAAGATGATAATATTCACTATTTTCGAAGCGCATTAATTTTATGATTCTGCACCCCCAAAATTCACGGTAAAATTGAATGCGCATTAGCCTACCAACACAATAACTACTAAAATATTACTTTGAAATGATCGCTTTCTACTTACGAATGATGTATCCTCCTGAACTTTACGTGCCATCGAAAAAGCTTCTCTGCATCTTGAGCTGTCATAGTTTTTGTTGAAAAAAAAAAAACAACAACAATCGAGAATGGAAAATTTTTCAACTAGGTTTTAAAACTGGTTTATTGCTACTCTAAATGCGGTTTGCAAAACCTCTCTGAGAGTGGTCCACTTAGCCGGAAGATACTCTTAAAGAAAAGTGTCAAGAGGTTTTGATGTATAAATTAGTTTTATTGCAAGTTTTATAAAATTGATCATGAAGATCTCTTGTAGAGCCGAACAAAACTTAAAATGTTACTTGGGTTGTCTGCCTACTGTGTTTTTGGCATACAGTTCTATAGGGACGTCCCCCGCAAAGTCATCTATGTATATGGGAGCCCCCCGTTCCAGAGAACGGAGAGGTCTCACACCAAGCTAAGAACCTTCCCCGGCCCCAAAAATACCCACATACAAAATTTCATACCGATCAGTTCAGTAGTTTCCGAATGCATAACGGTCAGACAGACAGACATGAACATCCACTTATGAAGTGAACATGTGACCATCACGCCACGGGCCCTGGCTATTTTTATCCTTTTTATACCATACGAATTGTATAAATGACGCTTGGTTTCGATCCATAACCACAGAGAAACAGACGTAACTGTTAGAACAAAACAAGTTTCATTGAAAAACATCTTCATCAAAACATAACCGCCCAATGCTAAACGTACTGTGTTTGGCCGGGCAATAAAGAGCAAACATCAAACAGAAGCAGAAACGACGCCAGCGCAGCGTGTGATCAATAGACTTACTACCGAAAATTTGAATCAACCGTTAAAAAGGTGATCGATGGGAAGCGAGCGGAGTGTGACGTCTGTTTCTTTGTGTCATAACCATGGGTCCCAAGCAGTGCTGAAAAATTTATTTCGTCATATCTAAATTCAACCACCTACAGCTCATTTTAGAAGCTGAACCTGAGAATATGGTATATGAAAAACTTGTGCGGCTAGACCAGTTCTGATAGAAAGTAACGGAAAAACCGTTATTTTTCGAATATTTAAGGTAAATGTCACAGACTACCTTTGAAAAATGCCAAATGATATTCACCGTGATTTTATTATCCACTAGCTGTCCCGGCAAACGTCGTACTGCCTGCCTACTGTGTTTTTTGACGTGCAGCTCGATAGGGACGCTCCCCGCAAGGTCATTTGTATGGGAGCCCCCCGTTCCAGTGACCGGAGAGATCTCACACCAAGCTAAGAACCTTCCCCGGCCCCGACAGCACCCACATACAAAATTTCACACCGATCGGTCCAGTAGTTTCCGATTCCATAGAGGTCAGACAGACAGACAGACAGACAGACAGACAGACAGAAATTCATTTTTATATATATAGATGTATTCATCGATTGGCAGTTAACAAAACATACAATATTCCAGAATATGTAAGCTATTGTTTAAACATTCCATACGAGATTCTAGGAGATTCTGTCTGGCATTTCTGATAGTTGAGCCCATAATCGATGATTCTATTATGGAAAGCAATCAACTTGATGCCAATTCTAGAATATTTTCTAGAATGACCAAAAATCACAATCATATATGATGTACACATACGAATAATACAACATACGTATATGTATGTATATATAATGTATACATACGAATAATACAACAATAATTTGAATAAAGTGTAAGAAGGGTTCTGTTCACCATAGGTGGATTAATTCAGCTGGCCGAAGCCATTAGGCCAAAGGTCATTAGGCCGAATGGTCACTAGGTCGAATGGTCATCAGGACGAATTGAAAGTCAGCCGTTATGAGCCTGTAAAGGAATCTGTTGTTTTTACCTTTTCCAACAATTTTTACCAAAAACTAGTTTAACAATGAAACTAGAAAGATTAACCTATGTTTTAAAGAACGAAAAATTTATGAATTGAATATCAGCAGTTTCTGCGCCTAAAACTTTTTTGGCAATGATACTAGAAAGAACAGCCTATGCTTGAAGAAGGAAAAATTCATGGGTAAAATATCAGTAGATACAGCATCAATAACGTATCTTCGTGCCTGTCACACGATATACACATGCAAAATGGTCATTTACAGAGGAAGTTCTCAGTTAATAACTGTGGAAGTGTTCATAGAACACTAAGCTGAGAAGCAGGCTTTGTCTCAGTGGGGACCCAATAACCATTCAGCCTGATGACCATTCGGTCTAATGACCATTCGGCCTAATGACCATTCGGCCTAATGACCATTCGGCCTAATGACCATTCGGCCTAATGACCATTCGGCCTAATGACCATTCGGCCAAATGACCTTCGGCCGAATGGCCTGACACCCCTCAGAAATGGCGATTTAATCAAGAATTCCTCCAAAACCTTTGTCTGCAGTATCTGCTCGAATTCCTAAAGAAATTATTTCAAGGATTCCTCCAGAAGCTTATATATCCGGATTTTCTTCAAAAAATCCTCAAGATTGTCCTTTAGAAATCTTTCCAGTGATTTTTTTTTTAACAGAAACTTCTTTAAGAGTGTTTCCTCCAGAGCTATCCCGCGAAATCCTCCTGCACCCTGCCCTTGCTTTCTGAAATGCTAGCCACGCTGTAAAATGTAGATGTTTGATTACCCCCTAGTCACTACCCGAGTAGAGGAAAAGAGCTCAATAATAGCATATTTTGATACGGAGATCAAAAAGTGATATGGGTTTGATTGACATAAGAGATAAAAGATCTAAAAATAAAATCAAAAATTTACTACTGGTACATCATCATCAAATCATATTTAGATTTTGTAAGATCTAACTAATAGCAGCGAGCTATTCGTATGATCTTGAAATATCAAATTTTGATATTGTTTAGATGTTCCAGGAACATTTTCCAGATATTATTTTCAGATCTTTTATGTCTTATATCAATCCAACCAATATCATGTTTTGATCGTCAGTATTTTACCTCTACCCGGGTAGGGCCTAGTGACATCACTAGGAGATGCCTTTCAAAATCATCCCAAGCAACACACATGTTATATAAAAGTTACGACAGCGCAAGTTTTGGTTGTATAGAAGTTAATTTGACGTAATTCTAACATTGTGTTGAAATTACGTCTAATAAACTTTTATACAACCAAAACTTGCGCTGTCGTAACTTTTATATAACATGTGTGTTGCTTGGGATATTGCTATTTTTTCCATTAATGCGTTACTGTGTAGATTTTTGATGCCAATAAATTCGTAATTTCAGAAGTGTTTCTGCGAAGTTTCCGAAAGCATCGTGGAGCAGTTGCCAAGACCTCATGGAGCCAATAGTGCTCTAGGTAGTACTACCTGTATGCTTGCATAAAGCAGCGGTGACAGTCGAAGACTTATTGCAAAAAGACGAAATGTGTGATTCTCCTCTGCATCTTCAAGAGGTGGAAGAAAATTTGTGTGCTCAGCAATGTATAAAATAATATCCTATATTGAATAGAGAGAACGTACATTTCTTTGGCTACGTCTTGACCGAATGCTTCCCCAGCAACGTAGGCAAAATTCTTCCAATCGAATCGAATGACTAATGATGTGAAGGCAATTCGAAAAATAAATCTCCTTATTCATATTCCGTCGCAGTATTCCTCGAAACTGGGTTTCCTTCTCGGAAGATGCGCCATAGATCATAGCATTATGGCAATTTTGCTTCACTAATAGTTCGATGATACTTGCCAATTGGCAGCGCTACTATCGCTACCGCCAACCCACCAAACACCAATTGTGATCGGAAGAGCGCCGAGGCCAGAACGAGTGAACAGCAACGTGTGAAGTATAAAGTATGAAATAATGTTATTTTTATTTGCCATGAATCGCACACCCCACGCTCCGAAGGGAATCATTCCGATCGACTTTTAATAGCTACTTTGGTAAAAATTTATTATTATCGATAATGATAATTGAAGCTGTTATGGCAGCGTGGGTCCCATCGCCAACCGACCATAAAATAACATGAAATCATAATCTATTGAAAAATGTTCTCCACGAAACCGAACAATGCGCAGGCAAACTTTTATTCACCCTAATTGCTAGCATCAAGTTGATTTGAATTTGATATCCAAACCAAGTCGATGTCGATCGCTGGAGTAGTGCATCAACTCTCGGAAGAATCATACTTCAAAATTGGTCGCTTTGAAAGCCGAACTATACAAAATTCATTTCGAACTCTTGCTCGACAACTGGAGCTTGGGAAAACTTGTTCGAACTGAGCTGCACAGAGAGCAACTGCAAATGGGTTCACTGGGGAAATCACAGAGACTAACTAGCGTCAAATTTACTTGCGATATTTTATCGTGCAACTAGTGGAAGTAGTTTAACCAATGAAAAATGAAACAAGCACCATACTGGTGCTACTGCCGACGACAGAAGATTGTGTAACGAAGCGGGGAAAAAATCTTAAGGGAAAAGTTTTTGAACCAAAGGGGAACCAAGTTTAGCTCTACCTTAGTTCGTTCTGCTGCGTGTGCTCGGTCGATATGGAAAGTTCTCTTGCTCGGTGGTACTGCTAGCAGTTGGTGGGGAAACTTTGGTATCACCAAGCGGAAAATCTTTTAAGCAAACTTAATTTTGTCCTTGTTAGCAGAGTTGCTGTCGATAAAGGAAGTCGAGTTATATTGCTTCTCGATTACGGGATGGAAATCGAATAAATATCATGGCAAAGTGTGCTATGAAGCTTTTTAGAGTGTTCTTTGAATTTGCGAGTGCTATCGCATTTAAACAGATTTCTCCTCGTCTGAGTGACTGAAAAGTTACGCGTACCTTAATGGTCTATATGCCGACGGGTCTCCAAGTAGTTTCCCCGGTTTTGGCAATACAACCAGGTTCTGTCGTTTCCAAATCCTTTGAGAAAATTCCCTCGTCCAGGCATTTCTGCATAGGAGAGACCTAAGCATCTCTGTAATAGCTAACTTTCAGGCCAAGTTCGGAACTCCATTCGCCTCAGTTCCCAGCTGTCCCACGAAAGGAGACCAAAAATTAGAACCATGGTGCAGAAAAAACCCCTCGATGATCCCTTCAAAATCTCTGCAGACTGTCCTGTAGGAGTCATTACACCTCTTGTCTTGGTCATTACAATCCGCATCACCACACGGATTCGCTTCGGCACTCTGACAGACACCCTTAAAGTAAGCCTTTTCGCTTGCTCTTATTTCTGTCTTCAGCGCGACTTTAGCAGCGGCGAACACCACCCTCCGTACGTTACGCTCTTTCTCATATCGCTGCATCTTCTATATCCTATCCCGTAGGCAGGCGCTGCACAGGTCCGCAATCGCTTGAGTTCAACAGTAAGCCAGCGGTCTAGGGTGGACTTGCCTAAGCATGGTTGCATCGCACGCACGCAAGAGCACCGCTACCAGTTCGTCACCGCTTAAATAGACCAGATTTCGCTCACGGCGGAGCGCTTCCCTAAATACCTCGTCGTTGAAGTATGATGTCTTCTACCTATAAGGTCGCCTCTTCCACTACCCGCTGCCTGCTGTTGTTGCAGTCGATACTGTAACGAACTGTCAGGTGATCGCTGTGAGTGTAGCCATCGTCTACCATCCAGTTTAAGGCCAGTCCAAATTAAGTCGTTCATCTCCCATACATTGGTGTGAAAATTAGGGGTTCATGAAGTACTAGACCATAAAACTACAGACAAACAGACGTAACACTTTGAACATTTTTCTATTCAAATTATAGGCACGATAACATGTTCGCCCAATGCTAAAAGTACTGAGTATGACCAACTATCAGCTAGGGAAAACGTCGACGTTTGATCAAACTCGTATAAAACGATGCGAGCGCCACAGACCGTTTAATCGGTGTACGGTAGGAATTATCAAAGTGTTACTCGATAATAAAGTTCTGTCGCATTTTTTTTTATTTCTGATTTATCAAGGTAGCCAAAGCAAGAAATCTAAAGAAAAAGAGCAGTCCCACAGAGAACAGACGTTTAAGCTCGATCAAAAATAAGTCGAAATCGTGTGTAAAGAATTCAAGTGCACCTCAACGCCACCAACGGAGACTGCCACACATATTAAGTCGATTTGACCCCACGATAGGTGTTCATCGTTAAAAAACACTATCCCGCAAAGCGACACGAGTGCCAAACGGCCAAAAACGGCGAGCACGTGAATACAAAAATGACAACACAACATTGTAAGTGATGGGACGCACATATTCTGATATGGCCGTTACAAAGTTTTACACAAGGCAGAAAGCGAAGATAGACGTCTGTTCTCGGGGTAGTTCATCCAAATGGGAAACAACAATTCAGTAACAAATTTTGAAAACGACGTATAATCAATGCTACACCATTGATTATGCGTCGTTTTCAAAATTTGTTACTGAATTGTGGTTTGTTGGGAAGCACATGAATTCAAGAAAGCCAAAGTTGAACCATTTGTATGGAGGTTTTTTTTTCACTCCGTCCCGAAAGGGATAAGTAGAGTATCGTGCCACTTGGGCGGTGGCTTCTTCGGTCTGTTTTCCACTACCGTATTACCCCGCTAATAAGACATCGACTGTTGTCGAATAACCGGGGTAAACTTTTAATTCGACAAACTGGTCACCCTACATCACCATGCTCATTGACATTTGGCAACTATATTTTTGTTTTAATTTCCGGGTTTGTTATGAAACATAATTTCAACAGATATTGCGGCGGTGCGGATGAAAAGCTCGTTCTTTCTACGATTGTTGCCATCCCCAGTTCATTCCGGTTGGTCGCCAGGCGGTTTGGGTGTCGAATAGCACCAACTCAGAACTTCCTGAATTAGCGGTTGCAAGAGGAGCTGCTGCTGGTGGGAGTATAAGCGCAATATCAAACTGTTTTGCGTTTACAGTGTACATCGCTGTGACATTTGAACACTTTTTAATTCGACATTTGTCGAATAAGCGGGGTACGAATTAAAAAGTGTCGTATTAAAGCGTGTTCAACCAGCGGGGTAAGACGGTATAACTCAGTCAATTTTGAAACAATTGACTTGAAATGTTGTACACGGGTAGATACTATACCTATCTCACCGCATTCCAAAAATTGTGTCAATTGGTTCAAATTTGACTGAGTTTTAGTGGAAAACAGACGAATATAGAAGCCACCGCCCAAGTGGCGCGATTCCCTAGAAAAAAACTCAGAGAGACTCTTCAAGAATAATTTTCAGGCAAAGCTCCTGAGCCTGAGGTAAAGGCCGAGTTGGAACCCTTTTGGAAATTCCCTAAAGGGGACTCTTATTAAAGAGAATCTGAAGCAGTAACTAGTTGAGAAAAAAATCACAGGCGTTGAAACATACCCAATAGTAGCTTCTGATATATAGAATAAAAATTATCATGCGTAGCTCTATAAGCAAATGTTAAGGTCAAAATTTTCATTGGGAACTTTTGCAGAATAATTTTCATGAGGAATTTCTTGGGTAAAAGCCCAGGAAGAAAACTCCTGGATGGGGTATATACCCGTCGTCCATATCACCACCATTTTTGTGGATCCATCCGCGACCTAATTTCCGTTGCCAGCGGATTATCGGTATGAATCTGCTATGATGGCGAAATCCGTCCCCTACTCAGAATCCGCCTGACAAAGCCTGCGGCTTTCTTGAAGGCCGGGCAACTTGGACCACCCATTGATGTCTGTTGTTCACGAATTTCCTGGTACAAATCAAACAAATGGGTGGACTCGTGCAGCCTTGTGCCTTATGGCCTTCGGCGCCAAATCTACGACACAGTTTGCTACAGTCGGGGCCTTTGCAGTCCCATGACTTGTGTCCTGGTTTCAGACACCTGAATAAACCTCCGGTGGCTCGTGGAATATCAGATGACCTACGCAGCAGCCTACCTTGATTCTCCTCCCGACCTTAACGGACTTTGTACGTCGGCCACAGGTAGCTGAATCAAAGCTTCATGTGTCCCTGCCGGCCCCTTGTAGCCTAACGGCTGCGATGGTCACCTACACGTCGCACTGTTGCCGCAGTGCCGTGACGAGTTCTTCCACTCCGTGACCTCGTCTAGGTTTTTCACTTTTAGAGTCGTCTCTTGTGTATAAGCCCTCTACCCCTTCGCCAAGGACCTCTTCCGCCAAACTTTTGTAGGCGGCGCCCTTGCGTTCCTTGACGCGCTTCAGCTTCGAATCATCTCACCCGTACGAGTACGTCTGAAACTGCGCACGTCGGCTCCCAGATCCACGAGCTTGGCGTCGCTTCTCATCGCCTCCAAGATGTCCGAGTACTTAAACTGTTCCGTCTTGATGACGTGTGCGTCGGATTTCTCGCGCATGGCACCTACTCTTTTACGTCTTGTTCGTTTGGCGTCCCTGACTTCCTCGAACTGCGGAGGGACCGTCTAAGTGGAGTCCTCCCCTTGGTTCACTCTACTCTGAGGTTGCTGTGGTGCCCCCAGTTCCCTTCCATCCGAGACATGCCGGCCTTTTCAGGCCCATCCTTACAAGCTTTCCGAGACGCCTGGTTGGGGTTCGACTTGCTGGTATTACTCCCGACCTTCGGGATTAGTATCTTCCTAGCCTTGCGGGCACCGCAGTCGCATCCGCCACAACTTTTGGACTTGATTGGAGCGTGGGATATCACAGAAGTTTACATGCCATATTATGTAAAAGTCATAAAATATCATGTAAACTTCCATTATATGTCATGTAATTCAGCATGACTCTGTGTGTTTACATGACATATAACATAAATTTACATGAAACAATCATAACACTAAGTTTATATGACTAAATTGAAGTCTACATAACATGTAAATCTAATTATTTTTATCTGTGTTGTTTGGTGGACTTTTACCACCGCGAAGCAGATGATCCATAGTGCCGATTTCTAAGCAGCAAATATTTTTACCGCGTCCCTAAATTTATTGCACCTAGAACCTACACAGATACAAATAATGACATTTACACGTCATGTAAACTTCATTTTAGCCATGTAATCTTAGTGTTATGATGGTTTATATTATATCTCTTGTAAGTTTGTGTTATATGACATGTAAACACTCAGAGTCATGCTGAATTACATGACATATAATGGAAGTTTACATGACATTTCATGACTTTTACATGATATGTCATGTAAACTTCTGTGATATCCCACTCTCCAATCATGTGCATCATATGTCACAGAACTCCGATCTGTGTAACCGAATATTTTATATTGTATGTATCCGTCCAATATAATTTATCGAGACGTTGGTATATGCTGTGGATAGCAATAATCAAGATATCAGTTTCCTAACTCCTAAACAAAAGCACAAAAACTCAAGCGCTCGAACAAAAAAAAATCAATAGATTTGCCACAAACGCCATGATAACCGACAAAAGAACCAATTTCGCATGTTATAAAACGACCTTTTTTCCACCTGTGTGCACATGACAACCACAGAGCAAAAGCAATCAACTGTGACACACGGCGCGACGCGACGCCGACGGATGGACGGCCTGCTTGCTCTCTGGCATCCGCATCACACAAAAAACGGTAATAAACGTTCATCAAAAATTAATCAACGAAACAAATGTGCCCCACTTCGCGCTCGGCGGCCGTCAAACTCAACCGTCACATCTTTTGACGGCCTGTGGATCAGAAGAACATAAATATAACCTTCTGACAGAGGGGCACGATGGTCCAGAGTTACCTGTCGGTGCTGGAAAAATAAAGAGAAATCGATCATGTTAATTTCGCCCTTATTTAAACTCAATCTAGAATTGCAAGCAAATTTTGATTTCTACAAAACTCCTCGACGAACTGTAAGAATACATAACGCCTGTAAGTATTCAGTATTTTGACGCGATACACATTTACTGTATGGGCTATCCTGCAAATGCAAATTTATGGAAACTACTTCAAGAAAGACCAATCCGTCTCTGTCTTCGTATGATCTACCAACTAATAAACACATTTTTCCCATTAAATTGAATTCCAGACCACTGTACACTAGCGGTGGCCAGCCGGGAAAAATAAAAACCGATTTCAAAAACTCGATTCCGCCTCTCGAAACATTGACGCGAGCCTAGTCGGTCCGTCGTCGTTGATCCCATTGAGCAGACGACACAACCGACGGACGTCTAACCGATATCCTTCACGTTCGATGCTTGTGACTAAATTTGATGCTTTTTGGCATGTTTCTCGTCGCGGCGGCGGTGTGACAACGCTGCTGTCGTCGTCACAAATCAGACAGGACACCAGGTCGCCGCCAAATCCACTGCGAATAACACGGTTCACTTCTAAAGCGCACAGGAATACACGGTTGTCTGTCGATGTTATTTTTTTATTTCCGGTTCTATTGGTGGCACCAACGCTACCAGCACCACATCCACAGCCACAATCGTGGCGTCGTCGGCGTGTTTCAACATCCAATATTGCGCGAGTTGCCGAGTTCTATCGCACGCTCCCTGTGCAATTTGACGGATTCAATATTGAACACGGCTGATCGAAAATCAAACTTCAATCAATCGTAAATGAATGATTGTCACGTGAATTTTCGTGCCACTTTTCGGATGCAGTCCAGGCAGTGCTGGCACCACAGCAGGGCATCCCCGGTCAGAGACGGATGAACGGGTACTGCGACAAGCGGTGGAGTCAGGAATTCTGATGAAACATTGGACGAGACAGTAACTATAGAAATGTTCCGAACAAATCCAGTTCTACACAGTTCAAAAATATATGTACGTTTACATTTATCATGCACATAATTGGAGCATGACATATGCTGTAACATTACATTATCCTTTATTTTTCAGTTCTAGACTACACAGATCGAAAAAAGAGTGTAAAATTTCTGTGACATAAAATGCACATAATTGGAGCGTGGGATATCACAGAAGTCTACATGACATATCATGTAAAACTCATAAAGTATCATGTAAACTTTCATTATATGTCATGTAATTCAGCATGACTCTGAGTGTTTACATGACATATAACACAAATTTACATGATATATAATGTAAACCATCATAACTATAAGTTTATATGACTAAAATGAAGTGTACATGACGTGTAAATCTCATTATTTTTATCTGTGTAGGCTTCAATCATGTAAACTTCAGTGTCGTGTAATTTTCAACCATGGCTCACCCGTTTTTGTTTTGGGATTATTTATACATTTCCAATAAGCAGTTTTTGATACGTCATTTATTAGTTAATGATACACATGTAGAAAAGATAGTGTAAATTTCTGTGACATATAATGCACATGATTGGAGCACGGGATTTCGCAGAAGTTTACATGACATGTCATGTAAATCTCATGAAATATCATGTAAACTTCCATTTTATAAATAAAAAAGTCGAGTCAAGTACAAGACACTGAAGACGACCTTACAGTTGAGGTCGAAATACGTATATGTCAAAGGATGCAAATTCTTAGTGGAATTCAAAGGAACAGTACTTAACGCGATTTTCTTTTTATTTACAGATATTCCCCTAATAAGCCCAGGTTAATCATCATTCCATTTTATGTCATGTAATTCAGCATGACTCTGAGTGTTTACATGACATATAACACAAATTAACATGATACATCAAGTAATCCATTATAACCTTAAATTAACATGACTAAAATGGAGTTTACATGACATGTAAATCTCATTATTTTTATCTGTGTATGGCTTATCACTTAACACATTTTTTTAGATTTGATCAGTATCTTGCAACACACATTTGATGGATTTGGTAAGCATGTTGCATTTCCGATCTCCAAGAAATCACCGTCGCTGCTTGAGAAGTCGTTGGCACCGTTTTGTTAAACTTAAGTCGGTTCTTTTTCACTGGTTTTTAATGCCATTGATAGCTGGATTCCCCTGTAAATTACATTGAAACTATAATTTATACCGATATCAATCGGATTACTGAAAAACTTATGCGGAGGAAGCTTGCGGAAATCCAAACTGCAACGATTTTATTTTTGCTCCCGGTAAGCGATTGTTTTGACCGCTGCCATATTGAATCTGTCCATAAACATCAATGCAGCAAACTCATGTAAAGTTATGAGTACAATCATGTAATTTTTTCAATTTCAACATAATCTCGCGTGAAATATAATGCTCATATGCGGATGAAACATCGTATTGCTACAAGTTGAATTGAATGTTGAGTCAAGAAAGAGGTCAAGTTTTTCTCATTTACATTACATATGTTGGATATGTCAATTGGAATAGTGTTTACATGATGGTACATTACATTGGGTTCTAATTTACGTATCAATTATTATTCATTTTTTCTTTCTGTGTACGACCATTCTATTGTTTTAAAGTACTATTAGAATTTCCTCCCGAAATATCTACTAGCAATTTCTGAAGTAATGTCAGCATTCCTTTGGTAATTGCCTAAATATTTCCTCCGACAATTTCTTCAGAAAGGTTTCTAGCAATTGTTTTAGAAAATCATCCAGCTTTTTTTTCTGAATTTCTACCGACAATTACTACAGATTTTTTTTTCAAATTTCTTTAGGATTCCCTCTAGCAAACTATTTAAAAAAGACCATTTTTCAAGAAATTCCCAATATTTTCTCAGAGCTCCCCCGGCTATTTTACAGTTTGATACAATGTCCTTGGAAAATCCTGACAATTTAATTAGGAATTCCCCGAGCCAGTTAATTTTTGTTTTGTGGTTAACTATGTTGTTGTTATCTTCATTTCTTGTCTCTTCAACAACATAGTCCTCCAAAGTTTTTCTCAAACAGCATTAGCAAATTAGACAAGGAATCCCACGCTATTCACGCCATTTCTTTGCAGAAACGGAGAATTTATTCGTGTTAAAACTAATAATTTCGGCTCAGTTATGCCCATGTGGCGCTCCTAATAAAAGAATAAGTAAAAACATGAAGAATTACTCTTTGTTCGTTCATAAAGTGCATTATACGAACCACTTAAATTAAATTAAACTTGAAGAGGGTTACGTATCGAAGGCTGAAACACAAAAGGTTAAAATAACAAAAGGCTGAACGACAAAGAGCTGAAAGGATAATTCGACGCCGGTTTTTCAAAAAGAGCCGTTCTCAAGGGCATATCAAGTGTAACAGTACCATGAATTAATTGAAATAAAAGTTGTACAGACCACCAGAGATAAATAAAATGCTATTGAATTACCCCTTGAAATGAGTATTTGAATTTGAGTAACTGAGTAGCGTAGAACTCACTGAGCTCCCTTGCCACACACCGCAGACCACAAACTAAATGAGTTCCTGAGAGATCTCTGGCGCCAAATTAGAAACCTTTAGCCAAGCGACCATGTGATGATCTACGGGCATCGACCTGTCCAAGTTCTTTTCAAGTATCGTTAACCCGACCTGCCTTTGAATATCTTCGGGTGGGCAATGAATTGGAAGCTCGGATCAATTTTGGGGAAAGGGGATGCTTTCTCCCGACAATTCAGGATTTTGGTGTGCGTGAAGGCGAATTTTAGTTCTTCGCGAAATTAACTTCGTTAATTTCACGTAATATCCGGGGACGAATATTTTTTAGAACTCGCGCTTTATCTGAGGACCTTGAGACTTTACTCGATCACTTCGTTCAGGTCCGCGGAAGAGTCGAGAACGGTCCGAGCAGTAATTCGCGCCGTGGTGTGTTCAAGAAGGTGAACTTAGTAAAGTGTGAAAGTGCTTCAAGATTTGCTAATTTAGATTATCCCATTTAATTTCCCTCTACATAGTTAGTTTAGCTAGGCAGATAGTGCATAGTGCGATTTTGGCGGTTTTCTGGTGCGAGCGTAGACTTGCGGATAAAGCGGTAAGGCATATGTGCATAGTAGTATCACGTACGATGTTCAATACCCGGCATTGGTGTCTTTTTGTTAGATTTGTGGCAAGTTGCGGAAGCCCGGCACACCACCACCCCCCGTTATAAGAACGACTGTTTTCGTCCCGCCTTCCTGCTACGAAGACGTGTACCCGGCGGTACACGTGGCCGGAGAGGGCAGCGTACGTTTTTCCCGCGCCCTAGGCAGGGCAGTAGCAACGGGTCCGGCTTTGAGCCGGCCAGCGTCAATTCCGAAAGTATCCCGAGTGGAAACCAGCGATCAAAAAGTTTTTCTATCGGATTCGATCCGGCGACGACCAGCGTGGCAAGCACGACCGAGTCCACTACACCACCAGCGGTGACGATCGTCGGTGCGACGGCCGTACCCCGTCGATAAGACCACAGATCCCCGTGGGAGGCGCGCGCACACTGGGGCAGGATTGAAAATACACGGAAAAAACCTCTAGCTCGTCGAGATGTCGAGATACGCACTTGGTGTCTTCAGAGAAAATATTTCTATGAACAAGGTCGATATTCTGAACGGTAGCATATTTTTCTTACGTTATTCACATAAAAGTCCTATAAGTCATTTTGGCCATCTTTCATTTTAGCGGTATGGTGTCTTCGGCAAAGTTGTTCGGCTATTTATGCTAAAAAAGTTTGCCGAAGACGTCAAATTTCCAAAGCCTACTGTTCTTGAGATATTAGTCGTTTTATAAAATACCTACCTAAAATCGAGTTTTTTTATTAAACTACGTTTGTAAACAAATTTAATGTCCGTTTTCGAGTTATAATAATGAAAAATACTAAAATAAAACATATGTAAAATAAATTAGTTGGAAAAAAACAAAATATGCATTGATTTTTCATAGAAAGTTCCTGAAAATCACGCAAAATGTATATAAGACGTTCTTGCACACAGTGGGACCATTCTAAAAAAAGACGATCAAAACCTCTAAAAGCCATTAGATGACATTTTAGCATATAGGTGTCTTTGGAAGATATGTTAAGAAAAATCTTCTCTATTTTTGTGCATATTCGCTGTATGGTAAAACTGTAAGGTGAACCCGAGCAAAAAATTATTTTTTTCAAAATATTGTTTTAGAGGGTAGCTGTCTTCAGCAAAGTTGTAGAACATGTAATTTCAAGTAACTTTGCTGAAGACACCATATAGCTTGGACTTCATTTTTGAGGAGAAAATATGAAAGTTTTAAAACACAACCTCAAAATCAGTTTTTTGAATTTTTCCATGATTATATCGTAAAATTTTAACGTGATTTGTTCTACAAGTTTGTAGGTACTACTGAAATACACCATCTTGCTGAAGACACCAACCCTGTAAAATTGATTATTGCTCCAGAAAACCAACTTTTTTGAAATTTTTTCACTATTTTCACTATTGAATATTTTTTGAATAGGCACTTTTTGGCAGCCATGCTTTCAAAATTTCAATGCTTCATTTTGTCCAGAATACATCAAAATTGACTTAACAATCGGGTCTGATAAGGCACTTTGATATCTGATGGTATTTTAATAGTCATTTTCAAAGAAAATATACCCAAATCTCATACAACTTTTCGATATTATTTTTAGTTCATCCGAGTAGTAATTCTGAATAAGAAAAAACAAGTTGAATAAATGCAGGCTATTTCAATTGTTAGTGTTTTTAATTTCTAACTAAACATTTTTTAACCTTCCGTTAATCGCGCTGTTGTACTTTGTACAACACATGAGAATTATCGACTATTACTTTGAAACCATCTTTTCTATCGACGTCAACCCCAAATGTATTCTACAGGAATCTTATTTGGAATATTATAAGACCTTTTTTGAAAACAGTATAACTCCTTATAATGCGAAAAATTGAAAATCGCAATATGAAGAACGTACTATATTTAAGATAAGATAGACAGTTGAATGTGAATTAGTGTATTTCAAAATCTAAATGATCTAGAAATATGGTGTCTTCGGCAAAGCTACTTGGGATATCAAGGGCCTTCGCGAGGTGATCTGAGAAATTCAGATTTCAACCAATAGGCGGCGCTAGTGAGCATGTAATTTTTATATCCCATAACTCAGGATCCTGAGTACTTAGAAAGATGGTGTCTTCGGCAAGTTGTTTGGTTGGTTAAACCCTAACTGATGGAGAGCCGTTTGGTTTGAAACTCCACATCTAGGTGGCGCTAGTGGGCATTGAAATTTTATAACTCATACATCTCAGGACCCTGGTTACTTAGAAAGATGGTGTCTTCTGCAAAGTTGTTTAGTAGATCAAACACTAACTGATAAAGACAAGTATGATGTGGAATTCCACATCCAGGTGGAGCAAGTGAGTACTCAAATAACATAATTCATATATCTCGAGATCCTGATTACTTAGAAAGATGATGTCTTCAGCAAAGTTGTTTAGTAGATCGAACACTAACTGATGGAGAGCCGTATGATTTGAAACTCCACATCTAGGTGGCGCTAGTGGGTATTCAAATTTTGTAACTCATGTATCTCAGGACCCTGATTACTTAGAAAGACGGTGTCTTCTGAAAAGTTGTTTAGTAGATCAAACACTAACTGATGAAGACAAATATGACGTGCAATTTCACATCCAGGTGGCACTAGTGTGCATTCCCATTTTATACTTCATATATCTCAAGATCCTGATTACTTAGAAAGATGATGTCCTCGACATTGTTGTTTGATGGATAAAGGATGGATGTACTTATCCCGTGACATTGACAACCTTAAGATAGAGTATATTGAAATACGACGGTCAGATATTGAATATTTTACTAAGCGCTTTAACTTCCCAGTCAACACACGATCGTATATGATGTTGGATAGGATGCAAAAGTGGAGGCGATATACGCACACTTTACACGTGGTTAAATGGAAGCAGGTGCGCATATGGCCTCCACTTTAGCATCCTATTCAACATCATACAGGACTTTGTGTTAGCTAGGTTCATGTAAAATTAATCAATCAAGTGCAAATTTAAACAAATTATAATCAACTAGTTGTGTAATTTTCAAATTTTGAAAACTTTCGGAAGTATAAAAATTTACAGCTCGTTGATTTTTTTTTCTAGATGAATAATAACACGTTCATGCTTTTGCAAATTTACAATTAGCGTCTTCTGGTGGCAGAGGCACGAATCAAATGGTCAATCAACTGAAAGAAAGCCCTTGATCTACCAACCAACCTTGCCAAAGATATCAACTTCCCAGGTAATCAGACTCGGAGATATATAAGATATAAAATTTGCATACTCATTGGCACCACTTACTGGCGAAATATTGATTTCAACGACCCATCAACCAAATGCACTTAAGCTATTTGACAACTTTGCCGAAACCACCATCTCTCTTCTAGTAACCAGGATCCTGAGAACTATTGCATATACATTTGTTATGTTCACTAGCGTCATCTAGTGGTGAAATTACGATTCAAACGGACAACTATCTGTAAGTTTTCGATCTTTTAGAAGGTCGGCACAAGAGGTAACTTTTTCTCCATTTGGTGTTTGATCTACCAAACAACTTTGCCGAAGACACCATCTTTCTCAGTAATGTGGAGCTTCGTGGCCGTTCGGTTAGCGTTACCAAGCGTGTAACCGCACCATGATATCCACTGGTGCATGTAATGTATGTCGTGTCCATGGTCTAGTGCTAAGTTCTGTTCAGTCTGTACAGCCTCTGGCTGAAAACGGTGTCCCGTGCCTTTTTAATCGGGATCCTGAGCTACATGAGATTAAAAATTTACATGCCCACTATAAGCCCCCACTACAACTCATCTATAAGCCCTTGATATACCAAACATCTTTGCCGAAGACACTATCTTTCTAAGTAATAAGGGTTCAGAGATACATAATATATAATATTTACGTGCTCACTAGCGCCGCCAAGTGATGAAATTTCACATTAAACTGCGAATCATCCGTAAGTACTTGACCTACCAAACAACTTTGTCGAAGACACCATCTTTCTAAGTTATCAGGTTCCCGAGATACATAGGATATAAAGTTTATTTGCTCACTAGCGCCGCCTAGTGCTATAATTTCCAACAATCTGTAAGCCGTAATCTGTAAGCCGTTTACCTACCAAACAACTTTGCCGAAGACACCATCTTTATAAGCCATCAGGATCCTGAGATATAAGAATTAACATGAAATTGCTCACTAGCGCCGCCTAGTGGTGAAATTTCAAATTAAACTGCGAATCATCCGTAAGTCCTTGACCTACTAAACAACTTTGTCAAAGACACCATCTTTCTAAGTAATCAGGATCCCGAGATACATAGAATATAAAGTTTATTTGCTCACTAGCGCCGCCTAGTGGTGGAATTTCCAATTAAACGGCCAATAATCTGTAAGCCGTTGACTTACCAAACAACTTTGCCGAAGACACCATCTTTCTAAGACATCAGGATCCTGAGATATAAGATATAACATGATATTGCTCACTAGCGCCGCCTAGTGGTGGAATTTCCAATTAAACGGCCAATAATCTGTAAGCCGTTGACTTACCAAACAACTTTGCTGAAGACACCATCTTTCTAAGACATCAGGATCTTGAGATATAAGATATAACATGATATTGCTCACTAGCGCCGCCTAGTGGACGTATTACGAATCAACTTTGTCAGCATCAAGTAGCCCATGAAATTTACAACAACTTTGCCAAAGACAGTCCTCCTCTAAACAATCAGGATCCTTAAATATTTCAGAATGTATGGGTGTTGTACAAAGTACAACGCGCGACTGCTCGCGTTACAAAAATTGGCGCGAGTACTGAAAGGTTAAGAAGGAAAGGCCCCTTTGAGTGATTTCCTCAACTACGAAATTATTCTCAAAAAGACACAAAACCTCTTTATCTTTTCAAAAAATCGTTATAATATAAATTTAAAACTAATGGCTCCTCTGGAAAAGTATCCATAATCGAGCCGTGATCTTGATGCGGATTTGTCAAGGGATGAACCAAGGTAACATGTCTACGACGAAGGAATTTTGAACACCAAGGACAAGAATCGACCTAACGAACGCAGTTCTTGAAAACTGGAAAAAAAAATTTTAAAGAGTATCAAACAGCATAACCAATTTCAATAGAACATAAAGAATTTTCATCATGACGAAAGATTTACAACCTAGAATATCTCTAACAGATACAGGTTATTTGAATCTGAATTAACAATGTTTCACTCGTTTTATTTTATTTTTAATTTTTAACACACAACTTTTAGAGGCGTTCATTATATTTTCGCCTTTTTTTAACCGAAATTGTAATGTTAACATAGCAAAGGAAAAAATGTTATCGTTATTTTAGTTGATTTATTAATGCATGTATTTTAACATAAACAAAGATAATTGCAATAAAAAAATAGATAAAAAAACACGGTTTTTAATGGGTGTTAAAAATTCATCTAAAAATTTAATACGCGATATTTTTTGTCGGGTATTGAATGTAAAATCAACCACAGTGTAAGAAATGTAGACTATTTCAACCAGAATACTATTTGGATTAACTAGTAATAATGTCGAAAAGTTTTCGTGAGTTTTCAGTTTGTATTGAATGATTTGTATGAAATTTACGAATATTTTCTTTGAAAAATGACTATTAAAATAGCATCAGAAATCAAAGTGCCCTATCAGACCCGATTGTTAAGTCACTTTTGGTCTATTCTGAACATAATAAAGCATTGAAATTTTGAAAGCACGGCTGCCAAAAAGTGTCTATTCAAAATATATTCAATAGTGAAAATAGTGAAAAATTTTCAAAAAAATTGGTTTACTGGAGCAATTGTCAATTTTACAGGGTTGGTGTCTTCGGCAAGATAGTGTATTTCAGTAGTACCTACAAACTTGTAGAACATATCACGTTAAAATTTTACGATATAATCATGGAAAAGTTAAAAAAACTGATTTTGAGTTTGTGTTTCAAAACTCTCATATTTTCTCCCCAAAAATGAAGTCCAAGCTATATGGTGTCTTCAGCAAAGTTACTTGAAATTACACGTTCTACAACTTTGCTGAAGACATCTACCCTCTAAAACAATATTTTGAAAAAAATATTTTTTTTGCTCGGGTTCACTTTACAGTTTTACCATACAGTGAATATGCACAAAAATAGAGAAGATTTTTCTCAACATATCTTCCAAAGACACATATATGCTATAATGTCATCTAATGGCTCTTAGAGGTTTGATCGTCTATTTTCAGAATGGTCCCACTGTGCGCCGTTTGAGAACGGGCACACCAGCGAAGAGAAGTAGGAGATTCCCACCAGGAGTCAAAGGGAGAAAGGGAGTCAAAGGGAGAATTACACCGTAGCCGCAAATGCCCCCACGTAGATAGACAGCGTCCAAACCGTAAGTAGCACGCATGCTTTTCTTTTCCCATGCGCATGGTGAGATCTTGCCCCTAGCCTTAACCAATCTAGCTAGCGTGGCCGCTGCAAATTAGCCACTACCGTTAGCCATACGCGTAAGCGCCCGGCAGTAGGCTGCAGCATAAAGTTTGAGTTGCCCCTTGGCAAATGAACATCGCACCGCACATTTTCTGAGTACCGCACGAATGAACTGTTAGCTAGTGAGTGAGAGGGAAATGAAGTAGAATAGGCCTAGAATAAGTACACATGAATTCGATGTCGATAAAGCAGGAGTGTAAATATAGATAAGATGCTGAATTGGTTCCAATAAATGGGTTTTAGTTACACTGCAACATCAATGTATTTGAACACTAATGGGAGAAGTCTGAAGCGGTTGATTTAGAGGTATTTTCGCATTTTCGGTCGTTTTTGGTTCTTTTTAAGTAATTTTTCTGGGGAGGTTGGCCCTGTTAACCAACCAAGGATATTCTCTTTTCTTTTGTGGCTGGATTGAATATTTCGAAGTAAAGCCTTCCAGTGATGATAACCATCGCGAAACTCATTTTTGTCACCGGCTAATATCAACTTGTCGCACACTAATTTCTAGTTCTTTTCCACGACTTCCCAGTCGTAAGCACCTTGTTCCCCTTGATCAGCCAACTCGTTTCCCGCCCAATTATTTTTGGGAAAACTTTTACCCTCCCCTAAAAGGTTCTCACAGGTCGGGCAACTTTAAAAACGGTAAATGGTCTCCGTAAGGAGTGGCGCTTAAGCCATTTAACTATCATCCGGGAAACTCGTAAGGCTGTCGGGTTACACAAGTCCATGATATGCTTAACTGATCAGCCATATGATTATGACAACATTTCTTAAAAGAATAGCCTACTTTCACAAAAAAGAGAAAATCTCTGATGTGCGCGGGAATTCAGGAAGTCCATGATGAGTGTGACTGGTTCCTTTTCCGGTCAGTCCAGGAACTTTTCGCGATGAAAATTTTCTTTGCTTTGTGTTTTTTTGCCCGTCACATAGATTGGAAAATGTTCATTGGCAAAGGAAGCTCTCAGTTTATTAATGTTGAAGTAGTTATAGAATACTTATCCTGATGTGGGCTTTGTTCTAGTTCAAACGTTACGCCAAAAAGGAGAGGATTTGTAATTTTGGTACACATTATTATTCGCTAGGCTAGACTAAACCCAAACTTATTTCCGACTTCATGGATTTGTGTAGTGTCAGCCGTTTTTGTTTTCAGCCTTATGTTACGATTCCATAGTTTCAGCCTTCCGTGTTCAGCTTTTGGTTATTTAGCCTTATGTTATCATACCGCCGGAGAAGCTGCTTATGGAGAGCCGAAAAAATAATAATGACGAAGAGAACAAACCTGCCGATAATACCCTTCGTCACCCTAGATAGATTTTTCCGGAAATTCCTCCAGAAGCTCCTGCATACATTTCTACCTGAAATCACTCCAGTTCAAAACATATTGACGCGTTGCTGTTGGTTCCCCTACCCGGCGGTGCTCTCAAGTGCGTCGTTTATGGCTGCTTTTACTGTACTTCAGAAGTCCATAGAAGGGATCACATCGACCTCATTCGGCAACGCTGCCTCTCGATTCTGCTCGTGTGCTGAGACGACATCCGGTTGCTTCAGTCGCTGAGGTTTTATCGAGGCAGTCGTGATTGTTGGCCGCTGCTTGATCGTACATAATTCGGGATTCGATGTTAACGCCACGATAGATCCTGACGTCGTTATTGTCGGAGAAATTCCACCTATCCTTCAAAACATGGTCAGATCCTCTGAAATTCATTTCATTTATGAAAACGTTTAAATAAATTTGCTTGGAAAATTGTTTGCTTACCACATGTGTACGTAATATTTTTTCGCGTAAGGTCCATTTTCAAGCCACAACCTCACGAACAAAGGCCTTTTATGTCTCTCCTGATACACACGTACACATTCTTTCAATGGGGGAACAACCATTACGTTCATTTCCCGTGGTACATCCACCACTCTGTGTCAACCGTTCTAGAGTCACATGGACATACTTTGTGCTGGCTGTGATTCACAACGCAGCAACCCCAGCGTCATAGGCATACAGGCGACAACCACACAGTAGGACCGGAGCATCCACCTGGGACAGCGAGCAGCATCAGCATCGTTTTACTCTGTGTGGGATGCGACACCAGCAGGGCGGAGAAAAGAAAGCTCAGTGCCGCTATGCGCTGCGCTAGTCTGGCACATCTTCCTGGACTCGGTTCAGAGGTTGTTTGGCACCAGCACAAGATCCGAGCTCGCTGTTGTACGGGACATGACACTATCGTCATTTGTACCGAACCAAACGATGACGACGACGACGACGATGAGGCCAAAGCAAACCTAGTGGGATTCCGTATCGCTGCGCTGCTGGACTGGAACCGAAGAACGGAAAGAAGGTATCTTTACCACAAGCGGCACCGAGGCCAGGCCAGGCACTCCACGGTGGCTCACAAACAGCGCATTATGACATTTTTCCATATTTAATTAAGTGTCAAGGGAGCCGTTGGATAGCGTTCATTAAAATTTTATAACGAAATTTGCCTTTCTGCTTCTTCGGTGTTCGGCTTGGTCGGCGAACTGCTCGTTTTTCTGCGGGATGTGGTTAAGCTTCGGAAGAGTCACCGGGCCACGTAAATCGTGACCCGGAGAACTCCGGGATTGCAAGGCATTTGACTTGGAAATACTGCCGTGAATCGCAAGTCAGTCCCATCTGCAAAAAGTAGGCATTGAGAAAATGGACTCTGAAGTTTTCAAATTCGATTTCTATGTGAAACTTCGAAAAATCGCCATAAATTGAAAACTTCTGCGATCAACATGAAACTTTCACACATTGTTTCAAACGTGAAAACGTAACACTGAAAAATATTAAACTGGCTAAAACAGTGTTAGGTTTTGTACTGAAGGGTGCCCAAGTTCGTAATGGGACTGACTTGCGATTACCTTTCATTATGGGACAATCTGACTTGATGTTGTTTTTCAATTTTACTGAACAAACTATATATTTTTTTTCACGCAGCTGAAAGATCAACCGAAGAAAAATCGAAAACGGTCATTAACTCATTTTTGCCCAAAATGCAGATGGGACTGACTTGCGATTCACGGCAGAATAGATCTCGCCTTTTTAGGATCGATTTGGTTTTGCTATACCGTCTTTCGGGGTGACATTGGGCCTAGAGGGTAACATTGGTCCATCGATCCCACGAATTTAATATAAGTCAGAGATTTGATAGCGATAGCTGGCGTATTTTCGGTCCTCGGGTTGCTAATAAAACAACTGTTTTAATTAAAGCTGACGTTTCCAGCGTTTATTCACTGACGAACGCTCGAAAAACAGTCGTTTTATAAGCAACCCGAGGACCGAAAATACGCCAGCAATCGCTATCAAATTATCAAAGACGGTCGTCCTTTTACCAATAAGTCAGAGAATCCGATGGTGAATGCAAAGTATTTGGAATTATGAATTCTAGTAGTCTAGCACACAATATGCATTCCCGTCGTATTCTAAACGTGCGGAATACATAGTAGCCAATGTCACCCCGCTTTGGCCCAATGACACCCTGCATGACGGTACCACTAGGTAGAAATTTTCCTTTTAGACCTTTTTGTTAATGCATTTATAGGATGCTTTGATATATTGTAAATTTATTGACTTCTTAACTCAAATAACTGAAACGTTCTCAGATGATGAATTATCACTAAATGAATTTAATGAATGTTTTGAGAGAATTTGTGTTAAAATGAGGCAGATATTTGCTGATGAATATTTTCGAGAATAATTAGCGCGCCTGTACCAGTTATCGCACTACCTAAAAAACTATTTCTACAAATAAAGAAGAATACCGTCTAATGAAATCGATATGCCAAATGATTGATTAGTTTTCATACTATACAGGAAAAATAAAGAAACGGGTCCAAAACTACTTTTAGTATTTATTACGGAGTGTGCTAATGATAGGAACCCTGTACCAGTTAAGGACATATTTGTTAATTTGGGTTCCACTTCGCACTATTTGCATGCTTTCCTTATTGGAGTTGCTTACACTATGGCGAAACAGGGTACAAGAAAGCCAAAGTTAAGAAAATGTTTTTTTTTTCTATAATAATTTGAGCAAATTGTGAAGTTTGAAAGATTACAACCTTCTTTTGTGAACGTGATCTGTTGTTCACATTTTTTTTTCTTGTTAATTTGCATCATTAAAGGTTGAAAATCGATTATGGCGAATTTAAGGTACTACATATAGCCATAACTGGAACACTGAGCCTATGTTGATATTTTTTACTTTCTTGAAGGTCGGGTGACTTTTAAAAATCAACTGGTTTTGTGCTCTTCCGAGATGATTTGGTGAGTTTGTTTTGATTTTCACTGCAACTTTATTGAATTGTTGTGGCATAAGTTTTAAGTACTTTTTTTTATTCTTCAACAACTTAACCTAATCTACAGCTCTATTGTTCACTAGGGCACTGCGCGAGCGATTCCAATTGGAAGCTGTACTTACACTTTGTGCAGCGCCTAAATGTATTCTATTCTAATTGTACTATATCGAACTGGTTGCCGTTGCGTTGCTTTCATTTTCTACCCTGGTAGAATGATGAGCACGAGGATGTTGATGTGTGGCTGTTGGATGTTTCTGTTTCCAGGCCGATTGGGAGTCCATTATGGGTTGCCGTTCGCCGATGTCCAAAGTATCCACGTCCATTTGAGCCATGGGCTCAGAAGAGGGTCAGTGTCAGCTGGTCTCAGGGGGAAAGAGCAACTGACGAAAGTGCCGGGGTTGGGATCGAACCCATGACCATCTGCTTATAAAGCAAACGTGTGGACCACTGCGCCACGGGCCACGACATACGTTTTAAGTACCTAAAATTTGGTGTTACGTTTTTGGGTAATAGTGGAAGAGAAAAGTATTTTGGTATGTTTAAGAGAGCAAGAGGCGCTTTACCCTACGCATTGGTACGGGGGAAATACCTGTGTCCCATCCCAGGAAACTATGGACCTAGGAGTGACATCAACCTTCTTGACAACGTTATTGCCATCGATTTTCACGTGTTTTATTTATATTTAGCTGTGCGGTTGGTACGAGAGGTCCCCGTTTATTGGTGTCTTCAACAGCTATTACAACGCTGCACAGTTGGCCTTGCCGCTTTAATCCCTGTAAAAGACATTTCCGATTCTGCAACCATTTATAATGTCAAGAAAAATGTAAGTAGCCGATTCCTTAATTTTCCAGGATTCTTTCAACGAATGGCTGTGTATGAGTAAAATAGACTAGTAGGAGTTCTTTTCCTAGAGTTCTTAAAGCAGTTCCACCTATAGTCCACCATTCTTACAAGAGCTTCACCGGTAAATCGTACAGGAGATTCGTCAAGAACTCCTTTAGAAGTTGCAATGAGAATTCCTCTAGATGTTCTATCCAGAGTTCTTGAAGCTTTACCTAGAATTCCACTTTTTTTTTTTTTTATTTTTTTTTTTTTAACACATCCATTGGTACTTTATTCAAACGAGACGCTCACACATTACAGATTTAAACACAGTTTAAAACAAAATCCAACGCTTCCACCGAAAAATCGTGGTTGGCATCTAAAACAAAATTTACGTAATTAATAAATAACTTTAGTGCCTGTGATTTTCTTCCCCTGGAAACGTTTTCCAGTTCTGGTATCCGAAGATCGTTGAAGGATGTCCTCCTACCAAGGGTTGCTTCCAACCGTGGTTGAAGATGTCTCCATAATGCGAATGTTCGACGGCAACCGGTAAATTTGTGCTCCAGATCTTCCTCAATGTTAGGGCACGATTGGCACGATGGACTATCTTTTTTTTTTTTTTTTTTTCCTTCTAAACCATAGGGGGATAATCTGCTCAACAGACACCCTAACAGAAGGTTAGGGTAGTGTAGGTCTGACAGGCCGTCTTCTACAACAAAAGTAAAATCCAGGACTACTCTCTCCTCGTACCCACTAAACCATTCCTATGGTCGCCAAACCCTACGTCTCTCCGGAACCACCAAGAAGGTATTGCTTCAGAGAGGGGCTAGTGCACATCGCACCCACAAGGTTAGCTGCGTAGCCTGCAGCAACGAACATCGATGACTCGCTTTGGAGAGTCCATCACGGTAGCATGCTGGCGCTTAGCCAGTTTCCCGAGTGGTCCTCGCCACTCCCTTTGTCCTCGGAAGGCGGGCAGAGTCAACCCCGCCCGCGCCCTACTGCTGAGCGGACATCAAGAACTGATGCCCACATGCAACCCGATCTGACCTGCCCGCAAAGGAAGGGTATCACTACCCTTCAGGCCCTATCAGATGCATCCGTAGGTTGCTGACGGCAGGGTCTCCACCTGCCCCGACCCTTGCCGGGGACCCCTTTCCAACCGCGGGCTTGGATCCAACCCAGTAGACCGACGCCACGACAGCACCACTACCGGGACTTCCTCTCCGCGGCCACTTAATCGTTGTAAGGGTCGATCTCGACCGCAGGGCACCGGTATGACCTACGAAGCCGACTCCGAACCCCTGGACCACCTCTTGTACTGCATCTGGACTAGCCATTCTCCGAGTCCACGCGCCACCTCCTCTGTAGCTCCCAGACGATGTGGGTAATAGCCGTTGAAACGGCGTTCCAGCCAAACTCATCCCTACACATCCTCTGGACCAAGTTGTCCGGAGTTGTGTCCTCCCCGCATGTGGCAAGCATGCGGTCACGCATTGTGCGAAAACGCGGGCACACGAACAAAACGTGTTCCGCCGTTTCCTCTAAACCATTGCACACTGGGCATTCGGGAGAATCCGCATGCCCGAAACGGTGTAGATACTGTCGGAAGCAACCATGACCTGTAAGGACCTGTGTCAGGTGGAATGAAACTTCCCCATGGCGCCTATTAATCCAACTATCTACCCTCGGTATCAACCTATAGGTCCACCTTCCTTTGGTGGAACTGTCCCACGCGCGCTGCCATTTGACCATAGAGGCCATCCTGACAGTCCTGCGTATGCCTCTTGTGCCGCGCATTTCGAAGCACTCCATGTCCTCACTGATAAGAATGCTGATAGGCACCATACCAGTAATGACGCAGAGAGCGTCGTGTGACACGGTACGGTACGCGCTCGCAACCCTCAGGCACATAAGCCTGTAAGTACTTTCCAGCTTCCGTCGGTAGCATTTAGTACTTAGCGCGGTGCCCCACGCCGGGCCGCCATACCTAAGTATGGATGTAGCAACACTAGCCAGAAGCTTGCGCTTACTGGCGTACACCGCAGAGCTATTGGACATCATCCGGGACAGTGCCGCAATAGCTGTGGAGGCTCTTTTACAGGCATAATCGACGTGGCTACCGAAGGTAAGCTTATCGTCGATCATCACGCCCAAGTGTTTGACGGAGCGCTTTGACAGGATAGTACAGTCTCCTACACTGATCTCCGTCTGCTGCTCCGACTTCAGGTTGTTAACAACCGTCACCTCTGTCTTGTGGTGAGCCAGCTCCAGTTTCCTGGACCGCATCCACGCCTCCACAACCTTGATCGAGTGGTTGGTAGTCAACTTTACCTCCTCGATCGTTTCACCGTAGACTTCGAGCGTAATGTCGTCGGCAAATCCGACAATCACCACTCCCACTGGATACTCTAACCTCAACACCTCGTCGTACATGACATTCCATAACACCGGACCCAGGATGGAACCTTGCGGGACTCCTGAGGTTATGTGAAAGCACTTCCGACCCACCTCCGTGTCGTAGACTAGTACACGATTCTGAAAGTAACTTCCGAGAATCTTGTACAGGTACTCCGGTATCCCCAGACGCAAGAGCGCATCGGCAATAGCAGACCAGCTAGCGCTATTAAACGCATTCCTTACATCCAGAGTCACTACCGCGCAAAAGCGAATTCCCCTCCTCTTAGGCTCAAGTGCTTTCTCGGCGGTTTTTGTAACCGACAAGATAGCGTCTACGGTGGACCTCCCCTTCCGGAAGCCGTACTGGTTACTCGAAAGACCATTTTCGCCCTCGGTGAACCGCAACATTCTATTGAGGATGATCTTTTCGAGCACCTTCCCCGCCGTGTCAATCAAGCATATTGGTCTATATGCCGACGGGTCTCCGGGTGGTTTCCCCGCCTTTGGCAATAGTACCAGGCTCTGCCTCTTCCAAGCTTCTGGGAAAACTCCCTCGTCCAGGCATTTCTGCATAGCAGACCTGAACTTCTCGGGAGCCTCTGCAATAGCTACTTTTAAGGCCAGGTTCGGAACTCCGTCCGGACCTGGGGCCTTACCTACGCTAAGGGACTTAGCTATCCCCGCAAGTTCCACATCGGTGACCCTCTCCTCATCGCCAGCCCCAGTCCCCGGCTGTCCTACGAAAGGAGGCCAAGGACTAGGATCATGACGCGGAAAAAGTCCTCCAATGATCCCCTCCAACATCTCTGGAGATTGCTCTGTAGGAGCCATCACACCTCTCGTCTTGGCCATAACGATCCTGTAGGCGTCACCCCACGGGTTCGTATTGGCACTTTGACAGAGACCCTCAAAGCAGGCCTTTTTGCTTGCTCTTATCTCGGTCTTAAGCGCGGCTTTTGCAGCGGCGAACACCACCCGCCGTTCGTTTCGCTCTTCCTCTGATCGTGCTCGCTGCATCCGCCGCCTAGCCCGTAGGCAGGCGCGGCGCAGGTCCGCAATCGCGTCGGTCCACCAGTAAGCCGGTGGCCTCCCATTTCTAGGGTGGACTCGCCTAGGCATGGTCGCATCACACGCACGTGAGAGCACCGCTACCAGCTCGTCGCCGTCTAAACCGATTAAGTTTCGCTCACGGCGGAGCGCCTCCCTAAATACCCCTTCGTCGAAGTATGATGTCTTCCACCTGCGAGGGCTTGGCCTTGGCCTAGCCGCCTCTTCTTCTATCCGCTGTCTGCTGTTATTGTAGTCGATACTGTAACGAACCGCCAGGTGGTCGCTGTGAGTGTAGCCATCATCTACTCTCCAGTTCGAACTACTTGTTAGGCCAGGACTACAAAAGGTCACGTCAATAATTGACTCCGCTCCGTTTCGACTAAAGGTACTCTTGGTACCGACATTAGCCAAGTCGACATCTAAGATGGCCAGTGTTTCTAGCAGGATCTGACCCCGCTGGTTCGTGAAACGGCTTCCCCATTCCACGGCCCAGGCATTAAAGTCGCCCGCTATTACCACCGGCCTTCGCCCTGTTAGCACGGTCGTTAAGCGGTCCAGCATTTGCGTGAACTGCTCGATCGGCCACCGCGGAGGCGCATAACAGCTACAGAAGAAGACCCCGTTTACTTTGGCGACCACGAAGCCCTCATAGGTAGTAGACACCAACTCCTGAACGGGGTATTTACCCGTCGTCCATATCGCCGCCATTTTTCTGGTCCCATCCGCGACCCAGTTGCCGTTGCCGGCGGGTACTCGGTATGGGTCCGATATGATGGCGATATCCGTCTCCCACTCAGAAACTGCCTGACAAAGCAGTTGCTGAGCCGCATCACAGTGGTTCAGGTTCAGCTGCGTTACCTGCACTGTGATTTGTTGTTCACTGCGGCTTTCTTAAAGGCCTCACCTCCACTCCATCACCAAGGACCTCTTCTGCCAGCCTCTTGTAGGCGGCGCCCTTGTGATCCTTCTCGCGCTTAAGCTCCAGGATCATTTCGCCCGTACGAGTACGTCTGATACTGCGTACGTCGGCTCCAAGACCCTCAAGCTTGGCGTCGCACCTCATCGCCTTCAAGACGTCCGAGTATTTCGACTGTTCGGTCTTGATGACGATAGCGTCACCTTTTTCGCGCCTGGCACCTGCCTTCCTACGCCTTGGTTTGGCGACCTGCACTTCTGCCTGCGGATTCCCCTTCTTCTTCCTCTTCCGCTCTACCTTTGTCCAAGGAGGGTCCTCTCCTTGGATCGCCCTGCTCTGTGGCTGCTGAGGGCCCACCATTGGTCGCAACCCCTTGTTCCCATCATTCCGGGACGGGCCGGCCTTTTCAGGCCCACCCTTCCCAGCTTTCCGGGAACCCTGGCTGGGGTCCGACTTTCCGGCATAACCACCTGCTTTCGGGGTTATTATACGCCTGGCCTTGCGGGCACCGCCAGACAGCTCCTCACCTGACGGCTGCCTCGCCCGCTTCTGCGAATGCTTGTCACGTTTGTCACGAGCATTCGCTTCCACACTCTTCGGACTACCCGCGAAGGAGAAGGCCTCCGTTTGCGTAAGCTTAGACGCTTTCTCCTTTGCGGGTTCCGCCGCTGCCGCAGCCAGCAACGCGACCGCGTGCTCCTGCTTGGCCTCATCAACTGACGCTCTAAGCCGAAGCAAGGCCGTTTTCAGGTCCTTACTTATATTCGACTTAGTTGTCGCGAAGTCAATAATTTTGCCAAGCTGCCGCTCAGCTACCTCCAATGCGGGCCGTCCTTTTCCTGCTACTTGGCTGATGGCCCTCAGCAACCATGCTCCGTCCATAACCTCCGCCGGCTGGCTTGCCTTGGAGTGGACAGGAGCTCCCACGCTTGAGCTGCGTAAGCAGCTTCCAGCACCTGACTCCTCGCTTCTCCTTGTTGGAGACCGCATCAACCCGCTTCTTGCGAAGGGGTTGATCGCACCACTACTACCTGTTGCACTTGATTTCGAAATTTGTTTACTCATATTTGATTCCCACGAGTCGCACGAGAAAGAATGTCCACCACGCCAGAGCTCTGCATTAACGCGGTAAGGGACAGCTTACTGTGGGGGGTGCCCAGGTGCCCCACAGGCTCCGTTAAAGATCGAGCATCTTTTTCACCCCCTCGATCACTCATTCCTCGGCACGGGTCGCTTGACACCTTGAATTGGGGTTAGTAGTCCTATTCTTAGCCGGCAACTACGCGGCTGACTCGCAAGCGGGGGGGTGCGTCAGGCCCCAGGACATCCGTCCCTGCTGCCCTGACGATGGACTATCTGCACGATTCTGTCTGTACAGGAGTGCAGCATGTTGAATTTTTCCATTCACAAGCAGATAATATAAGGATTGTTCCATTGATGTTAATCCTCTGGATCTGATGTTCTTCCAAATTCTGGTCCAGTTTTTCCCGGGATTCTCTTCCACAACCTTTGGTGTATTTAGTTTATCACGATTGTAGTTATGAATAGCTGCTGTTGCAGGATTTTCTTGGAGATTCCTAGGAACGTAGGCAAGTATCTTGGCGAGGTTCTTCAAACATGGGTACAGGACTGGAATTGCAGTAACGTTTGGTGGGTTCTGAAGCTGGTGATTGAAAGAACTAGCAAAAGGAGTGTATTGCAGATCTTTAATAAATCTGGTGATCAGTAAGGCCTTGCATTTATGCATCGGTAGATGCAGGTTCAGACCACCCATGTTGTACGGTAGGGTGAGCTGCTCAATTGGGACTCTGAATGAGTATCGTTCCCAAATAAAGGTTCCTATGTGCGATGTAAGACGAGCGACTGCATGATTTGGGATACTCATTACTGATGCTAGGAACCACAGCTTCGATGTAACAAATGTGTTTAGTACCACGACCTTTTGCTTCAGGGTTAGATTTCTTGGTTTGAACAACCACATCAACCGGGACGTGTTTCTAATGACTTCGCCCCAGTTGTGATCAATCATTTGCCTTTGAGAGTTAAAGAATGTAACTCCTAGAATTTTCACTGATTCGTGTACCTGTGGCCAAACAGTATCTCTTGCTCCACTTTGAGTCCCTATGTTCACAGCAAACGTTTTATCGAAATTCAGGAGAGATCCTGAACATCGACCGAAGTCCAAAAAAGCTTGTTTGATGAGATTCAGTTTCCGCATATCCGTTATCACGATTGATATATCATCTGCATACGCTACTATCAAGTCCAGTGGATGGTTACAGATGGTGTGCAGCTTTTCCAGGAGGGGATGGAGGTAAAGGACGAATAAGTGCATACTCATAGGATCTCCTTGTCGAACGGAGCGTTGGATTGGGAATTTGGGAGTGAGATTTCCGTTTATGAGCAAGCGAGAGCTTGAGGCGAACATAATCTTCCCTAAGAGCTCAGTGAAATTGGGGTTCACACGAAAGTTCCGCATCACAACCATCAAAAAGTTCTTACTAACCCGATCAAAAGCATGATCTAGGTCAAAAGAAATCAGTTTTCCAGATAAACGACGGCAATTGAGCTCTGCAATTCGATCTTTGACTGAATGGATTGCTTCAAAAATAGTTCGATCAGAATTTGAGCATTTTTGACTGACCGTGAGAAGATTATTTTCGATCATTACGTTTTCCAGACGCTGTTTAAGAATTCTTGAAAGGAGTTTGTAGTCATAGTTCAAGAGACTTATTGGTCTATATCCTTTCAATGTTTGATCATTTGATTTCTTTTTACATAGTACTATGACCCCTTCAACAAACTCATCAGGAATGTTTTGTCTTAAAGCCTCGTTAATAATCAAATTGAGCTGTGGGTGGATGATATCGAAAGCCTTCAAGTAAAATTCCTTGGGGATTCCATCGTTCCCAGGGGATTTTCTCGAGGCGCTTTCCTTAATTGCAAAAAAGATTTCCGCAGTCGTGATTTCGTTCATCATGGCGTTATTTGAGTCTGAATCTAGAGGGATTACTCGATTGGTTGGAAAATGTTCGCTACTATTGAGTTCTTGCTCAGTATACAAGTTTTTGAAAAAAACGTATACATGATTTTCTATCTCAGAAACGTCTGTCAGATGGCGTTCTTGATGGCGTATGGAACTGATCATAGTTTTTTTCCGGCAGCGTTCACCTATCTGAAAAGCCGATATTTTTTCTCCGCATACAAATCGATCATTGAGGCGTTCAAATGCCTTTGAAAAATTACTTTGCACTTGAAGCATCCTCGCTTTGATTTCGTTAACTTTCGTGATTCCATTAGGGTTTTGGTACAGTTCATCATATGCCTCTCTTAACTTACGGTACAACAACTCGTTAGTAGCATGAAATTCACGGAACGATTCGTTAGTCTTCCATCTGAAAAAACTACGAATTTTTGGTTTGGCAAATTGAATCCACCACGACATCCAACTGTCGTAGTTTCGACGAACTCGCAACCAACGATTCCACTTTTGCTCAAATTCTTCCAAATTTTCTTCGTTCAGGACGTGCGCACGAATAGACCAATAGCCACGACCGTGTGGTTTACCCAGGTTCGGCAGACAGCAGCGAATCTTGTATGCCTTATGGTCTGAAAAAGATGTGGCGAACAACTCCGAAGTGCGAAGATGCGGAACAAGCGACCTAGAAATGTAAATTCGATCCAGACGAGAGGCAGAATTCGGGCGAATAAAACTATATGCGATCATATTTCTATGAAGGCAATTCCACGTATCAGAAAGATGTAAATTGTCTACTATTTGTTTGAAAGACAGACTGAAATTACTCGAACCAGTGGCATCTTTTGCATCTATGACACTGTTAAAATCACCTCCTAGTATAAGGGGCTGTCCATTAATTATGTAAGGGAGTTTTTGCGATTTTTCGACACCCCCTCCCCCCCTTGTAAGATTTTTTGTATGGAAAGCCAAATATTTTTGTATGGCGCGTAAGATTTCTCAAACCCCCCCTCCCCCTATAAACCCTTACGTAATTAATGGACAGCCCCTAATGTGTTCAGCGGAATTTTGAAGATAAAACGGCAATTGTTCTCTGAAAAGTTTTTCTCGTGAGGAATAGTTTTGGGTTCCGGAATGTGCGTAAATGTTGCAGATTGTAACAGTGTTCGAGACCTTAACCGTTAGAATACGACTGTCCAAGCTTCTTTGGACATTTGAATAGGGTATATGGGATTTGAAGGCGATTGCTGTACCTCTTTTGGCCTCATCTATATTGAAAACGATGTTATAACCAGGGATACACAGGCTTGCAGATTGAACCTCTTGCAGGAGAATGATGTCCAAATCAACCAGACGAACAAATGAGCGGAGTGCAGCAATTTTAGTATCGTTTGAGATGGCGTTAATATTAATTGAACCAATATTATAACTAATAGTTGCTAGATGATTCATTTTATATGGTTATGAGACGGGGAGCCGAACATACTCGCGGCTGACTCGAGGTTAATAATTGGGATTGGAATCGGGTACATATTAATAGAGTAGGATTGTCGGATAGCTTTCAGATTGTCGCTAGTTTTGTTAGGCAGAATCGGCCAAAATTGATGAAGGCGCGTCCAGCTTCTGCTTTTTTGGACGTCCTCTTCCACGCTTGACCTTCGTGAATTGTCCACTCTCAGTGGACGACTCGTTGCTTTCGCTTTCGGAAATCTCCATGGAAAAAGATTTGGATGGGATGGGATTTGAGGGAATTTTGAAGGCACTCACATGGCCAGGCACAGTCACGTTGGCATCTGGTCGATCCTTTGTCGGCTTCTGGGTGGATTGATCTTCCGACGAACGGCACACATTTTTAGCAGCAGCAGCAGCAACAGCAATCGGGGCGACGACGGCGGCGGAGGCGGTGGCGGCGGTAACAGCGACGGTGGAGTGGATGGTGTGGTCGTTGGCGGGAGCGGCGGCGGCGGGGTCGTCGATAGCAGGGACATCATCAACAGCAACAACAGCAGCAGCCACAGCAGCGGGAATCACGGTGTTATCTATTCCTTCGTTCTCGTCCATTCGTTCGTCGTATTTCGACGGCGCGGGGACGTTTGCGCAGGAGGAAGTAGCTGTTTCATCAGCTACTGTTTGTGCACGAGATGTGCGAGCGGCATCGTTGAGCTGATTCAAATTGGTGCCTACGAACTCTGGCATCAGTGAGGCTACGTTTGAAGGCTGGTTCAACACGCTGGCATAGCTCGATTTGTTTTGCACTGCTTTTAGTCTGTTGTTGAGGTCGACCTTTTGTCCCAACAACTTTTTATTTTCTACGCATGTGTTCCCTGGATGGGACGGGTTTGTGCAATGCTTGCACCATTGTGGTTGGTTTCGGTAAGACACTAGTGTCTCTTCACCACAAATCGAGACAAACGACTTGATGTGCCTGCGCAGAATAACTTTGGCCACTCGAACTCCGGATGACACGCCTTTGAAAACGAAATTTTCTCCCCATACTTGTTCCTTAATTGAAACTACGTCTCCAAACTGCTTCAAGTAGGCGGCAATGTCCTCATTCCTCACATTCTCGGACAGGTCGTGGATTTTTATCTCCACACCCCCGTCATCCATCGCCAAGCGGACTCTGAACTTGGTTCTGTTGACTTCGAGCTCATGACGGTTGTCATGCCTGTCCACCGCATCCTGGGCAGTCTTGAGATCACGGCACTTCACATGCGCGCAATTTTGCGCGTGGTTCATCTGCAAACGCAGCACTTGGTCGACGGTGAGACCAATCGTCTCATGGATGAAGCCATGGATTTCTTCAAACGACGGGCGTTTGGGAAAGTTTGACAAATCTACCTTAAAGGTATTTTCTCGAGCACGCACGGTGGTCATGGTTGCTAACGCGTTGGATAGCACAGATTTCTATTGTCGCCAGGAAATCTGACGCGAAATACGTTCTCCTCACAGCAGTGGGAGACCGAAAGCGAGACCGAAAATAGCAATACAAAGCGCGGTTGAAAAACACGTCTGGTCGCAGCGAGAGCTTGAACCTAACTGACCACTAGGAGTTCCAATGGCAGCTCTTCTTGGAGTTGCACCCGAAGTACCTCCAGCGGTTATTCCTCCAGAAGCTCAAACGAGAATTTCTACTAGAGCTTGTTGGGAACTTTTTCAAGGAGTTTCACTGGGATGCCTTGTTGGAGCTCCAGCAAAAAATCCGTCAGGTTTTCCACCGGAAATATTTTCAAAAGTTCAACAGGAAATTCCTCCAGGAGCTGCATCAGAAAAAGATTCACTCAGGACTGCATAGGTGTTCCACAGGGAATTTCTTCGGAGTTCCACCGGAAAGTTCTATTTAAAAAACAAAAACGAATATCCCTCTAAAATCTTTACCGGAAATTTTTATAGGAGTTCTACCTAGAATGCATTTGGAAGTTCCTCCGGGAATTTCTATAGGAGTGCCAACGGGAATGCCTATCAAAGCGCCACCAACTATCGAAAATTTTCATGACAGTGCAACTGAGAACTCCGCTAGTAGCTTCCCAAAAGTGTTTTCAAATATGCAAGCAAAAGTTCCACCGAGATTTTTTTCATAATTTCCACCAGAAAATCTTTCAAAATTTCTGACTGGGCTTATTCCCTATAATTGGTTTGCGAGCTTTTTTTATGTATTTCTTCAGGAAACTCTTCAGGAAAGTTGCAGCAGTGCCTCCAAAAACTCTTCCAGGTATTTCATTGTGAATAACCAGGCGTTCCACTGTTAACTTTTCCAGGATTTTTTTTTCGAAAATCTTCGCAGCAGTAACTATTCCCTAGATTTTCTTGGGGAATGCTCCCAGAAATTTATTTATGAACTCTTCTCCATTCTTGAACCATTTTTTGAAGAAACTCCTAGAGAAATTCCAGGAGCAAATTCTGAAGAAATGTCCAAAAAATAAACTCCGGAAAAGCTCTCGTTCATTTTTATCTTCGGCACTTCTGATGGAATTGCAGAAGGAATTTTTCAGGGATACTTCTGATGGTATATTTGAGAAAAGCTCTCAGAAGAATTGCTGTTGTTATTCTTGGAGTGTTTTTTAGAAGAACTCTTTAAAGAATTTGTAAAATAAATGGTGTTTTAGGGAAAGCTTTGGAAGGCGTTCATTTAGGGATTTTCGCAGCAAAATAAAATCCTGGAGAAACTCTTGAACATATTGCTATACGACCTTCTGAAGAATTTGTCAGAGGAACAACTGACTCAACTCCAGTAGGAAGTCGCTGAACAGCTCTGACATAAATTTTCGGTGGAATTCCTGGAGAAATTCTAGGAGGAACTTGTGGCGGAATTCCCAGAGAGGTTGCTAGAGAAACTGCCACTGCAACTTTTTTTAAAAATGTTTCCGTTGACCAGTATAGAACCGATCGCGAATGAACATTTAGTCGATACGGTGAAACTGTTTTAGCGGAACATATTCGATTGCCTATTGCATCTTATGCTGTCGCTGGATGTTCTATTCAGAGGTATGTATTAGGCAGTGCTTCTTTTTTTGGTCCAAATTATAACAATTCTTAAAATATAAAAAAATCTTATAGCAGAACTGTTTCCGCTTGCTTGCACCGACGTTCATTTCAAATTTCAAACGATGCATGTAACGTCTACTTGTAATATTTTTAAAATAGATGTATAGGGTATCGGGATGCTTCGTTGGCATAGTCCCCTCGTTCGGCCTATCTTAACGTTAACCAAAAATTCAAACCAACACGCATAACTGGAGATAGGAAAAGCTATGCGCCAAACAACTGTAACATTTGGTTTCAATTTTAGCAATTTAGAGTATTAAAATTGAATGAAAATGTCACTTTGTATAGCTTTTGTAGACGCCATGATTTTTCGGTTTAGTGTATAGTCTATACACATGATCATAGATGTCATAATTCTTGATTATTTCGAAATGACTTTTCGATAACTGAACATTTTATGCGACGGTCAAAGACCCTTTTTTGAATTTGTATATTTGTTTTCAACGAAAAATAACTATTTTACAAATTACATGTGGGCCGAATATTGAGGACATTTTTTTTACTATGTACCCAAATCTTGGCCCATCAGTGAAGTGTCGTCAACAACACCGAAAAAGTGACGTCAACAACATTGTTTGCGAATGAACCAGAAAAAACGAACAGGAAGAAAGATTTTGTGTGCAATGACTGTAAAAATATAACACAATAATAGGGTTGCGTTGATTTCGTTACTAAATTAAGAAAGAACTTTAGTTTAAGTGATTTATTTATAGTTATGTGGAAATTTGGCTCCGAAAATTTAATTTGAAAGCAAGATTGTTGAACAAGCAGTGATAATACTTCAGCAGAAATATTAAAAAATGAGAGAATAAGTGGTTCTAGCGCTTGGAAAGCGATAGGCCAACGTTGTATCCACTAATAGGCCAATTTTTGTACCGTAGACCAACATTGCATACCATCGCATCGAATCTTTTCAATGTAATTAAGCAAGTTCATGAATATTTACGTTAGTTTACTTCCAATTGGAGAAACATGCACTGCCTAGAGTGCGTGATAGGGTCAACACATCATGTCTAGACTATTAATTCACGAGTTATGGTAAAAATTGCCAAGGCGGCTGGCATATTAGGCCAAGGAATGGTACACATACCCTACCCTGTTGGTGTAGAATTGCCCTAAGCTAAAATATACGTAAATTATTATTATTATTTATTTATTAAAGAGGTTTTAACAAATAGTCATTCGCCTCCGTAAAACTAATATACGTAAATAAAATTTTTAAAAAAGTATACCTTGTTGGAGATTGCCAATGATTGTGCGATGTGCATGAGACCATTTTCCAGAAGTAACTCGAAATTCTAACCCGAATTCCCTCCAGGAATTTCATCTACCCGGATTTCAACTAATAGTTCCATCTCCACCCAGAAGCTCCACCTGCAATTTCTCAAGGAGCTTCACCTGGAATTGTTCCAGGACTTCCACCTCGGATTTCTGCAAAGTTCCTCCGGTGATTCCTTCAGTAAGCGTTTTACCTTTGATTTCTAAAAAAAATCTTAGGTTTATTCGGATGCTTTTTAGGATTCCTTCAGGAGTTCCATCTGGGACTGCACTGAGAGTTTCATCTGGAATTTCTTCTGGGATTTGTTTCTGGAGATCCACCTCCTGTAGTTCCATATAGGATTACTTCAGACAATTCAGTTGACATTCTCCCAGATATTCTATTTGAAATCCCCCTACGAAGTCCCTCAAGAGCCCTCTCTGGGATTTCTTCGGAATTCCTCCAGAACGTCCATATCGTAATTCTTTAGAAGTTCCACTGGATTTTTCACCCAGAAGTTTGTGAAGAAGAAGGTGAAACTTCTAGAAGAATCCCAGATTATAATCTTGAAGGAATCCCAAATAAAATGGAATTTCAGTAGGAATCCCAGTTGGAGATCATATGTGGAACTCGTGAGGAAATTTTAGATGGACCACCTGGACGAGTCCTAGATCGTAAAACTCCTGAGGAATCCTAAACAGAATGCATATACACAAAAAATCAGACAAAAGAATTCTAGAAAGAACTAGGAGAGATATTACCTGTGGAATTTCAGGAGGAATCACAATTCAAACTTCTGCGGGAATCCCAAATGACCAGATGTTCCATCATGTAGAACTATTCGAAGGAACTCCTGGGGGATCACAACTGGTTTCCAGAATTAATCTCAGGTGGAACCTATAGGAGAATCCCAGATAGAATTATTCACGAAATCACAAGTGAATTCCAGAACTAAGGAACTCCTGAAGAAATTCAGAAGAAGTTCCTGGAGGAGTCCCAGGTGCAACACCTCGAAAATTCCCATGTGAAGCTCCTGGAGAAAGCCTTGGGAGAATCTCAGATAGAACTTCTGGGACTATCTTATATGGAACTACTGGAGGAAACGTAGGTAGAACTCCTGAATCCCAGATGAAACGCTTGGAGGAGTCTCACAGAGAACTCCTGGGGGAATTCCACATGGAGCTGGATGGAAATTGAATAGAAGCCTACGAGCCAATTAAAGAAAGTTATTGATCCCAACTAACATTTTTACTGTATTAGAGTTTAATAGAGCTTTATTCCAAAAGCGTTTGCTCTATACGCTGTTAAAGCCTGTATCCGCAATAATCGGGACACAGAAACATGGCTGTAACTCTGCAATAGATACAATAAAATTGATTAAATGCTGCCTGATAATATCTTAAGTTGTGTTCTTTTCACCTGCAAAATTTCATGTGAATCGGTCAAGTACCTTTTGTTGTAGCAATGAAACAGTAGAACGCGAGCAATTGAATTTTGTACAGCCCCTGGTTTAGCTTTTCAGCGCTGTAACTTTTGAATTTGATAACGGAAATGGCTGGAATTTTGAAAACAAACCTCTCAATCTACTGTACTTGCATAGGAAAAATTTCAAAAAAATCGATGCACTATCAACAATTTTATAGTCGAAACATATATTGGAGCTCACCGTAATTTTAACCCTTCAGACAACAATTCGTGGGCACCCCTTATTGCTTCGATTGTATTGTTGAAGTACTGCACCAATAATCATCAAATTTTGCAGGCATAATATACACATAATCAACTACCTTCTGTGAAAATTTCATGAAAATTGGTCGAGACATTCAAAAGTTATGAATAGGCAAACATCGCACATACAAAACATGAAAATTTTTTACTAACACTATAATCTACCAACACCAGTAACTTTCAATCCAATTGATAAAAGTTGAAGAAATTTTGCAAGAAAGTGTCTCTATAAGTATCATAACTGCTCACGAAGTTTCATAATTATCCTCACAGAACTTTGAATTGTAGCGGAAAAGAACCATATAGTATGCGAATGAAAACTGGTGATAATTGTACAAAATCTTAAAAACCACGTCTGTTTATTTCTAATTTACAGTTAAAAGTAATGCATCGATTTGAATGAAATTTTGCACAAATAATAAACATACATCAAAGAGTTCTCAGTTAACTTTTGGTAAATTTTTATTGATTCAGTACAGAGTTACTGCCGTACTTCTGTGTCCCGATTATTGCGGATATAGGCTTTATGATGCTACTTTTGTTAGTATGGAAAGTCATGCGATGATCAACCATAGTTGAAGTTCCTCCAACAACGTTCCAGCATAAGCATTTTTGGGAGAATACCCCAGGAGTTTCTCTTGAAGCGTTCCTACAATGGTTACTTCTGGAGAGTTTTTTTTTTATTTTTTCAGAGTGTGCTCCTCCAGATACAGGGGGTGGCCAAAATGTTTGGGATAGGCAACTTTTTTTTCTCTCTCATATTTTTTTACACGACGGATAAAGTAATACCGGTTTAACATTTTCACCCATATAGAGGAAAATGAGTCAAATTTACAACACCACACAAAAATTACTAAATGTGTTATACCTTCAATCGAAATAGGCTCAAATATATCTTATTATAGATATCTAGAGAACAGAAGTAAATTAACTATAAACGTTCACAGTTGCCTAAAAAATAATCTGTTCGAAATAAACATAACTTTATTTTTGAAGATACTTTAAACATCTATTAAATAAAGAATGGCAGTTCTAATTTTCAAAAAATAATCATTTAACTTGGATTTTTATCTCAAAGATTGTACACATGTTTTAAAAATTTTGGACACCTCCTAAAAATTTAAAATTGCGAAAACTGTGGGAAAATATTCAATTTTTTCTCTTATTTTTGCACAAATATATTCTTTTCCAGAATGCTCATGATATAGGAAAATAATTTACATCAAGGAAAATTTCCTCCGCAGTTTAGGGCATTCCTTCCAATGAAAAAAAGGAAATTTTTCGAGATACTCTTTTTTTACGCTTCTTCAAAGAACGATTACGCAAATAAAAAATACATAAAGTTGAAAATTTGCATTTTTCTCAATTGGGTATGCATTTAAATCTATTGAAGAGGCAGTTTTACCAGATAACGAAATTTCATAACCTCTGAAGATATTTTAAACAGAGTGTCGAAGTTCGACCAAAAAGTAGGTGTTTTTTAGAATAGACCATATTCTAAATGTTGGAGATTTTTCTATCCAAAATAAGAATTTTCAAAGTCGGTATTGAGTGATATATTATGTGTACATAACTGCTAGTAATAATCAATATTTTCCAGATTTTTCCCCGTACAAATTTTTTTCGCTACAAATTATTGAAACGATAAAAAATTAAGAAAAAAAATGCAGTTTGTACAGATTGTTATTTTGTGTGGTATACTCATAGAACCATGTTTTCAATAATACTAAACATTTTCCAAATTTCTTCAAGCTGTTCTAAACTTAACTATATTGTGAAGATTTCATAGAAGAACCGGAATGAAAAGACCAACCGTGCTTCGAGATAGAGCATTTTGAACGTTTATAGTTAATTTCCGATACAGTCCTTAGAAAATCTTTGGATATCAAAACTAAAATTTTAATGACATTGATGTTAAAAAATTAAATTTTTTCGAGAAAGATTCAAAAAGTATCAACACATCATAACTTTTTCCAACGGTCATAAAGTACCAATGTTTTGAAGACATTTCAAGCAGTAATATGTTGTTGATAAACGTTCAAAATTTCATTCAATTCGGTTCATTGGTTTCCGAGACATGGCAGTTCAAAAATTAGTTGTCTAAAAAATAATGTTTTACGAAAACGGTCCTAGCTTCGCGAAAGATTAATCAATCGAGCTCAAATTTGTACCAATGATGCACATATAATAGGTTGACAAACAGTCAAATTTTGAGAATGTTTGATGCACTGTATTAAAAGTTACAGCATGTTGAACTTTTTTGTGAGAGAAAAAAAAGTTGTCTATCCCAAACATTTTAGCCACCCCCTGTGTGTTCCTCTCAAAGTTGTTCCAGGAGTGATTTTCTAGATATTCCATCGGAAGTTTTTTTAGTTCTTTTGTAAATTCCTCTGGGGGTTTGGTTTTAAACAGTTGCTTTCTGGTGTGTTCATCCAGGACTTTCTCTGGCATTTTGGATTGGACCAAAATTGTATTTTGAGAATTTGAGCAAGTACATTAAAACACAGCTTTTTGGGATTTTTCTTAATGTGGCATGGTTTCCGTACATATTTTGAGTTTAGAATGCTCGGATTGAGGAAGCAAAAAATGTTACACAGAACTATCCATGAGATGCTCAACTTAAAAACTATAAAAATATTTCCAAAATTTCGTTCAAATCAGAATATATGTAACTTTAGTTTGAACTCGACATTTGTGGCGACAACTGAATAAGAAAACCGGGCATAAGAATTAGATTAGAATGTTCTTCAAGAAAATCCGAAGAATTTATCAAATAAATTGCAGATAAAAATTCGCAAGAAAATTGCTAAAAGAATTTCCAAAGGAATAACCGAAGATATTTTCAACGAAATTTCCGAAAAAGTTTCCCACAAAATTGAGAGAAATTGCCAATTTTAAAGAAATTGTTCAATGAATTGCCAAAAAAATTACAAAAAAATTACATATAAATCGTCGGATGAGATTTTAAAGAAATGAACCATTATTTTTTTTTTAATTTTGGAAGAAAATGTCGTTTCAATTTTGTTTTTTACAAAATGTGTTTTTGTTTTTAATGGTTTTGATTTTGAATTTTATTTGAGTACCTAAAATTTCTTTCAGTTTATTTTATTTTATCTTTTCTTAGCTGTCAGTTTGACAGATCTGCCTAGTACAAGATTCGCCTATAAGGCTGACACAAATTTAATTTTGACTTTTTATCTCCTCCCTCTTCAACATTTTTTGGCTCGATTATACATTTTGAGGGGGCAGATAAAAATATTCATCGAAATATCGCATCTTGCTAGAAATTCTCTAACAAATCCGACGAGTTTTTAATATTTTTCAGATTAAGTGCTTTATTATTTTAAACCCCCACCCTCGACCAGCCAAACAGTGGTGGGACAAAAAGTGAAATATATATTTGTAACGGCCAAGTACTTACCAAAGATATGGTCAAAAATTTTCATATAAATTTCCCGAGGATAACATAAGCTTTTTCAAGCCAAAATATAGAAAAGCCGAAAAAAGTGGATTGAAAAATAAAAAAAAAAAACGAAAAAAAATGAAAAACCCCGGTTTTTGGGGGGGGGGGTGGTATTTCGCCTGCCTCGCTTCAACTTAGTGTTCTTTGAGCACTCCCACAGTTATTAATTGAAGGGCGTTCTTTGCCTGCCATTGCATGAATTTGTATATTGGAATTTGATTGAAAATATCATTTTTTCCATCACAATGCCAATAATTTAAGTAATGCCAGTGATCCAATTCTTGTACACTGGTATTACCTAAATCATAATTGGCATGGCTTCTAGTTCAAGGGTGTTCCAGAGGTGTCAATAGTATTCCAAATAGGGCTCCCATAGGACATTTCATATATTTTCTGAAAAATGAGTAAAACTCATCGATTTGTTAATAAGTTTTTGCCAAAATAAGTCCAAAATCAGGACATGTCCTGCTAAATCAGGACGGATGGTAACCCTAATTCCAAAGGTTTTACGAAACTTAAGTAGCGTTCCAGAGGATTTTATGAGTTTCAGATGGGTTTCAAAGGTGTTCCGAAGAATTTCAGGGGTATTCAAGTTGTGTTCCAGTGGATTTGTGAGCGCTCAAGGCAAGGAGAAGTTCCGCGGGTTTCAGGGAGGTCCAGGAGTGTTTCATGGGTTCTCAGGGAGTTTCAGAAGACGGATGTTTTATGGGTCTCAGGGGCTTGAAGAGCGTTCCAGGAGATTTCAGAAGTGTACTCTCAATTCAATGGAAATCCCTTCGGAACCCTCCTGAAATTTCCTTGACACCCGTGAAAGAAACATACCCCCTTTGAAAGTCCCTGGATCCCTTCCGAAATTTTACTGAAACTCCCATGACATTCAAAATTGAAAATCTGAAATACAAATGGGTCAATCTCAATAAATATGTCTACTACCAGTGTGAACCAAGGTCTAAACCGTTCTACAATAAGTGAGAATCCGTCAACATTAGGATGAGCTACCTTAATGAAGCATTCAACATTTGAGTTCCCGACTACCGGTAGAAATGTTTTATTTTTTTAATGGAATTGACCTTCACGTATCCGACCCCCGGCAACTAATTTTCAAAATGCTGGCATTTCGTCAATTTTCATCCGATTTTTTTGAAATCGCCCTCAATTGGCCATGTAATATCCGGAACCATTCCGGAAATATACCGGATTGTACTGCGGTCAGGGGTGGGTTAGTGGTCTGTAGAGCCAAATGGCTAGAAGTGATTATTTCGTGTGTTATTGTGTTTAAGAGGCTTTCGCGGAACCTGTTCCAGGTGTTCCGGGGTAGCCATATCAGTTGATACATACTTCAGACCAGAAAACCAGAAGTGTCCCCGATGAGGCCCCGCGGAACCTGTCACGGGGATCCGCATGGATCAATTTACTCAAATCTGGTAATCGAAGTTGTATTGCACTGTTCGCAACAAAAGTTTCACTGAAAATCGATGGTTAAAACACAACACCAAACGAAATAATCGTTTTAAGCCATTTTGGCAACCCCCTGACCCGAGCAAAATCCGGAATATCCCCGGAATGGTTCCGGATATTGCATTGCCGCTTGAGATTGAGGGCGACTTCAAAAAAATCGGATGACAATTAACGAAATGCCATCATTTTAAAAATGAGTTGTTGGGGGTCGGATATGTGAAGGTTAAAGGGAATGCACATTCAATTGGAAGTGTCAAAAACTTCTGGGTGTGGATGATACCTGGATATTTTTCTACTACCGTGAAATTATGCGGCGAAAAATTAATAAAAATGGAAATTCTAGTACTATTCGTTCAACAAATGCCAAATTACCTTAATACAATCAATTTGCAGAATAAATCTAAGTTTCACATTTTACCTCCTTCGTTATTATCAGAATGTCGGCGATTAGCATTCATTTAACGGCAGAGCATTCTTTTGGACTGCAAACAGAAATATAAAGCTGATCACCAAAACAGAACAACAACTGTGAGCCAGTCAATCGTCGAGGCGTGGTGCGGTAATTGAAATTGAATAATTGATCCAGAGAAATTATTACCTTCCTCTCCTCCGACTCTTTCCCCCCATGTTATCGTATCGACCGGCATGGGTATTCTGTTTAATATCGGTACTAAGGGGTTATGTTCTCGATTTTGTTTCGTTCGGGTCCATAAGCGGTGATAGCCAACTGGGTCATCATCGGTGGTGGCGGTGGGCGTTCACAAGACATCGTTATTTTGTGGAAGGGGGGTGTGAGAACTCTTTTCCCGTAATAACAAAAACAATGGATGATTTATTCATGGCAGAGCTTCAAAGGAAAGCGATGCTGCCGACAGGAGAAATTCTTCGAGGAAATGTTCCCCAACCGCAAGGATTTCTCCGGGGTATCATTCCCCATCACATCGTTGCCATTTATCAAGAATACCGCATGAACGAGGTTATGTTGCCATCATCCTTCAGAGGAGATTCATTTCTTTACCGCAGCAAACGGGCGGCGGCATACCATAATGGGAAAACGATAAAAGTTCATTTCTGATAAAAATCGTTGGGACGTGAATGTAATTCAATATGTGATGTAAAATTGTTAGCACGCTGGTTTCTTCATAACTGCAATTCGAACTCACATAAAAACATTCGAGGAAAGGCGGTAACTTTGTGGGGGAACGAGATCTGTACCATACAGTTTCATTTTTCCAATGCAATCTGGGCTTGGGGTTCAACCTGTATGCATTTGTTACTAAGGAACAGTGAGGTAGAATGTGTTTCTTACGAATATGTCTGATTCCTTTCCAATCTTACAATCATGCGAGTTTATCTGTCATTCCAAAGAAATTCCCAATAGTAGGTCTCTGAATGAGCCCTGCAGAACGTGGGGTTGTCGTTCATCAAAATAATTTGTAGCTTCTGCTATACTTTATACGGGGCAATCTTCAGAATTTAGGAAAGTTTTTTGGAGTTGATTTGTATTACTTCAAACAAGCATTTAATCCCGACTTCCCTCTACCAAACACTCGACTCCAACCACACCGGGGTACAACAGATCCCGTTCACGGGAAGAACTTTCCAACTAACGACTTTTCCATACAAGAGCGGATCCGATACCGACCGGTTGCGTACCATTAGACAGACCGGCGAAGAACCTGTCCCGAAAGAAGACTACAAAAACTCAATCTCTTCCTGTTGTGTACCATCAACAGCCTGGAGGAAATTGTATCTCCGAACTATTGTTACAATCTTGGTCGTCGCACTATTTGCTGTACATATCACTGTTTGCTGTGCGATGATAAACTCCGAAGCAAAGAAACGCAGTTGCTGCACTGGTAGGTACATCCTCCGCTCGGTAGGATTTCTTGGAAGAAGGCTTCCGCAGGAATGAGGGTACAGGGCGGGAACAAATATGAGAAAAAGTTTGCCTCCCCATCTTTTACCAATGTGCAATGTCTCCAGTGTGGATGGGTGCGGTGGGTACTGATATTGAATCCAATACGGCAAAGCTGAACAAAAGTAAAGGAAAACCAATTTGTCGAAGAAACTCTTGATTTGGGTTCGGTACAAATCTGCGCGTATGTGAGTCTGATAGTTAAGGAGTGTATCGTAAAGTAGTTGAAAATGTTTACAATAGCCTCAAAATAGTTTAATACATTTTTTTAGTAATTTTATTTTTGGTATAAATCCTTGAAAAAAGAAATGGCTTTTATGATTTTCTAAACATGTTCTTTTAACTGGGTTTTTAACCTAGATTACTAAACACATGTTTTTAAATTTTTGCACACCTTCTAAAAAAATAAAATTGCGAAAAAAGTTCGATAATGTTCGAAAACTGTTAACTTTTTGGTGCAAATATAATAAGCTGCAGAATCCTCATCATATAGGCAAATTATTTTTTTCAAAAAAAAATTCCACTGCATTTAAGCGCAATTCTTAAAAATGAAAAAAGGCCATTTTTGAGGAACCCCTTTTTTCTATGCTCCTCCAAATCATGTTTACGCAAATAAAAAATCTATAAAATGAAAATTCGCATTTTTTTTAAATAGGGTTTGTTTTTTAATATATGGACGAGTAAGTTAGAGCAGAAAATAGAATTTTAAATCCTTTTAAGATATTAAAAGCAGAACTTCAAAATTTGACCAAAAAATAGACGTTTTTTGGAGTGGACCATTTTGTAGATATAGGAGATTTTTCTATCGAAAATGTGAATTTTGAAAGTCGGTGTTGTGTACATAACTGTTAACAAGCATCAATATTTTCCAAATTTTTTATCGTACAAATTTTACTCGCTACAGATTTTTGAAATGTTGAAAAATCTTAACAAAATTGCATTTTGTGCAGATTTTTATTTTGTGAGGTGTATTCATTTAACCATATTTTCATTAATACTAAACATTTTCCAAATTTTTCCAAGGCGTTCTAAACTTAACTATATTGTGAAGATTTCATAGAAGAACCGAAATGAAAAGACCAATCCAGCTTCGAGATAGAGCATTCTGAACATTTTCAACTACTTTCCGATACACTCCTTATTGAAGGGAACATTTACTTCATTCGGTTTTCTTTGGTCCAGTTGAGATGGTAAAGCGATGGGACAAAAATGGGATTCCTCCATGGAGATGATGCAGGCGGTCGGGATGCTCAGAAAATGTTAGATACATTATTTATTGTAACGTTGCTGTTTATCTGTTTATTTATGTAAGGGTTTGAGATGACCACAAGTAAGTCTACGTTGATTACAGCGCCTGCACCTTGGTCTGAATACATGGTATGGTTGTGTACGTTAAATTTAGGAATGTTATTCCTCAGTAGTTGGAAAACTACAGTTTTTTTTTCTTTTGTTATTCCCAAATCTTCAACAGAATACGGTGAAGTTACTCAGGGCAGCTGCTCATTACCGTATTTGGAAAGTTCGGCCATGTGCTCGTCTCTTCTAGCATTCTAATTGCTATACCATTCGTTAACCTTTGATCAATCGCGATGTTGTACTTTGTACAACACATGAGAATTATTTGCTGTTACTTTGAAACCAACTTTTTTATGGATGCCAAACCCAAATGTATTCTACAAGAATCTTATTAAGAATATTATGAGACCTTTTTTAAAACAGTACAACTTCTTATAATGCGGAAAATTGGAAATGTTATTTTGAAACACTATCTATATATGAGATTGGATAGACAATGAAATGTGAATTAGTATATTACAAAACATTAATGATCTAGAAAGATGGTGTCTTCAGCAAGGTTACTTGAGATATCAAGGGCCTACGCGAGGTGAGCTGAGTAATTTAGATTTCAACCGATAGGCGGCGCTAGTGAGCATGTAAGTTTTATATCTCATATAACTCAGGATCCTAAGTACTTAGAAAGATGGTGTCTTCGGGAAAGTTATTTGTTTGGTCTCACACTAACTGATAGAGAGTCGTATGATTTTGAATAACACATTGAGGTGGCGCTAGTGATAAATCAAATTTTATAACTCATAAATCTCAGGATCCTCATTACTTAGAAATATGGAGTCTTCGCAAAGTTTTTTGGAAGGTCAAACACTAACTGAAGGAGAGCACTATGGTTTGTAACTTCACATCTAGATGGTGCTAGTGAGCATTCAAATTTCATAACATATTTAACAAAGTTAAGTGACAAATCCATCGCAAGGTGGTGAAACACACAACATTCATATTAGTTTTCTAAAAACATATTGGTAACACTATTTTGGGAGCACTTGTTATGTGAATACTATATTTTCTACGGTTGTTTTTAGATAACTTTTATGTAACATGTTTTAAAATTTTAGCTGCAACATGTTTTGGTGTGTTACTTGGGCAGGATCCAAAGATACATGAGATAAAAAAAATATATGCTCACTAGTATCGGTTAGTGGTGGCATTTTGAATCAGTCTGTCAATCGCATATAAGCCAGTAACCTACCAAACAACTTTGTCAAAGACCCTATCTTTTTGAGAAGTCAAGATCCTTAGATACATAAGATATAAAATTTTCGTCCTCACGAGCGTAGCCAAGTGGTGAGATTTCAAATCAACGGCAAATCAACTGTAAGTCCTTGACATACCAAATAGCTTTTCCGGAGACACCATCTTTCTGAGAAGGTAGGATCCCAAGATGCATAAGATATGAAATTCACATGCTTACTATCGCCACCTAGTGGTAGAATTTCAAATTAAACAGCCAGTAATCCGGAAGCCTTTGATCTACCAAACAACTTTGCCGAAGACATCAACTTTCTAAGTCATCAGGATCCACGTTATATTCGCGGCATTTCTGCAACACCTGGTTGATGCCGAACATTTGGTCCGTTGTAGCGCATTAACCTATGAATCCAGCCTGGGCCCACGAACTTTCTTGCAGTAGACGGCCATAGAAAGTGATAGGAGGTGGCATAAAATTTGAGAGAATATCTTATAGGCAGCGCTCAGGAGTGTGATCACGCGATAGTTTCCACAATCCAACTTGTCGATCTTTTAGAACATGGTACACACGATGCCTTCCATCCATTCCTCCTCCCAATTGTTGGTAATGGCCCAGTGTAGTGCTCTCACCAGTGCTTTGCCACCGTATTTTGGAAGCTCGCTTGGTAGTTGATTTGCTCCAGCGGCTTTGTTGTTTTTCAACCGGCCAACCTCCTCTTCAATCCAGGGATGGGAACACTCACTTTTAAAGATTTACACTCACTTGCTTTTTTCTCAGCTCAGAAGCGTGCTATCTAAAAACAATGTATGGACGACTTTTTCCTTGTGGTTTTGTCTAAAAGTTTGCCGAAGAGAGTAGGAGTCGCACCCACATACCAAAGTCGTGACAGAGCTGTGAAAGCGACTCTCCACGAGGTGAGTGTAATTTACATTCACCTCGTGGAGAGTTGCCTTCTCAGCTCCCTCACGCCTTCGGTATGCGTGTGCGACCCCTACTTTATTCGACAAACTTTTAGACAAAATCACAAGGAAAAAGTCGTCCATACATTGTTTTTACATAGCACGCTTCTGAAGTGAGAAAACAGCAAGTGAGTGTTCCCATCCTTGCTTCAATCTCTTGGAGGTTGGGGGCTGGAAATCTTTTGTCCTGCGTACGTACTCCTAGATCTGTTACCACGTCACCTTTGGTGCTTGCAGCGCGTAGTTAAGGTACTCATTGTAATGGTGCCGCCACTTTCCGACCACCTCATGTTTGGGAGAAAATTCCCGTTATTGTCTCGGTGCATGTCGCCTTGTGGCACAAAGCCATTGCGCGAGCGGTTCAACTTCTCGTAGAACTTCCATTGCTTCGCGATCTTGTTCTTCCTGCTGGCGATTCTTCCTCCGGAAAACTGAGTTCTGCCTGTTTCGCGCCTGTCTGTAACGTGCCTCATTCGCTCTCGTACGCTGTTGCATTCTCGCCCATGCTGCATTCTTCTCGTTTTGCAACTGTTCACATTCGCCGTCGTACCCGTCGTTTCTGTGATTTGGAGTCGCGAAGCCTTGTGCTGCAGCCGAGGTACTACCTATGGCGGATCGAATGTCCCTCCAGCCATCTTCAAGTGTAGCTGCACCAAGCTGCTCTTCCGTTGGTAGGCCCACTGCTAATTGCTGCGCGTATTCTTGAGCCACTTCTACGTTACGCAGCTGCTCGATGTCGAGCAGCAGCGTTCGACTTTGTGCCGCTTCGGGTACCGAGGAATCGGCCACAGCGCGCGGATCCCTACGATGCAACGCGATGCGGTTAACTTATGCTGTTGCTGCCTGCTGACTGACCGCGTGGGCTGCTGACGTCTTGGATGACGCCGCTGTGTAGAATGGGACGTGCAGCCGCGCGTGTGTGTAGAGTGGGATTGAAGCACGCAGCCGGACAGATGGAATCGAAAGTGCTGTCAAACTATATGCGACAGCCACACATCTCCCTTCCTCTAAAAAAAAAAGTGTTGTACTCTGGAATATACTCAATATGACTTCCTACTTTTTTGTTTGCGTTCGCACTGACACTAGTAATGACTCGCATTTTAAAATAATTGGTCCTTGATTGGTCCCATTTTGCATTTCATTGCGGATGCCAGACGTTCCAGCTAGGTGAAATTATTGGAGAGAGTTGATGAAATGTAATTACTGAACTATCCGACCAGCATTCCCCACAATTCTAACAAAGAAACTTTCATTTCTATATGCATCTCTTTTAATACTACGGAACGTTCTCAGCCTGTGTGTCAATTTACTGGCAGAATGACATATAAGAAAGGTCAATACAAACCAAACTTACCGAAAGAATGAATTTCCCTTGCATATTGTACCAACGGTAAATATTTCAGAGCAAAACGTCCTGCCCTCATTTTTTTATTGATCGAAGATTTCGAAGGTGATTTCCGGAACAGATATTTTGATTCGTCGTGTTCAGTTGAGAAGTCACAGCACAATGACACACCATACCCGAGTCGAACAATTTCCTATCTGCGACAGAACTGGAAACCCTCCGTTTTTACATTAAAGGTGATTATAAGCCTCAAACAATAGGGAACTGAAAACTCTCTTTTCTGTATAATATCGAACCTCCGATAATTTTAAAAAGTCTTTAAATTGGGTCCTGAAACTTTAAATTAAATGCACATTTAACTTTAGAACAAGTTATGAGCTAAATACATGTTTACTTTCGTTACTCTAATGGCTTTTTATATAACAACACGGATTCGCTGGTTATGTCACGACTGAGCCCTGATTAGCGAATCGTGTTCGTTCGTTGGGGCAACTGACAATTCATCAAAATGTTATAGACACACGCAACTGGCGAGAAATACGTCACGAAACAATAACACACCTGCACAAGCGTTCTGTAAACAGGTGCTGCGATAAGACGGCGGCCAGATGTCAAACTCGTTTTGACATCGATTTTGACAATGACAGTGCTTTTTAGGGTTGGGTGTTGCCCTAACCATCGAACATCCAACCATCGAGACAGCCCATCTCACGAGCCCCTTATTGAACGAATCGGTACTGTACTGGACAATCCTTTCGAGGCAAACTTTTTAATAATAAAATATAATAAAGTATTGTTTTATTTGTTTTCGACATATCCGTTGGTTTTTCTTCAATTTATTTCCGCCGGCATTCGATTGAAAAAGTAGTAGTTTTTCTGAACCCACAATGAGGGGAAATAATTGAAAAACTAGTCAATTTCTTCGTTGCCAGTTTATTCTTGACACTATTCATATTTTTTTCTAACGAAACGAATGTTTATATGTCCTGGCTATTCATCCATGATTTGAAATTCAAATATCTGAAAGTCATGTTCATGGTAACCTCTGACATCCAATTATTTCTCGTTTTTTTGTGCACATTTAGCGTACACTTTAGATTATGACACACATGTGATACAGGAATCAATGTAAATTTGCGCTTGAAATGAGTGCCACACTGATAATTCTCTCCGTTCAAGTCAGTCTTGTTAGAATTTTCTTGACAGTGAGTGCCGTTGTACGTGTATCACACTAGTATCACATGTCTGTCCGGGGTATTAGGTACATTTAGCTTTGGAGCAAAAACATATGTTACTGTAGCGTGGTCTTTATTATATCTTCATGTATGTCAGTATAATAAGGTGTAGTGTTCTATGATACATGGTTGTATGTGTATATCGTTTACGTCACATCTCCCTTTTTCCGAAAAAAATGAAATATTAAATACATTACAAATTCAAACGTTGAATTGGTTTCACCAATCTGCCCGATCTGGTGACAGTTCGCTGTGCTCTCTCTTCGTTGATCTGATGACCCCCGACTCGTTCAACCTGGGTAAATGGATTGTCTACCATGACTGAAGCTGGTTGTCGTTGATCCTCTGGTGTTATCGGCTTCTGTTGCGGCATCGACGACCTTGGAATGTCACAGACCGCTTCAGGTTGTACTGGGATGGCCACGTTGGACTTCCTAACGTGCTTCGTGTTTCTGCGGTAGGTGTCACCTTGATCAGTTTCGACTATAACCGATCTAGGTGTGTTCGTATCAGCAACAACTCGTCCTGACTCCCAAGATTTTGTCAGCGGGTTCTGCAACTTGACACGATTGTTGATCTCCAAGGGTTGACGAACTTGAGCTGATCGATCATAGTAGTCCGTCTGTTTGAACCTTTCGGTTTCCAGGTTGTGCTTGACATTTTCAATCACCATAGTCCATTTTACGAGCCGATTTTATGAATGAATTTTGACAGGAAGTAGCGTCCAATAACCCGTGAAAATCAATATCATCATCAACATTGTTGTCACTTCGTAAAATGGCTCATTGGCTTCAGTTTTTGATTGGCAACCGGAAGTGGCGAGTTTGTGATTCTGCTCATCAGTCGTTGATTTGGGGAAAGCAGCTTCGAATTACGTGGAATATTCCGATAGTTGAGCAATGCAAGTTGTACCGAACTGTTATCTTCGTAGCACTTTTTCAGGATATTTTTCGCAATTTGCACCGCTCGCTCACTCAGCCCGTTGCTCTGGGGATAATACGGGCTCGAAGTTACATGCTCAAATTTCCATTCCGCAGCGAATCGTCGAAAAATTAGCGATGAATATTGTTTGGCATTATCACTATGGAATTCTTCTGGGGTTCCCCAAATTGCAAACCATGACTGCAGGTGATCAATCACTTCGGATGATTCCATGGACCGTAACTTCTTGAAGTCGATCCAGCCAGAGTAGCTGTCGATGATAACGATGTAGTTTCCGCCGTTGAAATGGAATATGTCAGAGCCAACAATTTGAAACGGGTACTCTGGAACTTGCTTAACTATCATCGGCTCTTTTACATTGGAGCGGCTGTGCTTCTGGCAAACACCACAATCTTCGACGAATCGTTCAATGTCCCGACCCATTGAAGGCCAGAAGACCAGCTGTTTCGCCCTCTTAATGCTAGACTGTATTCCAAAGTGACCAGCATGGATAATGTTCATTGCTTTGAGGCGTAATGTTTCCGGTATCAGCAAACGATCCCCTTTGAAGATTAGTCCCTCGTAGGTAGAGAGCTCGTCACGATAGTTCCAGTATTGCTTGACTACCGAATCAACTTCCTCTGGATCATTCGGCCAGCCTGCTTTGATGACTACGATTGTAACTCGGTAGCTCATGGGATGGGGGAATCTACAGGGTCGTTGATGGCATTTCATTCACCCCTATACACATGCCATTGATGGCCTAATCTCGCTGGAGCAATCGCGGAACGGGAACCTGCCCATAGAGGTCTCACTACGTAGAATTGGCAAACTAATCATCTAAAAAGGGGGGGGGGAATACTATTACGGTTATGATCCAAGAAAAGCGAGGCTTGGAGGTTCCTTTGTGAACCCGGAGAACGACAAAAACACAAAATGGTGAACAAATCTTAACTTTTGGTGTCTCTTTCCAAAACGCGCTACACCTGAGGTTTCTATTTACAATTATTTATTGAGTGACGTCACAAAATGGGTACTTGCATGCATATTTGTTCTTCTGTTGTTCCGGATCGTTGTTGGAGGGGTAGCTGGTGGCTAGCTAGTCGATCGTGGATCGCCGATCGATGCTGGTCTGGGAAGCAGGCGTCGGGAACGTTGAAGGAGAGTTCGACGGACGCATGCCGACTTCGGAAAGGCCGGGCTATTGTCGGTGTTGGTGCTGATCGGCTCGTGCAGGTGTGGGAAGATGGCGGCTGCAGAAAGGCTGGCTGCGTCGAAAGTGCCTAATCGCGCGGCCAAGAGCAATGGCGGCACTGAGCTACTCCTCGGAATGCTGGACCGAGTTCAGGGTCGCGTCCTGAACAGGAAAACTGCGCGCACTTCCACCACACACATTCACGGCTCCTCGCACTGTCGGAAACTCAGCAAAAAGAGTAGAAAAGAAAAAGGTCCCAATCTTGGACCTGATCATCACGGATTAGTACCATATGACGCCACCGTACCTAACCTCTAACTTCACTCATTGTCTTGTCACTTTTGTTACGTACCTTTTTCTTGTTTTGTTTTAGTTAACACATTGTTTTTCGTTCATTGTCCTATTGTTTGTTCTTTGTGTAGTGGATTTTACTATAATTTTAACAATTAATTAGCTTTAAGTCATATTATTTTACTATTTACACTACTAACCGTACTAACACATTTTAACATTAACTGTCCGTACTATTACTTTTTACAACATTTTATTAACACACATTTTAACATTTAGCGTGGTTTTCTAACGAACAAACTGATCCTCAACATTACAAATTACACACGCGCGCTACTACGATTCTGTTCGAGGATCACTGAAAGTTAAGAGAAATTCCCCAGTTTCCGTTTGGCTTTTATAAGAAGAGCCAACATTTTTCCTATACATTTATGCTCATGATTTTATGTTTGCCCATCCTGTTGTAGTTGAGCACCATCTATGGGACGAGGAGAAGACTTTCAGGGCTGGTGTTTGTTTTGCCCGAGCTCAAACTGCTCGAGTTTGGACGCATTTCATGGACACGGTATGACGTGAAAGTGGAACAAGCACTCATTCGTTACCTGCATGCAGGGAGTGTGTGCGTTCCTTTATTGCAGGGTCTAATTTAGGGGAAGAAATTTGGGAAAATAGGAATTGTGGCGGAGCCATCAAGTACATTTTGGAACCGAACGGTTACACGATCAGCTCCCGAAGTGTGGCATCTTCTTCGGTTTTTGCCACGATTTCCTTCATCCAGGCCTTGGACACGTTGAGAACGACATGTACTTCCAAACCTGCGTCTTGTTCTGGTACTGGATTTTCCACATCTCGGCTCAGAGTGTCAGCGATAGGTACATTTTCACCTCGAACGTAGACTATCTCCGGAGCATAAGGTTGCACGTCCAGAATGATTCGCTTTAGCCTTGGAGGAGCTTTGTTAAGTGGTTTTTTGAAGATTGACTCCAAAGGCTTGTGGTCGGTGTGCACCACCACCGGCTTGCCAAAAATGTAGGAGTGGAATTTCTGGCACCCGAACCGAATAGCAAATGCCTCCTTCTCGATTTGTGGGTAGTTGCGTTGCGCTGAAGTTAGCGACTTCGAAGCATACGCAACAGGATGTCCATCTTGAAGTAGCACAGCTCCCATGGCATGAGAACTGCAGTCAACGGAAAGAACGTTCTGCTTGTTGACGTCGTAGAATTTCAAGACTGGTAATGATGTCAGCAGGCTCATCAATTTGTTGAATGCTGCCTGTTGTTCATGTTCCCACTGCCAGGTAACATCTTTTTGCAACAACTGCCTCAGTGGAGCTGTGACTTGAGACAGATTGACGATGAATTTCCCGAGATATGTTACCATTCCCAGTAGCCGCTGGAGTTGCTTCTTGTTTTCAGGCACCTTTAATCTCCGAATCGCATCGATTTTGTCGTTGTCCGGATGGAGGCCGTTCTCTGACACGATGTGGCCCAGATAAGGAACAGATTTCTTCGCAAATAGGCATTTTTCTGGATTTAATTTCAGGCCTGCGTTCCTCAGCCGGTCGACTACCTTTCCCGTTATGTCATTTAACTTCTCCAGCGTTTCCGCATAAATTAGGATATCATCCATCGACACGTCTGTTCCATTAATTCCTTCCAGCAACGTTGAGATCAAATTCTGGAACACCTCAGGAGCCGATGCCAACCCAAACGGTAGACTTAAGCAGGAAAAACGACCCCATGGTGTGCCAAACGTTAGGTACTTTTGGGAGTTCTCGGCTATTTTGACTTGCCAGAAGCCCTTCTTGCAGTCCAGGATGGTGAACCATTTTGCATTACGAATTCTGGACGCGATCTCTTCCATAGTGCGTAGCGGATAATGCCGACGGAGGATATTTTTGTTTACGTCCGTCGGGTCGATGCACAAACGAATTTTGTTGTTCTTGCGCACTACTATGAGGTTACTTACCACGGGTGTGGGATTTTCCTGCTTGATTATGACACCCATTTCGACCATCCTGTCCAACTCCGCCTTCACTTCATCGCGGATCTTGTGCGGGATCGCTCGTGTTGGCCGTATCTCGAACGCAGCATCCGGTTTCAGGTCCAGTTCGTATTCAAAGTTTTTGAAACAGCCGAAGCCTTGGAAGATGTCGTCACGGCTGCTAATAGAATTGACGCGTTGAATCATCTTCAGATCGACACAGGTTTTCTTGCCAAGGATCGGAATGACGTCCAAAGCGACGACCTTGAACGTGAGGTCGGCTTTGCGTTTGTTCACGATTCCTGCCACCGTCAAATCACCTTCAACCTTGGTATTTTCTCCATTGTAGGACACAATGTATTTCGTTTTTGATTTTTGCAGCTTCTTGCCGGTGAGTTTTTTGGCCAATTTCAACGGCAAAACGTTGCATTGTGCCCCACAGTCCAGCTTGAATTTAATCTTCATGTTGTCAATCGTTGCCTCTTCGAACCAGTCTCCGTCGTCGTCGTCGGTACCTACTGCGTGCAGGTAGAGGTCCACTTCCGCGTCCGATGAGTCCTCTTCGCTACTTTTTACCACCGCTGCTGCTTTCTTTGTTTTATTTTCTTTCTTCGGCTTCTTCTCCGTGTTACCTTCCTTCTTCTTCGAAAAACAACACTTCGCAAAGTGACCGGTTCCTTGACACGCCGAACACTGCTTTCCGTACGCCGGACAGCTTTTCTTGCCGTGCTTCGATCCGCAACGTCTGCACTGGAATGGCTTACCGTCATCGTCCGACCTGACTGCGCTGCAGCCTCGATTTTCCGAATCCATTTCCTTCAGTGTTTCCGTCGTCGTCTCACTTGCCTTGCAAATCTGGATCGCCTTCTCTAATGTTAGCTTCGGATCACTCAACAGTTTTTCACGGACTTTCTGACTGGAAATTCCGAGAACGATTTTGTCCTTCAGCAAGCGGTCATTAATATTCATACCTTCGTGCTCCGTTCCGAAATCACAGTCTCGGATTGCTGCTCGCAGTTTGATAAGAAAGTCATCGAAGCTTTCACCAGGTTGCTGATCCGTTTTCAGGAATACGTACGTACTGTATGTCGGATTGGCTGTCGGACTGTACGCATCGTTCAAAGCTTTCTTGATCGCTTCTGGGTCCTGTTGTTCCGCCTCCGTCAGCTGCAATCCTTTGAATGTCCCGATGACGTCCGGACCAAGGCTGTTCATCAAGATTCCCACCTGTCTCTGTGCTGGTAGGTCCTTTATTCCCGAAGTTTGCTCGAACCACGAATATTGCTGTATCCAGTCGTTCCATATACGCGCTTTATCTGTATGGCTATGGATGTTTATGCGATCTGAAGGGTGAGCAAAGAAATTCTGCACCGGCTGCTGCATGAGGTTATGTGCTGCCGGCTGCTGTGCAGCCGCTGCTGCGTTCGATGACTGCATTTTTCAGCAAATCTGCCACTCCCGAACCGAAACTTCGCGACGACTCTACGACCGAATGTTTAGCTTAGTTTTTCCCGATAATTTTCCGAACATTCCGCGACTTTTTTCCCGTTTTTTTCTCGAATAAATCGCGGCGCGAAAACTGACCACTTCTGACATCATGTAGCGTGGTCTTTATTATATCTTCAAGTATGTCTGTATAATAAGGTGTAGTGTTCTATGATACATGGTTGTATGTGTATATCGTTTACGTCACAGTTACAATCATTTAAGTATTGCCACTGAATCAAATTTAAACCATCGCGCAACAATAATGACAACGTCGCAATCTGCATTTGTTGTGACAATCCACCCAATGCGACATAGGTTTGCCCCAACTTGAACAGAATAGGATACAGATCGTACACGAGTTTAAATATTTAAAAGCCTTACATTGCGATTTTCGAGCGGTAACTTCGAGTTGGCAAACACTGCAACGCTGTTAAAGAGCTACCAATCTACCATCAAACAGTTTCGATTTCGGGTTAGTAATGATCAATTTTTCAAAAGTTGAAATGTACGCAACAAATATAGCTTATGTTTTGTCACCAACAAAAATTCTCGTGATCATGTAATTATCTGTTACCAGTTGGGGTAAAGACTAATCGCCGCGCCTTCCCTTAATCGGACGTTCTGTTCATCAGCGCGGTCCCACGTGTCCAATGCATTTTTTTGTACATTCAGTCCAAGTACAATCTCAATCTAATAAAAATCCAAACATTTTTGAATCCAAACAAAATCGAACTCAAATCCATATTCAATTTAAATTTTTTTAGAATCTAGCTCAAATCGCACAAGTCTAATGGGAGTTACATCCAGCATTAGTCAATCCAAACTTAATTTAAATGCAATACAAATCTAATTTAAATGTAATCGAAATCTATTTCAAATCCAATCGAAATTCTTCATTGAAAATGTTTACGTTTAGAACAAACATTTTCAATTCAATTCAAACTGCATCCAGATGAGAAACATTGGTAGAAGATGAACAAAATCACACATTCAGATTTTCCTACTATGTTTCGCTTCACGTCTTATTCGATCTATACATTAACACCTCCGGATGGTAATGATCCAATCCGTTCCAAACCAGCCAATCGTTCAGCTCTACTTCTAGAAACTTTATTACGTAATTATTTCTTTCCACCTCCAAAAATAATAGCACAGATGGCTGTTTCATAATTCCAACAAACCATAGATTGTCATCCCGATCTGCTTCCGATCACGCATAGCACGGTCATCCCGATCCGCTTCCGATCACTCATAGCGCGGTCATCCGGATCCGCTTCCAACAACTCATAGCGCGGTCATCCCGATCCGCTTCCGATCACTTATAGCGCGGTCATCCCGATCCGCTTCCAACAACTTATAGCGTGGTCACCCTCAGCCACTCTAAACAATTTGCAATTATTTTTAGCTCAATCTAGAGATGGATTTTTAATCCCTTAGTGGGAAATCAAAATCTCAAGATTTGCATGTTTCATCACATCGTCACATTTTTACAACATCACAGGTTTTCAGTTCAATGGCATAGAGTACAGATTTTTTTTTACCAGGATTTGTTAAAAAAATTGCTTCAGCGATTCCTAGCGAAACTAGGATCAAAGCATGGAAGTAAAACAAATACTCGAATAAAAGTTTGCTTGCTTGCTGTTTGTTTGTTGTACAAAACTCTGACCACCAACACTAGCTAATAGGCTCACAATGCCCAAAATTTATTGAAAAATGTCATTTAAAAAAAATTGATTACGTCGATACTTTCGAAAATCAAAGCTTACAGCTCTGTGGGAAATTGGAAATTTCCAAATCTCATCGCCAATATGCAACAGATGCTGATTTCTTTGGCTCACTGCCAGTGTTCAACTTGAGTATTCACGACGGTACAAACAAACAAGACAGTATACATGGAACCACGATTCCACCCGAGTTCCCTTGAAGCAACTCCTGTTAGGTCCAAAACCCTCAACAAGGCCAATTGTCAAGGTCAAAGCTCAAACCAGTCTCCACTTTACCTCAAATTGCCGAAAATAAGGCAACACCTCAATTCTAGGCAACAACAATCGACCCACCCTGCGTCATTCTGGGTGAAATAGGGTACTAATATAATAGGGACCCCCATATATTGGCATATTCTTCAAAAATAGTTTCAAACTGGTCCAACTGGTGTCCAAAATATATACTGAAGAGGGTCTAAAATGTATTGGAGTGTCCTAAACAGTGAAAAGTTATGCTTCAAAAATCAGTTATTTTCATCTAATTTTCTTCTAATACTTCTTCACGCACACGATGACAGATACAAATGGGATTTCCCATTGGAGTGAGTACATTTTTGCTGCCGTCAGAGCCAATCACGACTGGCAAATCAAAAAAAAAATCATCACAACTTCGACACAACCCAAGTTGTCACAAAATGTCGGAAAAGAAAACAAACAACTCACCCGAATCTCCGGTAACGCTGCAGACACAAAAAAAAAAACAAAAACAACTCAACGCCACTCCCGCCTTTAACACACGCGAGACAGCTCTCACCAACACAACACGGCCCCGTTGCGCCATGGCCGATTCCTCGTACACAATTCTAAAACTTTTAAGAAACTGCTGGGTATCCAGCAGCCTGGCAGGATCGCCAATGTGCCGCTTCGAGTACCGAGGAATCGGCCACAGCGCGCGGATCCCTACGATGCAACGCGATGCGGTTAACTTATGCTGTTGCTATGAGTATGTTATGAGTAGAGTAGAGTAGAGTAGAGTAGAGTAGAGTAGAGTAGAGTAGAGTAGAGTAGAGTAGAGTAGAGTAGAGTAGAGTAGAGTAGAGTAGAGTAGAGTAGAGTAGAGTAGAGTAGAGTAGAGTAGAGTAGAGTAGAGTAGAGTAGAGTAGAGTAGAGTAGAGTAGAGTAGAGTAGAGTAGAGTAGAGTAGAGTAGAGTAGAGTAGAGTAGAGTAGAGTAGAGTAGAGTAGAGTAGAGTAGAGTAGAGTAGAGTAGAGTAGAGTAGAGTAGAGTAGAGTAGAGTAGAGTAGAGTAGAGTAGAGTAGAGTAGAGTAGAGTAGAGTAGAGTAGAGTAGAGTAGAGTAGAGTAGAGTAGAGTAGAGTAGAGTAGAGTAGAGTAGAGTAGAGTAGAGTAGAGTAGAGTAGAGTAGAGTAGAGTAGAGTAGAGTAGAGTAGAGTAGAGTAGAGTAGAGTAGAGTAGAGTAGAGTAGAGTAGAGTAGAGTAGAGTAGAGTAGAGTAGAGTAGAGTAGAGTAGAGTAGAGTAGAGTAGAGTAGAGTAGAGTAGAGTAGAGTAGAGTAGAGTAGAGTATTTGGGAGATTGAATGTTTTTCTCCTACGCGCAGCTTAGATGATTAAGCTTTAAATCTGCAAAAGCTTGGTTTTTACTCCACTGAATTATTTTTTGAAATCATTATATATCCTTTAAAATAAATCCTGATCACCCCTATCCAGTAAGTATCCGGAGAAAAATTACGATGCCGTCCCAGACTTGACCACCCTGGGAGGAAAGCAGAAGAAAATATTGAGGTCATCAGGCATCAATAGCTCCGATGGATACAATCAGAAACCATTGCAGACTGATGATATGGCATCCATCATCGAACGGAAATGGCTGCATTCACCGAAGAAAGGACCTCCCAGAGCAAATAAGCTGAAAAGGTTATTAGTTTGATACATTCGATTGCCCATTTATTTGCGCAAGCTTCATTTCCCTCGATACTCAATTTGACCATTTTCTGACGTGGGTCTGGTCTGTGGAGGTATTACAGTTGGTGACGAGAAATGGAATTTTCCATATAAACATAACACAAGAAGATTGATGGCATTCGTTTGACATTGGTAAACAGCCGAAAAGTAAACAACCGGCACTCGACGTAACGCTCGAATCCACAATTCCAAGACACAACAAACAACACCATCATCTAATTCAATTCTCGTTTGTCGAGATCCTTCTGGGTACCTACCAAATGTAAGCAACAATAACAAAATTATTACACACAACTGGCACCGAGCAAGCGATACCGGCGGCGCGGTAGATATGTCGGTTGGTACCTACCTGGCTGTGTGCTTCCGTCGCAGCGTCGCAGCACACCGGCATGCGAGAGATGTGCCGTTTAGGATACATTTCCGTAATTGGTCTTTGTTCCGCCATCACCCACCATCCTCGGTGGAGCCCACCTCGTTCGTCGTCGTTGTCGTCGTCGTAGGTTGTCGAGAAGGCCAGGATCTGTGTGGATCTGGATCCACGTTTGCTCAAGGTTACCGTTTTCGATTTGCGCCCCCTCAGCAAATACCAATCCGTTCCGGATATATTCGCATGATTGTAGGAACAGTAGGTACTGTTGGTGGAATTATTTCTCGATTTTTTCCTTCCCTCCTTGGATCATCTTGAATCATTTAAAAGAGGAATCCCGTGTGTGTGGTTCGTATCGTTCACCGAGAGCACTCAGAGCGTATCATGACCATTGGCACTTTTTCCCGATATCTCTGCAGTAGGTATGCATGTAACGACGACCACACAAAAGAGAACCACATTGTTAGTTACAGTGAGCACATTGTGATGCGTGGAGCTGCCACTACGCTACTAAAAGCAACCATTTCCAATCAAATATTTATTTTTACTGGGAACACGTTGGTGCTTCAAAGTGTACCGTGGAATGTTTATTTAATTTTTATTGCAGCCACAGTGAAATTTGCGGCTACATTTTTATGTTCCGCCATATGGCTTCTAAAGTTTGTGAACAGTGGTCAGAAGTGCTCAAAGCACTGATACTGATATTATGTAGCTTTTTATAGATTTTGTTTTGTTGCTCTAATATGCCTATTGAAAAAACATATAGCTATGTGTTTTCTGGAATACAAATCTTTTCCAATGAACAAGGTGTTCATTTCCTGTGGGCAAAAAGTTTCGTGTAGAAAATTTTCCAGGAATTCTTTCAGAGATTTCTACACAGATTCCTTACATTTTTTTTATGAATTCCTTCCAATATTGCATAATTGATATATTCACAAATCACTCCCGGATTTTTTCATAATACTGCTCAAGGATTCTTCCCAACATTCTCTCAAGGAATCTAATATTTCTCCAGAGTTTGCTTCAAAAATTTTACCAAGATTTCGTTTGGTAAATTTTGCAGGGATTGTAAAGCCTCTCCTGGGATTACTTCAGAAATTATTCTAAAGTGTTTTTAGACAATCCTTCTGAAGGAATCATTATTTCCTCTAGGGATTCCTTTATATTTTTTCCAGTGATCCAAAGGCCTTGTATTTCTTCATTACTGAGATTTCCAGCTATAGGCTGGCTCATCTTCGCACTCAGAAGTTCTTTCAAAGATTGTTTCACAAATTCTTTCAGTTAGTTGTGCATGCTTTTCGCCCAGCCAAGGGCTGAAAGTCTCTTAAATAAAGACAAATCAATCAATGCATGCTTTTCCTTACAAACTCCTCCAGAGATTTTCTCAGAAATTTCTCCATGGATTCCATCAAAATTATCCAAAAGAATATCTCCATGAATTTCTTCAGGGATTCATCCAGAAAATCGAGCAAGAATTTCTCCAGCGAATCTATGCATTATTACTATCACTGATTCCTGTAGAAACTGATAGGGTATCGCACCACTTGGGCGGTGGCTTCTGTATTCGTCTGTTTTCCACTATAATTCAGTCTATTGTGAACCAATTGACTTGAAATGTTGTATACGGGTAGATATTATGCCTATCTCACCACATTCCAAAAGTTGTGTCAATTGGTTCAAATTTGATTGAGTTATAGTGGAAAACAGACGAATATAAAAGCCACCGCCCAAGTGGCGCGATTCCCTACATAGAGTTCCAGTAGTATTCCTCCGTATACTTCTTGAGATATTCCTTCAGCATTGCTTCCAAAGATACCTCTAGAACTTTTTCCACGGGTCCAGAAATTTATCAAGAAACGTTTACTAGGAATTTCCACAGCACTTTCATTGGAAATTCTTTAGATATTTTTCGGATTCCTCCAGGTTGTAGTTTAAGAAATCTTCCAGGTGCTCTATTGAACGATGCCTCCAGGAATTAATCCGAAGTTTCTCAATTAATTCTCTCAAACTTCCACCAAGCGTTTCCCAAGAAGTTTCCCCAGGTATTTTTCCAAAAAAATCTCTGGTAATTCATGCTGAGATTCTCACAGGAATTTCCCAGAGATTCCATCCGGGGTTTTTACAAGGGTCATTCTGAACATTTATTCAAAAAATCTTCGAGGATTCTTGTAGCAATTCCACCATGGATTCATTCTGAGGAATTTTAATGAGGGGGTTTCTCCAAAAGTGCTTTAATTGTTTTTTTTTCATAAAATTCCCCATAAATGGTCTAAAGATTGAAAAATCTACATGACAAAATAAACGACCAAAAACTCGGCAATGTGCTAATTGTTTGAAAAGTGTATTGTTGTAATACGAAATTAATTTGGCCTTGAAAAAGGCCAAATACAAAGTGCTGAAACGTCAGGCAGAACAAAACTATCAAACAAACTGTTCCCCTGGACTGCGAGAGCCAGTTAAAATTGATACATTTTAATAAATCTACAGAATCCTTGATAAAGATCTGTTACGAATCATTTCATTAAGACAAGATAAGGTGTTTTTGATCTAACAATCGGACTGAGAAGCTAGAAATACTCCCAAATAATTCTCCAACCAATCAGTGGAAATTCCGCTCTAATAATTCCACTAGAAAATCCTTGAGAAATTCCTTCAGAAATTCTTACAGGAGATCTTTCAAAAATACCAAAAGATCTCCTGTGAATTCTGCAAAGATTCTTCCAGAGATGTTGTCGGAATTTCTTTCATTTGAATTTCTAATGAAATCTCTAAGGATTTTCTGAATTTATCCTTGAAAGAACTCCGGAAGATACCTTTGAAGTTTTCAAGAAGATTTTTTTTCATGAATTTCTTGAATGATTTCTGGACTATCATTTCTGAAGAAATTTTTGAAGTAATCTCAGGAGGAATTCCTGAAATAATCTTTAGGGGAATACCTGAAGGAGTTTTCCTGAAATATCTCTTCGGGAATTCCTAAAACAATTTCATGAGAATTTATCGAGACATTTCTTCATAAATTCCTGGATTAATTTCCAAGGGCATCCCTGAAGAGATATCCAATGGACACCCTTGAGTAGTTTGTGAAGGAATCCCTGAATAAAATCTTGGTGATTTGAGGTATCTTCTTAATGCTTCGAAGAATTTCTTGTATAATTTATTAAAATATGGGAGGGAAGTCAGCTGAAATGTCAGGATATAGACTGTTTCAGAAATTATAAATACACTAACGATTAACTGCCATTCCAATTTGAGCACAATATCCAAAAAAGTTTCTTCTTGCTCTTATAGTAAACAAGCTTACGAAGAAAATAATACCAATTTTGTTGATGTTTCTGGTAAAAGTTAAAAAATAGGACACTGTAAACTAGATGATTAAAATTTGAAAATGCACAAAGTGGTAAAAAATGTAGCAGAGTAGAAAAGAAAAAAATCTCACAGATAAAATATTTAATTTCCAAACACAATAAAAATTTCTGTATCGATAATAAAAGATATTCCTCGATTGGTAAGAGTAATTTTTACTGGAATATCTGATCAAGAACCACCATTACGGGCTTTCGCAATAAAAATATTTTTGTTTCAAATTTCTCAACAACACCAGTAGCAACAAACGTTAAGCAAACGAATGTCTTAATTGCTGCTTACTGCTTTCGTTTTTATGGTATGACAAGCTTTGCCATCTGAAGGATCGAATGAGCTGAAAAAATAAGTTTGTTTAGAATAAATTCGTTCAGGAAAGCTAAGAAACTGTGTGGTAGTTCTTATGTTCCGTAGAAATCCTTAAAAAATAAGAAACTTGATCTCCGAAAAAATGTTGTGGAAATGCGTTTATCGATTATTCCCAAATTTTGATCAAGGCATTCCTTAGTCAGCTTGTTGAGAAAGCGAATGTGATAAAAAATTAGATAATTTTTGGTATTTAGTGATAAATAATGTTGAAATCATTAAAAAACACCTTTGTGCAAATGTAAATTTGAAAAATTAAGTTATTTGTTAAAGATCTCGACTGTTCTTTAAAATATCAAGACAATTGAATGGAAATATAAAGATATGAAGTACAATATGCTATACTCTGGAAAAAGTTGGTAAAAATCATTAAAACAGTTCATTTAATTCAATAAACAAAGTGTATTTATAATTTCTAAAACAGTCTATAAATGTCCGAAAAAAATCTTGAAGAAAGGTCTGAATAAATCCAAAAACTAATTCATAAAGCAGTCCCTGGACCCTCGGAACAATCTGTTGGAATTTTTCATGAGGAATTCCTGGAGAAATGTCTAAGGAAGGAAGAATTCAAGAGAAATACCAGAGGATACCTCAGGAGTAATTCTTGATGGTCTCCCAGGTAATATTTGGAGATATGTCTGAATGAACCTCTGCAAAAAAAATCTGAAGGTAACCATATAGGAATTCTTGCAATAATCATTAAAGAAGCTGCGAAGGGACCATTACCTAGATTTTACATTTTCCAAACGTATTCTTACAAACAACCATAATGAAATTTCTTACGGAACGTCATTTTGTAAGAAATCTCTGGAGGAACACCTTACGGAATTTCCTATAAAAACCCGGCCTGGAGTAATTCCGACAAGAATTTCGCGAAACATTTGTAGAGGAAATCCTGTAGAATCTCCTAATTTTAAAAGAATCCTTGAAAGAATTCCTCCCTTGATTATTTTGAGTCTTCGCCAACGTTTCGGCTCTTGTCAGGAACATTTGTGATTTGTTGATTTAAATCAAGCTCTTCTCGAACACTTCCTAGTCCCAACACAGGCCGAAGCGTTGGCGAGATTTAAAATAATCAACGCAAGGTTTTTACTGTAATGCCGAAAAATGTCTTCAACTAACAACACCAGTCGTGCTAACGGTATACTGAAGTAATGCTTGGAAGAATTCCCTTAAAAAAATTCCCATGAATCTTAATAGCTGTTCATCAAAGCATTACCCTGTATTGTTCGCGAAAAACGTAAAAATAAACCTTAAAACCGAGCGATTGCTGAGTAATTGATTGAACTTGATCCACTCTGAATGAACGATTTTTGAGGTTCCGGATCATTTTGACGAACGTGATTTGGCCGAATGCCGTTTGGCAGGAAAAGGTATGATGAATGAATAAAGTGATCATTCTTCTCGAGTGAAGTACAAGATACTGAAGACGACCTTACAGTTGAGGTCGAAGTACGTATCTGTCAAAGGATGCAAATTCTTAGAGGAATTCACGATTTTCTTTTTACTTACAGATATTCCTCTAACAAGCCCAGGTTAATCATCATTATGAGATATATTAATAACATAAAAATTACTTATTCTAACAGTTATTATGGCAAAATAACATATTTTATTATACTGTTGATGTTCTCTTCTGCTCGGGAATCGGTCAAATAGTTTTTAAGATATCGTGATCACTAAAACGGCCCATTTTAAAAAGGCAATTGCGAGATGATCGCCTTTAAAATTTCCTCTTTGCCTTGTAGTTATAGATGGTGTACGCTACAATTAACTTTGATTCTAGTGCGACAAACTTTTAGAAATTTTGAAATTGTATTGTCTAGCTAATATTGTTTCAGATTATGCAATAAAGAATTTGTTTAACCCCTTATATAATTGTAAATTATTTCTTTGATCCGTATTTGGTATTTGCTCCATTTGCTCAGGCATTGAAACCAACTTCTTTCCTGATTAAATAATCGACTACAATCACCCAATGAATGGCGATAAGCATGCGAATATTAAGAAGTATTGTTCACATGTAGAGAATGTCATACACTGCTCTTTTCAATCAAAATGTCGCACCAGACACTTCCGAAAGGGGCAAATGCTGTCTGCATGCATTTCGTCGTCAACTCCTGTCTGCTTTTTTGATGCACCTGCCCACTATTGCCTGCCAACATCATCACCACCACCACACAGCATCTCAAACATGCCATCGGGCAATGGTGACACGCTAAATTTGGATCGTTCATGAAACAGTTAGTGCATGAATTATTCGTAATACGATTAATCATTTTCTGCATAGAACTGATATAGGTACTGAACATTAGAATATCCAATAACGAATAGGGGAAAATTATGCTGCTCAAGTCATTCATTGACAGATGAAAGGCATTGCCATCCCGACTAGAAAACTATATCAAGATTATATTGTATTGTATTATGGTGTTATAATATATTACAAGTTTTATTTTTTGTCACATGTCCCATTTCAATCTGTAAGCATCTCCTCAATTTTAATGCACAATTATAGCGCTCTGATGTCTTAAGGACAAGGTATTTGGAGTACATTGCTCAAAATTTCTAGAGCACCGTTTTTTAGAACCGTTGAACGGATTTGGATTAAAATGCATCACGCTGTTGACAACCACTGAACAATTAGCGTGATGCATTTTCATACAAATCCGTTCAACGGTTCTAAAAAACGGTGCTCTAGAAATTTTGAGCTATGTACTCCAAATACCTTGTCCTTAAAGCCTAATGAGATTTCAGCAGTTTCGCTTATGTGGCATACTTTCAGGTTATTTCGTGCGAAAATCAACTGTAATATATGGGAATCGTTCCCTAACAGGGACATCAGAATGTGGACGTCTCGTAATCAAATGAGGTTGAGCAAGCCCCCTTAGGATTATAAATTCCTAGACAAAACTCAAGCTATGAAAGCAACTAATGCTGCGAACGAAAGGCAACCGCCAGAGAAAATACGATTACAGGATTGACTGATGGACCAACAACATTAATGAAACCTCGTCATCCTGTGATTGGAAATTGTTATCCACTAGGGTAACAGCCCAAGCAGCACCTGCAATATCATCCAAAATGTGGTTTTCTATGCTTTGGTCTAAAAGAGTTGCAACAAAAGCGCACGCAACTTCCATCTTGTCAGTTGAGTTGCATTTAAACTCCGAATATCGTTAAGTTGCAGCTTTGTTTCATGGGAATTACAAATAACATCGTATTTAACATCGATTTATGGAGGCAGAGCTTTCATATTCCTCATAAGTGGCAATACAGTCAGCTTGCATTAAATGTGCTATATAACACACATGAAACATCTTACTCTGGTTTGTTTGTTCAGATTAGGTTCCAAATGTGTTGCGGAGAGCTTGCGCGTCTTTTAATTTTGACAGCTTTCTAACTTGTGGCAAAGACGGTACAATGAAGTAACGCGTAACTTCAGTAGCTTTTATGATGTATTGAGCAGCAAATCTTTCGCAGAGCTTCTGGTGTAGTATGTAAGGTGAGTGGTTAATACTCCTGGTGTCCATGGTTCGAGTCTGAATATATTTTTTTCATTTTTTTATCATTCCCCCTAGCTCAAGTTGCATAAAGATTTAAAATTTGCGCTTTTTGCGTTTCAAAGAAGAAGCAATTGTGTTCTGTTGTCCTTAATTTGAACAGTGAATAAATTGCACTGATGTTGCTGGTACTGGCTTTGAAACAAGTCGTGTTGCTTGGGAGGGCAAAATATATGTTTTGTGTTGTGTTTGTCCAATTGTGATGTCCTAATTTATTACGCATTTGTAAGGTTCCACTATAATATGTTATATTTTAATGTGCATTTGCTTCATTATATTTTTCGTAATAAATATTTTTCAATAACTTATTATGTTATTAACTAAGAATTAAGAATCAAAACTAAATTATATTACAATGAGTTATCAAACAGCATTTCTAACATAACGTGATATAATTGAGTTATAGTATTTCAAAAACACTAAGGATGTTGAACATAATTATATCACAATGAGTTATGAATATCATAGTTTGTTTTAATTATGTTATATTTTTGTTAGGATTTTCTAGTCGGGATGATACATTTCGCTTGACGTCTTGGGTCTAGAGTAACTTCGTGTCTGTTACATGGTTCACGAATGCAGAATGGTGAATAGAACGCTAAACTGAGAAACAGACTCTATCCTAGTAGTGATGTTCCATCAATATGAGACCTGGAGCTTGATCTTGATTGACCGCCCATAGATGCTACTCCACTATCGGCAGACCAGCTACACTCACACAAGGAACCAATGTGATAGCTGTCAGGGTCTACCAGGCATCTTCAAAGTGTGAGTATTGATGATATTCAATTTTTAGGCGACAATGGCGCCTGCTACGTCAGGTTGGTGGTCAATGTGGGATGGGGAGAGAAATGATGCTTACAATTGCTTGTTGCACAGGCCGTTCAGTCCTCTGCGGCTGCACAAGGTCATGCGGATTTCGGAGCGTGTAGGGAATTGTTCATTTTTGGTATGGGAGTTCACGCATTGGTGTGTGGATGCCAAGCGTAAAGTGTTAGATTGTAGGATGATTATTATGAAGCAGCACAGATCGCTCGGTTGCATAATTTGTAGGCGTTATATGATAGATTTACACTGTTCTGCAAAATTTGGAAGGAAGGGAGACACTTTTTAGTCAATCCGTTTCTAGTTCTAGCGATGGCTATAAACATACGTTTATACATGAGGTGTATATGAAGAAAAGAGAGCATAGAGAAAGAAGATGGAAAGAAGCAAAGTAGGATGAAGGGTTTGAGCTAGGGATTGTACACAAGACCTTCTGCCTATGAATCAGAAGTGGTAGCCACTAGACCACCAAGCTCGTCTAGTGATGTTCCATATAAATACTTTAATTTGCGTTTACCTATATTCCACGAGTAGACCTTACCTTCAAATTTATAGTTCTAGTAAATCAATTTAAAAGCTGATAACGAACTGCAGCATAATTTGATGTGATGTAATGTTATATTTCCAAAATAACGATTCAACAAATACTTCAGTTTCAAGAGCCTGTTAATCAACTTTACCGTGCGTATGAGTTCCTGTATCACGAATGTCTACGCTTTCGGTTGAAATCCTCCACAGATAACACCGACAATGGAAAATCGAGCAGGATCGTTCGAATGACTTACTCGTTTTTTCCTGTCCCCCACACGCCACCACGCACCGGTGCTTCACAAGTCAGTGGATTTCTCGTGCACATCAGTCGGTGATGTGTGACACTTGGTTTGAAATTTCTGCTCTCCAACAGCATTCCATCTTTCGATGATGTGCTGCTGGAAAGAACGAAAGAACTCATATCCCCAGTGATATGAGCAGTTCGGGTGTATGTGTGTCTGTGCATGTGCGTTGCCGAACGTACAGCTCGGATATAAAGCCAATCATATATCAAAAAGTCGTCGGAAATGCATCATCCTGGAGGAGCATAGTAGGTAGGGTAGGCACCTACCAATCTACTGGTTCTAAAAGCGAGCATGTTCTGAGTTTGAGTGATTTTTTCTTCTTTTGCTGAAGCTTTTCATTCTTCCGGAGCAGCTCGATTCCGGAGGAATCGAAGAGATCAATCATCTCAATAATCTATCACCGAGTGCCTAGCTGAAAGGAACAATCGTTGGACCGGCACACAATGGAGCGGAAATGTTGAGGCAAATTGAGTGTTTTGTATTCCTCCGAGAAACGACAATGCAATGGATGGGGGCTTTATAGTGAGTTTTTGTATAGTAGTCAGGTATCCTTCCACCGGGGAAGCATGGAAAACATCGTAGCATATCGTAGCGCATTCAAGGCACCGCACCGACCGGAACCGTACATTTTAAATGCGAAGCGATATGAAACACGACTTCGAATGCGGCCACTAAATAATTCCAGAGACGGAATGTGGAAATGAAGGTAAACACGTTAAAAATACTTGAAGAGTTGAGGAGCTCAGTGGTGTAGTTGAAGTAGGACAAAAGCAAAAGAAAAAAAATGGAATAAACTTTCCAAAATTAAGTTTTGTGCTTTTCTAGGATACTGTCTATGATCGCATATCAGTTTCATATTTGCTGGGTTTCCTATCTCATAGGACAATATTGTAATCATAGGTAGTATACTAAGGATTGCCGCAAGGCTCTATGATCGCTCCAAAAAACCTTTTTTTCTACAGATAACAAGGAATGTAAAGTCATATAAATAGTGTCGCTAGGCATTAACCGTCTTGAAATTGCACAGCTCTGGTGATGATTATAGGGATCCGCTATAACGTAGGCTTTCTCCGATGATATCATCCTCTATGCGCTGGCCTCACGTATTGCCATAAGCCGGAACGTGCTTGCTAGCGTCGTTCTGTTCTGCTATAATCTGAGTGCAGCAGTCCAAGCTGGAACTCAATATCTATTCGGCTTGATCCTGGATACCGTGTTCAATAACTTTGACATCTTTTCACAAGCATACTCATCGCTCTCTGACCCTAATTTCCCTCGTAACCAGAACACGGTTTTGGAAGTAGTTATTCAAAACTTTTATTGATATCCGAAAATCCTTATGCTGTGCTATACTGTGGAAATTGCCTCCCAACTGGCACTGTAAAACGTGTTATTCACATCTATAGCTGCTTCGGCGCAGTATTGATCACCCCTTCTCTTCTGTTTGGACGATTTCTTCGCATTCGCAATGACCGTTTAGGTATCCACTATCAACTTCCCTTTCCAGCATTTGAAGTGCATGTTAGACTATCCGCTTTCCGCGCACATAGGCAAGTACAGTGTTCGGGAGGATCTTCTCCATAAGTTTGCTAGGAGTATTTAGCAGGCATATCGGTCAATAGCATGATGGCTTGATTGGTTTCTGCAGCAACGCCAGCCTCCTAATATTCCCAAAATCTTGGAAGCTAGTTAGTTAGTTAATTTATCTTCGACACTTTACACATTAGTGTGCATTTGTGTCGGAGCTGGGAAGTAACTTCCGTCCAGCGAGGCATTTTTGCAGCACTGCATGCCCTGAACATACTATGTTGAAACGTCATGTTTTCAAACGTCATAGTCTTCAAAACAACATTGGAGACCAGGGGTTTTGTTTAATTTTAGTCCTTTTGTCACTGTGTATAAGAAGTTAATCTTTAAAACCATGATTTTCCGCGTCGTCTGGGGTGGAAGCAGACGACATACGGTATTGATGACCAATTGGTTGGATAGTGCTCTGGAAATAGTCCTTCTACACTTCTCAACTTATCAAGGCACATTCCAGCTGACATCGTTGGGTCCATGATCTTCGCCATAATAACGTGGTCAGCCAGGCTCCAAGGAATGGCATCAGTAAGCACTTTTAGTAAAACTTTTCACTAGAATAACTCACTAGTTAAATTTGAAAGCACTTCACTATTACTTTACTTTTGCAAAAGAAAGATGAAAAATGAAACTGTTTTGAAGAAAAACAAGAAAGGACGAGCAAATTATTTTTGATCTTTGAAACCGGAATTTTTCCAAGCGTTCTTGTAGAGTTTTTTCTACGTTTTTCTATAGTTTTGGTGCTCAACAGCATAAAAAGTGTAGAATATAATGCAGAATATTTTTTCTGGATATCCTAGGTGATTCAAACTGTTCTTGAGTTTAGATCCTATAGTCTACAGGTGTAACGGCAATTTCTTTCATTATATAAAGCTACGATTTGTAATCCATCATGTTCACTGAGCTTTCTGAAAGTTCAATAGACAGTATCAGATCAGTCGGGATATCCTAGGTCAACCAAACTGCTCTTGAATACGGGTGTAACGGTAACTTTTTTCATTATACATATGCGATCTATCATGTCCAGTAAGTACACTGGAACCTCTTTTTATGCACATGGCTGGGACTGCATAAATTAAAATGTGCATAAGTTAAAAAAAAAGGCATAAAAAGAGGGAAATTTATGCATAAATTTAGTTTGGGCTTTAATTAGAGAATCTAGTTCGTTAGAGCAGGTCTTGCTCCTGGGCAGTTGAGGTGGGGTTTCCAGAAAGTTCCCAAAAAGCCCAAAAAGGGGGTTCCAAGCAGAGATGCCAGATTATTTTATCAAAAATCTATATCAATACAGATTTTTCTATATTGCCGTATTTGAGGGTAAAACAGACACCGAGAGTCCTGGATTTCAATAGAAATTAACAAAAATGTATTAATTTTTGACGGTTTTAAATTTGTACTGGTATTTATCTTTCTAAAACATGTGTGAAAGTGTACGAATTTTCATAAATTCTTCAAAGTTTAAGCAGCAATGTACAAAGTTTTCATAAAATTGATTGAAAATAACTTCAATATTTATGCTTTCTGGAGAAATCTGCATCATATTTTAAAAATACTCTGTATCTTGTCTGTATAGAAGGTCAAAAATCTGTATAATACAGGAAAATCTGTATATCTGGCATCTCTGGTTCCAAGAGGCTTCAGGGGCGATTTAAGGGCTTATTTCGGGAGATTTGAGGAGCCTTTCAAGGGTGTTCTGTCAAGATTGTTTTGTGTTTTCGTGGGATTACGGGATTCTAGAGTATTTTAATAGTATTAAGTGGGTTTCAGGGGCGTTCCAAAGGGGCTTGAGGGGCAATCCAAGGGATCTCAGGAGCCTTTAAAGGGCGTTGCAAGAAGTTTGAGGTGCGTTTTAAGGTATTTTAGAGTCTGCTCTGAAATTTCCTGAAATGCCTCAAAAACCTCCCTTAAGGCGAAACTGGAAGCATTTCCTCACTTTTTGGTTTTTGATTTTTTAATTAATAACGAAGCAATATTTTCAAAATCAGTTTTCGTGCACCTGTAGAGTATGGATTAAGGTATCTTCTGATTTGTTTTGTAGTGGAAAATGTCTTTCGTTTTTGCAGAAACCATTTTTGAACAAAATTTCACCAAAAAATGGTTTCTGCAAAAATGGAAAACATTTTCCACCTCAAAAAAAATCAGAAGATACCTTGATCCATACTCTACATATGCACGAAAACCGATTTTGAAAATATTGCTTCGTTATTTAATAAAAATCAAAAACCAAAAAAATGAGAAAATGCTTCCAGTTTCGCCTTAAACCCCCGGGGACCCTATGTACGGCACCTGAGAGGATTCGAAACCCCTTCGAAACGTACACACTGTCCTGCAATATATTATATGGAGTCTACAGTCGTAACAATATCTTTTTTTGCTTTTGAGTTACACAAAATTACCATCGTAATGATTTTATCTAATTCATTTATTTAGTCTTCCTTCTGGTTGCCTAGGTCTTCGTTGAGCACAGCGAGCTCGTGGTTCATTCTTCGCCGCCACATACCATACTCCTGCACACCGCCAAAGATGGTTCTAAGCACCCCAGGCTCGAACGCTGGGAGTGCTTACATGTCCTTCTCAAGTTCAGGTCTCGTACCCGTGCTTGAAAAACTATTGTAATAGCTATAGATTTTTAAGTACTGAGCTCCAGAACACTCAAGTTCCAGAAAACCCAAAAATTTGTAAGATTGTCTTGTGTCCTTCAATTATTCAGTACATATGTAGGGTTACTTTATGTAGCGGGAAAGAATTTTGATATAAATGTTAACTTGTAGTTCACAGTTGTATAGGGAAATTTAGAAATCCTGAAATAACTCAAAGTTATTTTGGAATGGTACTGAATTTCACAGTGCACGGATCTGGGTGGGTTAGACTTGGTAACGTAACTTTCCATAGCCAAAAAACTACTACGAATGCAGATTTTAAAAGATGAGACTCATAAAAGTTTGTACAATTTTGAATATTTCGAAGTTACAGAACAATGCTTACTAGTATTTAAAGGATATTAGTAAATTTGATTCATTATATATCATTATTCAAAGTAGCAGGCTAGCATTTCAAGTGTAGATATTGGATAGTTGGAATATTGGATGATTTGAATTAACACAAAACAATCATGGAGTGGTTTGAAAGTTCATGGATCTTATTTAGTTGTATAACGTTACTATCTAAAACAAAATCACCAGGGATTGTTTATATCAACAAGGCTCATAACAGTAAGAAAGACCCACAATTTCCCAAAAAATATACAACTACGCTTATTATTCCTCGAACTATTTTTAGTAAATACAGTTGAATATTTAACACTACGTAACGTAGTAACAAAATATATTATCACAACTGTAGATCTGAGCTTTGGTCTGCGGAGTAGTTTAGTTCATAGTTTGGAATACCTCGAAAGTATTTTGGAATGACTCATGAAAACGTCAGGGGGATCACAGATTACAGTTGAATGTGTAATGTTACAGTTTATTGTGAGAATAACTACCGTTACTGTCAATAGATAAATTTCAGGATAGTTTGGACGACGCTAAATGTACCAAAGGTTTATAATAATTTCTAGTATACTTCATATTGGTCCAGTAACCGCGGTTGATTACGCAACGTTACTCAGTATAGCAGATACTGTTTCGCGTGTAGACCTGAAGTTTTGAATCCCAAGGTAGTTCGGTTGATCTAGAATATCCTAACAACATCTCTAAATGATATTTGAGATTTCAACTCAAAGCTTCACGGATCCCAGCAGATTGTTTATGGCGAAAACACATAAAGTTATTTCTGTAGATTTGAAGAGCTTCATTATAGGTCAGTTTGGATGATTCTGAATGTCCCAAAGGTTTATAATATTATCAAGTAGTCTTCACATTGGTCCAGTAACTGCGGTTGATTATGCAACGTTACTCAGTATAACCGATATGGCTACTGTTACGCGTGTAGACCTGAAGTTCTGAACTCCAAGGTAGTTTGGCTGACCTGGAATATCCCTATAGTATGCATCTTTAAATGGCAGTATTGACTTCAAAAGCTTCACGGATCCCAGAAGATTATGCAAAGCTGCTATCTATGGCGAAACCACATATTTTTTTCTTGTTGATTTGAAGGACACCACTATAGGACATTTTGGAATACCTAGAACATCCCAGACTACAATGATGACTACATGATGTTCTTGACGAAGGTTAAATGAATACATTTGAAAGTATCCCATATCCAAATTCAGCTTTCAGAAAAACTAGTATGTCAATGTTTTCGTTTCTTCAATCTTCAAGTTGTCCAGGATGTTCTAGGTCACCGTTCCTCAACCATGGATCTCACGACCCCCGAGTCTGTTGTCACCCCGCTTTTCATAGAAAAATCAAAGCATGCCTGCAAGTAGTTGGGGGGTCGCGAAACGAAGGTTGGGAAACTATGTTTTAGGTTGTCAATAATGTATTAAACACCATCATTTCGATTTTTATTATTAGAGGACTCAATTTAAAACAACTTTGCCGAAGGCAGTGTTCTGTGTGAATACGAAATGTGAATACGTTTTAGAACGGTTCCAAGTTTCCTAGAGATTCAAAATAAAGATGCAGAGGAGTTTAGAGTGATTTCAAGGCATTTCAGAAAGATTTCAAGAAGTTTCAGGTTTATCAGGGATTTTTATAGAGGTTTCTGAGATTATAAAAGGGCTTCACATTCTTTAAGGTGAACTTCTGGGGATTCTCAGAGGTATTCAGAGGCGTTTCTAGATGTTTCAATGCATTTCAGAGGGGCATTCGGGGTTTCAGTTGGTTCCACAGGCTTCCTGATGAGCTTCAGCAGATGCCAAGAGAGGCGTTTTAAGGTATTCTATACTAGGGAGATAAGTGCTTTTCATCGGTTTTCAAAGTGGTTCCCAGGGTTCGAAGGCTTTCACATTTTTCCAGTTGAATTTAGACTGCACAAAAAGTGTAAGTGCAGCTACCAATTGGAATCTCTCAAGCAGTGCTTTAGGGGACAAAAGAGTTGTAAATTAGGTTAAGCGGTTAAGAATAAAAAATCTCAGAAGATGAGTGTCTACAAATTCTACCTAAAACTCTACTGATTGCTAAACTGACAAGTATTCTAGTATTGAAGAACATTACTGTACTACTACTACACTTCTGTTCAAACCCATTGAACTAAATCAAGGACATGCTCGCAAAGGGGTGCCAGATAAATTCAGATAACTACACCTAACCCATCGCGACGCTTATGCGGGGTAAAATAATAATACACGATAACCTGAATCACCCCTACCGACTGTTGCTGCTGCTGCGGTTGGCTGTCACGCGAACGGAAATGAAAGCAAATGGGAATTAATTGAAAATGAAAATGAGTTTTCTTCGCCCGCCAGGACTCGGAACCGGTAAGTGCGGTGTTTGATGCGATGTATCGGCCGCCACTCACCTCAAAGCGACTGATCGCGGTTTCGCTGAATGGGTTCGATTACTCGCTGGATCCCGCCCGACACCGTTTCAAAGCGAAACCGATTTGAATTTCCACATTTGAAAATATCCAATCGACTCGGAACCCTTTCCACCTGCGGCAACAAATACTGTTTTACGACCACGCTTTTCCCATCGAACCCCATATTGAACGAGCGAGGCGAGAATCTAACCACTTCCCAGAACGGACAGAGCACCCTCAACGAGGACCACCGATGCGCGCTGAACTGTTTGGCTTCACCTGGTCGTCCCGTAGCACAGTACGACCGCAAAACTCCACTCACTCCTGCCTGATTCCAATCGTCGTCGTTCGACGGTAACGGCTCGGCGCGGTGTGGGGCCAAGGCCCTCCCGCGGCAGAGGTAAGTGCGGGAAAGCCGAGGGGACCCGACCGCAGAATAGACAACTTCTCGTTTATCTAATTTCAATTTCAACTTCTGGTGTTTAACGTTTTATTGCCAAGTGATTAGATAAGATAATTTATGGTTGACGGAACCGTGTGATGGTGAAAGGTGGTTGTGTTGTGGTTGCTCGCACCTGTTTGTCTGCTGGAACGGTTTTGTGCGAATCGGAAGACTTTCGTTTTCGTGCCGGAAGGAGCTTTCACTCCACAGATGATGAGAACGATGGGTTGTCACGTAAGAGGTCTAATCGTCAATAGGCACACAATGAAATAATCTGATTTTGTGGTCTTGTTGATTTGATGTTGAATAGCTTTTGAAGTGTAGCATCAAAGAGTATAAGATGTTATGCGCATGAAGCTTGACATTCGAGTGATTTCCTATTGAAAACTTCCGTGAAGATTAGTTTAAACGGAGATATATTGAATTGACCCCAAACTTTTGGTCGATGACATCAAGACTTATTTTACTTAACATTTTTTTTTTGCAAAGTTCGGCAAAAAGCAGTTGAAATCTGATAAAAATCAGGCTTTTTACGCTCTCATCATAAAATTTAGTCGACCCAATTTCCAGCGACACTGCCGTCAGTTTAAATTTATTTTTTTAGAAAATGTTGCAACTTCAGGCTAAGTTTACAATAAGCGTAACTAGTGATCATTATGACCATAGTTTGAGTAGCCTCATGCAACTATGTTCGGTCGAGTAGTGAATTCAATAACTGTTCAGAGTCTTCAAGAACTTCCTTGAGTTATGGTCATCGAATCTATAAGGGTAGCTATTGATCTCTCACTGTGTTACGAATAAGGTTTGTACTAACTCCCTGAATACACGCCGTGAACATTTCAAAAGCTCCCCTGAGGCACCCTGTAATTTTTCCTAAATCTCTCCTGAAGTTCTCTAAGACCCCCAGAAACCCCCTGAAATACCATAAAATACCATGAAACACCTTAAAACCTATCAGGAAATCTCTGTAGACTTTCTATAAACTCTACTGAAGCTCATAAAGCCCCCCTTAAACCTCAGAAAATTCTCTGAGACCCCTCTGAATTATCATTAAACTCTACTGAAGACGTCTGAGGTCCCCCGAAACCTCCAGAAGCTCCCTGAAACATCCTGAAAGTTCACGCAACGTGTTGAAACCCCTCAGAAAAGTCCCCTAAGAACCCCGTAGACTTCCTTCAAATTCTGCTTAAACTCTCTGATACCCCTTGAATCCCTTTGCAATATCTCGACATTCTCTGAGACTTCTTAAAACGCCTTCAAACCCCACAGGAAAACCCACTTGAGTTCTCAATAGTCTTCCCTTAAGGCGAAACTGGAAGCATTTTCTCATTTTTCCGGTTTTTGATTTTTTATTAAATAACGATGCAATATTTTCAAAATCGGATTTCGTGCACATGTAGAGTATGGATCAAGGTATCTTCTGTATTTTTTTTTGAGGTGGAAAATGTTATCCATTTTTGCAGAAACCATTTTTTTGTGAAATTTTGTTCAAAAATGGTTTCTGCTAAAACGAAAAACATTTTCCACTACAAAAAAAGTAGCAGATTATTGAAACGAATGGCCCATCAACTGTATGCCCTTGGGGAATTTCAAAAAACTTAGCCGAAGAAACCATCTAAGTATTTTCATACCTCAGTGGTACACACAGTATTGCACTGGAAGCACGACTGAGTGCGCTCTAAGTCTCAACACGAATTTTTGCGTGCACATTTTCTGCGCGCACAAAATGTGCACGCAGAAGCTGAAAATACATCGACAATGATTTTTCATAAGGGCCTAACTGACTTGATCGATTTCTCTTCGTCGACTCTCTCTTTCGCTAATAACTTGATCAAAACAAACAAAATCATTATTCTTTTTATTTTTATAGCAACATGTAGTCGTCTTCTTCGCATCTCAACCAAAAAATCTTTGGAAATCTCAATACACATTCTGTGGTAACACAAGGATCGATGAAGAGAACTCGAAAATGTCAGTTAGGCCCAAATGAAAAATCAGTGTCGACATGCTTGTTCTAACATAGACGAGTGCACCGATGAACATTGAGTTCACTGAGCCTGAAAGTTTTTGACAGCACAGCGGGGTCGACTCTCAACAACTTCTACTCAGAGATGCATCACCAAAATGCGCTGATAATATTTTTCTTTGATTTCTTACATGAACTTTCATTAAAAGTGATGCATATGCATATACACGCAGAAAAATGGCGCTTGTTTAAAACTATAAAACTCATGGTTGGTTTTCAAACTGAGAATTTACTTATTCCAAAGTTATATTTAATTGTTTTCATTTAGAGTTTATCGATAAAAACAACCGATTACCATAATTTCATATAATGTCAAAAATTTAATTTGTCTCAACAAAATAAAAACCATAAACATGGTCCGAAAGCACTTACACATCTATAAAATGCTTACCCCAACATCGCCACAACGAAGAAGGTGCAGCAAATCCATCACGCCAACTTCCAAGTGCAGCTTTGGCCGTGATGGATAACGCGCAGGTACTCACGACAGCATCCACAAAAAGTTGATCGGCTTCGCCTTTTTTTTTTAAGTCTTTCTTTCGCATCCGCTTACCAACGGTCTAAAAATAGATTTTTGAGCTGCCGCAGTTGCTGCCGTCACCAACACAATCACATTCCGGGTTTGTTAGTGGCAAAAGTGCAGTCGTTTGAATCAATCCATTATTTCATGTTGAAAATACCTTATCTCTGATTGTTTTAACAAACTGTCAAAAATTTCGACAAATGAAAATATTTGTATTATCAAACAATAGAACAGTTCAGTTTAAACTAGAAATCAGTTTGTCGCTATAGTAAACTGAAAAATCGATTGATTTGAACTAGAATTTAATTGTGTTTACAATTTATTTTTCTGCGTGTAGTTAATGCATCAGCCCATATTTTTGCAACTTCATCGCGAAAACTAGATGCAATAAATTAAACAAATTTTCAGCTGGGTAGAAGTTGTTGAGAGTCGACCCCACTGTGGTGTCAAAATTCACGGCCCGAGTGAACTTTGAGTGGGCGGTGCACTCGTCTATTTGTTTGAGCACTCTTTTTGAGTGTGCGCTGATGGTTTGTTTGTGAAAAAAGTTGCATAGTTCACCCTCGCTCTCGTTGAAAGCCGTGTGTACACACCCTTAAATGAAACAACACAGCGCACGAGTAACTTTCACGCAGCGAGCAAAAAGACAAAAGAATTTTCACGCAGATTTGTGTAACACCGGATCAGCACATTTTTTGTGTTGATCCGGTGTTACACAAATCTGCGTGAAAATTCTTTTGTCTTTTCAGTCGCTGCGTGAAAGTTACTCGTTGCGCTGTGTACATCGAGTTCTGCGTGCACCCTTAAATGAAACAGCACAGCGCACGAGTAACTAGTCCTGTTCAACGACGCAGGTTGAACTTGCTCGAAGTTGCTGCATCTTGCTCTTACCCATTTGTCATCAAACAGGTGAGAGCGGGATGCAGCAACTTCGAGCAAGTTCAACCTACGTCGTTGAACAGGACTACTTTCTCGCAGCGAACAAAAAGACAAAGGAATTTTCACTCATATTTAGATTGAGTTTAAGGGTGAAAGTAACATGAGAGAGTTCTCTTCATCGTCTCTCTCTTCTGCAAATTAAAGTGACAAGATGCAAATTCAATCGAACTTTTTTACACTTGGACGCTAGATTGCATCGCAACCTAGCGATTTATGACCTAAAAGTGCAACCATACTTGCATCTTGTCACTTTAATTTGAAGAGAGAGAGTCGATGAGAACTCTCTCATGTTACTTTCGCCCTTATTTAAACTCAATCTAGATATTTGTGTACGACTGGATCAACACAAAAAGTGCTGATCCAGTGTTACACAAATCTGCGAGAAAATTCGTTTGTCTTTTCGGTCGCTGCGTGAAAGTTACTCGTTGTGGTGTGTACATCGAGTTTTGCGTGTAGAGGGTATGTTTTTTCTTCTCACACGCAAAACTCGATGTACAGCATGCCATTTTTGTATTCAGCTGCGGTAGCTGTTGTCAAGACGCTGGGACTACGAACGCGCCCGCAAGGAGAGGGTGAAGGTCGCACACGCCCCAGCACACAAAAACCAGTGTGGATGTGACGTTTAGAGAACCGGATCGCTACATTGCGGACGAGGATCGGTCGATTAACACAGTACAAGCAAGGGAATCGTTCAACGAGGCTAGTTCGTTATGTTGTTGAAATTGTGAATCCCGCAGAACTCCGAGAGCTCACAAAAGTCAACATTACGGAGATCTTCGACACCCAGTTCTATCGCTGCCATCGTCAGATAAAGACGCAGGCAAACGTACGCTCTGCAGTGCGAGTTTGCGCCGCGCCGCGTATAGGTATCGCTTTTGTTTGTCGGTCATTCGCACTTGTTTCGTTCGTCGGTGGTGCTTTTTTGTCCAATTTAAAGCATCCAAATTACGATGAGTGTGGTGATGATTGAAAACACCGTCCAGTTTTGATTTCCAACTGGAAGCCCTCGACCATCATGGGTCGAAATCGCCCGCTTTATTAAGCAACTGGAAACGAACGTCACTCTGATGAAGACGACGTACAAAACAGCCCATGATCGGTCGCTGTTTATTAAGTTCGAATCCAAAGATGCGATGATGGACTCGCTAAGGAAGAATGCAGACCCAAAGCATTTCGTTTATGACAGTGGAATATCGGTAGAAGTGCGTATGGCTGTGGCCGGTACCAATATGCAATACATTCGCATATTTGACTTGCCGCCTGAACTGCCCGACGATATACTGTTGTCGGTCCTCCAGGAATACGGGAAGGTCGACCGAATGGTACGGGAAAAATTTCCCGCTAATTTGGGCCTCGACCATATGCACACTGGAGTACGCGGAGTCCATATGGATGTGGAGGAAGATATCCCCCCATCACTTGATGTCGCAGGTCGGAAAGCGAAAATCTTCTATGACGGATAAAAAGATACTTGCTTTTTGTGCCATAACACGGGACATCGGAGAGACGTTTGCCCCCAGCGGAAATCTCTACACAGAAATCAGGAAGAGAAGCGTCAGGAAACCCAAGCAACCAGTTCGTATGCAGCGGTCGTGTCAGCCCAAAAAGCAATATCGATAGAGGAAAATTCGACGGATTTGGATGTGATCGAGGTTTTGGAGGAGGAATTTCTCGATCGTCCCACGGATCACGAAGAAGTGGAAGAAGCGGACCAGGTCAAGGAAAATGCGTGTGTGAATGAAGCTCTTTCGGAGAAGGAGATGCGACAGAAAGAGAGCATTGAGAAATTAGAGGAAGTTGTTTATGCGATCAAGGAGGCTATTGAAAACCAGACTGCAAAGGAACGGCGGGCACATTTTGCAAATGCAGGGTCCAGTTCTGGATCGCTCCCTTAGAAAGAAGGTCGCCCGAAGAACTTTCTATTAGTTTTATTTTATAATAACAAATTTTGTTGATAAGAATATCGGCTCAGTAGAGTTTTCAATTAAACAAGCGAGCCTCCCAAATAAACGAATTAGAAAAAAAAAAATCTTCGACACCCATATACAGCGGTTAAGTGCTCTTGCGAAACGATTCCGGCGTTATGGAGAATGTTCGAAGCGGAAAGAACAAAACCGGATATGGGCCTGTCCATAAACTACGTTGACTCATAGGGGGGGAGGAGGGAGTCTGGCCAAAGTCTACGCTCCATACAAATTTCGAAAATTTTGTATGGACAAAAGTCTACGAGGGGGGAGGGGGGGGGTCTGAGATGGCCCAAAAAAAGTCTACGTAGTTTATGGACAGCACCTATTTAACATTAACAAAAGGGATTATGGACAAGGCCTTCCGGAGATTGGCGACGTCACTTAGTTCTGGGCCAAACTATGGGAAAACCCTGTCCACTACAGCGACGATGGGATGTGGAAGAGCGACAGTGACAGTGTAATGGAGTTGGAGATATTACCGCGGTCGTAGTAACCGTACGTGAGGCTACACAGTATACCAGCAATTGGGCTGCACCAGGACCCGATTTCGTGCACTATGTTTGGTATAATAAACTCACGGTGATTCCCGGGCGGATGGCGGAATGTTTCAACATGGTGCTAGAAGACCGCACACAGCTACCAGAGTTCATTACCAAGGTCACTTAGCTTCTGCCAGCGAAGGGCCAAAACACAGCTGATGAAGCAAAGTAGGTACAGGCCAATAACGTGTCTTTTGACTCTGCACAAAGTGCTGTCGTCGGTAAGAACGTGAAGGATACAAGCCCACTGCGATGCCAACAGCGTATTGACCGAGTCGCAAAAACACACAAGACTGCCAATCAGGTTATCAGAGGTGCAGACATTGTGGGTCAAGTCACCGAAAAGCACAGGAACCTGAGCATGGCGTACATCGACTACAAGAAGACGTGTGACTCAGAACCGTACGCGTATCTTCTTAAGGGGCTGTTCATAAACCACGTCGACCAAATTTTGACCATCTCAGACCCCCGCCTCCCCTCGTAGACTTTTGTCCATACAAAAATTTTAAAATGTGTATGGAGCGTGGACTTTGGCCAGAACCTCCCACCCCTCCCCCCAAAAAGTTAACGTGGTTTATGAACGCCCATAAGATGCTGCAGTTGTGCAAGATAGACGGGAAGGTCATCAGGATGATGCAACACGCGATGGGGATGTGGAGCACATCCCTACAAATTGCCGACGGAATAGCTGTGTTGCGATCCAGAACTCTCAGCATCAGGAAGGGGATATTTCAAAGCGATACCTTTACTCCGCTATGGTTCTTCCTTGTAATGAACCCCATCAGCAGAGTACTCAACCAATGTAACTATACTGCCGTTCTATGCATAAATGTCCCATGTTATACGGGAATCCCATATAACATGGGACAATTATGCGTAGAAGAGCAGTATAGCTACCAACTGAGAAGTTTGGGAAGGAGTTCAAGAATAACCCACACATTCTTTATGGACGATCTGAAGCTGTTTAAGGAATCAGTACAGAGGCTGCAGCAACTGTTGCGGCTTGTAACGGTGTTCAACAACGACATCCGGATGAAGTTTGGAATTGACAAATATCGTTCAGTTCATCTTCGCCGTGGTGGTGTTTCCGGGAGGAGATTAGGAATATAATTCTAGGCGAATCCTACAAATACCGCAGCTTCCTGCAACTTAGAGGTATTCGTTACACAATTATCAAGAAGGAACTGTAGGACAAAATCGTGCATCGTGTCAACTGTGATCTCAGGAGCTTTCTTTCAGCCGGAAATAAGTGGACCAAGACTGACCTCGAGGCGTTAGAACGAGCAGTACGAGTGGCGTTTACCAAGCACCGCATGCGCCATCCAAAGTTGACCATCAAGGAAGTCGCCCTGCCACACGCAGTAGGAGGAAGAGGCGCCATCAATATCCAGGCACTATTTGTCTCCCAGATCCAGTAGTTGCGGTTATATTTCGTATAAAGCCAGAACCGTCATGAAATGCATCGCACTGTATGTGAAGCAGACCACGGTTACAGCGCCCTGTATATGGCGCAGAAGGATTACCAGCTGAACTGCTGCAGCGTTGAAGAGATGATCGTAGCGTGGAAGCAGAAGGAGTTGCATGGGACGCACTCCCATCAACTGGAGATCGAGCTCACCGATAAGGCGTCGTCGAGTGCGTTGCTGGTGTGGGGTGACCTATTCTCGGAAACAGAAGGTTTCATGGTAGCCATCCAGGACCGGGTAATTGCAATGAAGAACTATCGGCGGTACATATTTAAAAAAAAAATCGAATGTTTCTGCAATACTTCTATTACCAAAATGCTTCTCATAACACAATCAGCCCAAAATTCAGATTTACGTACTTTGGTGCAAACAATACACCCAGAGCCCAGATTCCACACAGGGATCGTAAATCATTGCCGTTGTTGAACCTGGTTTTGCAACGCAGCAGCACAGCCAGCCAGCGACAGATGACCGTGTTTGCAGATTACTGGGTTCGGATTTCATACCAGTAGCTTCCGAAACAGTCAGGGACAGGCTTCTGCTACACTTTCGATGATGAGCATGGCAGCGAAAAGCCGTATCACAAACAATAAATGCTACTGTTGCCGTCGACGCCGTCGAGCCCGGCTGCAATCCAATATTGTACGTGCAGTTGAATCCCGGAATTTTCGGCTAGCGAAGTTGGATTTTTCTCCAAATCCGTGCGTCGGGCCTAACTTCGGAAGTGGTGCGCTGTATAGTAAACCTGGTCCGCTATACAGCGCACCACTTCCGAAGTTAGGTCCGACGCACGGATTTGGAGAAAAATCCAACTTCGCTAGCCGAAAATTCCGGGATTCAACTGCACGTACAATATCGTAACAACACCACCAATGCACCAATTTGGGATTTTGTCCAACAGCGCCAATACCCCGGCGATAGGCGGCGCTTGTTTGTATTTTTTTTTCACTCTCGCAGCTTGTCACCATCCCCACAATAAGAGGGACGAGCTCCCCAGTCGGCAAAGCTCCAATTTTGCGATCCGAAAAGCGAAACGATAATCAGTAAACATCGTAAATATGATTATTCTCTCATACCCGCGCGAGACACGCGGACGTCGAACGTTTCGGTGGGGCCAGGGAAGCACGCGGGAGCTTCACCGATGGGAAATTTATGGTTCGCATGGGGCAGCTGAGTCAATTGATGAAAAAACATGTTCAAGCGCTCGAAGGAGATATATTGGCACAGTTGAGCAATGGTGAGTTATTTATTGATCAGGGCTGCAGGGTTTCAGTTGATTGGTGAGCTCCTTGAATGGGAAAGTTCAAATAATGGCGATTCAATATGCTTCTTTCCCTAGCTGTGATGATCGATGAAAGTGTATAGTGCTTTGTACGACAGAAATTGAAGAGGTGTGGAACAAGGTTTTATTGCTCAAAATAACAGTAAAGGAAACTTATTGCCGAAGAAGCAAACCGCAGGATAAATACATTGAGGTTACATTTCGAATAAGGTAAAAAAAGAGATTGAAAATGTTGTGGGGACCTCTTTCGTTCAAGTAAGTGAAACATATTTCCTTTACGAAAAGATCCAGAACCGGTTGGAAATTGAGCCAGTCACCCTCAGTAAGGTCTTCCCATTTATGGCTAGTTTCCACCTGGTAAGTACTGTGTAAAAAGATAGGACAAGTATTGGTCACGTAAAACTTTTGCAATCAAAATTACTTAAGCGTTCGCAGTTGATAAGTAATTTGCAGCCAGAAAGATTTGCCAACAGATGACACTGTCATGCGATGCTGTCAGTCATGTTGCTAATTTTCCGTACGGAATAATATGTCGATGTATTCCGTTAGTAAAAGTGACATTTCAAGACCAACAATTGAAAAGGCCACATCAACATTGCGTAAACAAACACGTTTCTGTCGACTTAGGGCCTTCTGGGATCCACCCACGCATCTTACCACCATTAACAGAAAGCTTGATGTTTGCGCTTTCTGTTAGTGGTGGTGAGGTATGTGGGTGGAGTTCAAAATGCCTTAAGTCGATAGAAACATGTTTGTTTTCAAAATGTTGTTGTGGCCTTTTCAATTGTTGGTCTTGATTTCTCTTTCGTTTTTGTTTTTTTTCCTTTCGCACCAAAGACGTCAGTGTGCATTAAGCTGTTAGTACACAAGGGCCTTAGGCCTGTAGTACACAGGGTCAAATGTTTGACAAAGAAAGAACTCAAGAAACAACAGCAATTTGAAGCGGAAAACGCAATGGGGCCGACAACTAAATGAGGAAGCACTGCGGTACGTACTAAAAAATCCTCAAGTATGCCGGTGCGGTAAAACACAATGAACACGGATTTCCTGCGGTTAATTCCAAGTCAACTTCAGTTCGGTGAATTGTTTGTTTCCTGGAAGAAAGGAATTATGTGAGAATCTGCAGCATTGTTCTTGCTCTGTCTTGCTCTATCGAAAGAAATCTGAGGTTTCCAAGTTCTCGAAAATTCCTAAAAGAGTTTCAGGAGTTCCCCGATAATTCCTCTAGAATGTCCCCCAGGAGTTCACGCAAGCCCGTGCACAAGAGGGGTTGGGTGTCAAACCTCCCCATAACCGACGCTTCATACACTAGGCACCCCTCCACCTTTTGCCGAAATTGGGAAAACCCCTCCCTTGGCGCCACTTCTGGAATACATCCAGAAGCTCTCCTCAAGTTCTTCCTTCAAAAGATTATCAGGAATTCCACCGGAGTTTCCCGGATACTCCCGTAGGAATTTCCCGAATATTTCCGTAGGAGTTCCCCTGGAATTCCTCCAGGAGTTCCCCGAGTATTCCTCCAGGTGTTCCCCTAGAGTTCCTCAAGGCGTGTTCTGGAAATTTGTCCAGGGATTCACCAGGAAATCATCCAGAAATTCTCAGGTGCTTCCTCCAGGTAATCCCCGATAAAACTTTCGCGAGTTCCCCGGGAATGCCTCCAGAAGTTCCCAGTTAATTGCTTCAGGAGTTCGCCGGGAGTATATCCAGGAGTTCCTCGTGAATTCTTGTAGGAGTTCCCCGGAAATTCCTGCAGAAATTCTTTTGGAATTCGCCAATGAGTTTCCAAGAAATTCCTCCAGGAGTTTCCCAGGAACTCATCTAAAATTACCTATGAAATTACCGTGCAATTCTTCAAGAACTTCTGCAGGAAGGATTTCAGGAGGAATTTCCCGGAGGAATCCCCGATTGAATTTCTGGAGGAATCACCAGAGGATCTTCTGGAGCAACTTCAAAAATTCCTTCTGAGATTTCTGTAATAATTTATTCTTCCGGAGATTCCTCCAGAGATTCTTTCGGGAATTCTTCCGGAGATTCCTCCGGGAATTCTTCCGGAGATTCCTCCGGGAATTCTTCCGGAGATTCCTCCGGGAATTCTTCCGGAGATTTCTCCGGGAATTCTTCCGGAGATTCCTCCGGGAATTCTTCCGGAGATTCCTCCGAGAATTCTTTCCGTGATTCCTTGGAGAATTCCCGCGGAGATTCCTCCGGGAATTCCAGTGGAGATTCATCCGAGAATTCCTGCGGAGATTCCTCCGAGAATTCCTGCGGAGATTTCTCCGATGATTCCTCCGGAGATTCCTCCAAGAATTCCTCCGGAGATTCCTCCAAGAATTCCATGATTCCTCCAAGAATTCCTCCAGAGATTTCTGCAGTAATTTCTTCGGAGATTCCTCCAGGCATTCCTTCGAAGATTCCTTCAGGAATTCCTACGGAGATACCTCCAGAAATTCTTTCGGAGATTCCTGCGGGAATTGCTTCGAAGATTCCTTCAGGAATTCCTCTGGCGGTTCCTGCGGAAACTCCTCCAGGAGTTCCCCTAAAGATTCTTACAGTAATTTCTTCGGAGATTCCTCCAGGAATTCCTGGAAGAATTTCCGGAGGAATTCCTGGAGGGATTTTTAGAGGCATTTATGGAGGAATCTCTGGAAGGTTTTTTCCTGAGGAATTTCCGAAAAAATTACTGCAGGAATCTCCGGAGGAATTATTGGAGAAATCTCAGGAGGAATTTCTGAAGAAATCTTCGGAGGAATTCCAGGAGGAATCTTTGGAGAAATCTCCCTGATGCCACTCCAGGTGTGATCTTCAAAGAAAATCCTGGAGAAAAACCAGAAGAAACTAGAAGAGGAACCCATAAAGTAACTCCTAGAGGAGACTTAGAAAAAGCTTCTGGAGGGATTCCGGAAAAAGTTTCTGGAGGAAGGATTTCACAGATAAATCTGATAAACAATTCCTGTAGAAATCCCGAAAGGAATTCTTTGAGGATTCATATAAGAAACGCCCAGAGAAAACCTAGAGGGATCCCAAATAGTTCTATTTTAGAAAAAAAAAAACTCCTGTAGAAATCTTAGAATGCATTCTTGTAGAATTCCTAAACGGAACTCTTGGAATGATCCCGGAAGGAATCTCCGAATAAATATCTGAGTGAACCCCGGAGAATTATACTAAAGAAATCCCGGTTAAAGTTAATGGAAGATGGTTCTTCAAAACTCCTAGTAGAATCTAAGAAAACACCTCTGGAGAAAACCCTGAAAGAACTCCTACAAGAACCCATGCTATTAAATCCTGAAAAAAAAAAAACACTACATCCTTTATGGAAGGTTTCTTTGTAGAAATTCCCCGGCGAACTCGTGGTGGATGTTCCGGTGGAACACCTGGAATAATTTCAAGAGGATTTTCTGCGAAATCCCAGATAAAATCCTTCGTTTGCCAGAGGATTCATCACAAAGAATCCTTCGTGGATCTTCATAAAATTCCCGTGAAGCTTTGTCCCAGTATTTCTTGAAAAACTCCATGAAGTAACCGCCAGTGTCCCGGCAGAATTCCTCCCACCGTAGTCCGAACCCCTAAATTGCAGTATTTATAATCAGTATCTATTCATAGTTCTCGCTGTAATACCATTAAAAGTTCCCCCAGAATCCCAGCGCAATGTCTCTCATCATTATTTTCTGTGGAAAGCGTCGCATCTCCGTTGGAAACTCACTATTTGGATTTTCCCGAGGATTTTCCCCAGAAGCCCACCCAAAAGTTTTAAATTCTAGATTGAGTTTAAATAAGGGCGAAAGCAACATGAGAGTTCTCTTCATCAACTCTCTCTTCTTCAATTTAACCTTTCAGTACTCGCGCCAATTTTTGTAACGCGAGCAGTCGTGCGTTGTACTTTGTACAACACCCATACATTCTGAAATATCTAAGGACCCTGATTGTTTAGAGGAGGACTGTCTTTGGCAAATTTCATGGGCTACTTGATGCTGACAAAGTTGATTCGTAATACGTCCACTAGGCGGCGCTAGTGAGCAATATCATGTTATGTATTATATCTCAGGATCCTGATGTCTTAGAAAGATGGTGTCTTCGGCAAAGTTGTTTGGTAAGTCAACGGCTTACAGATTATTGGCCGTTTAATTGGAAATTCCACCACTAGGCGGCGCTAGTGAGCAAATAAACTTTATATCCTATGTATCTCAGGAACCTAATAACTTAGAAAGATGGTGTCTTCGACAAAGTTGTTTGGTAGGTCAAGCACTTACGGATGATTTGCAGTTTAATTTGAAAGTTCATCACTTGGCGGCGCTAGTAAGCACGTGTGTATCTCTGGACCCTTATTACTAAGAAAGATAGTGTCTTCGGCAAAGATGTTTGGTATATCAAGGGCTTATAGATGAGTGACAGTTTGATTTCAAATGCCACCACTAGGAGGCGCTAGTGAGCATGTAAATTTTTAATCTCATGTAGCTCAGGATCCCGATTAAAAAGGCACGGGACACCGTCTTCAGCCAGAGGCTGTACAGGCTGAACAGAACTTAACACTAGACCATGGACACGACATACATTACATGCACCAGTGGATAGCATGGTGCGGTTACACGCTTGGTATCGCTAACCGAACGGCCACGAAGCTCCACTTTATTCGGAAAGATGGTGTCTTCGGCAAAGTTGTTTGGTTGATCAAAGACCAAATGGAGGAAAAGCTACCTCTCGTGCCAACCTTCTAAAAGATCGAAAACTTACAGATAGTTGTCCATTTGAATCGTAATTTCACCACTAGATGACGCTAGTGAACATAAAAAATGTATATGCAATAGTTCTCAGGATCCTGGTTACTAGAAGAGAGATGGTGGTTTCGGCAATGTTGTCAAATAGGTTAAGTGCATTTGGTTGATGGGTCGTTGAAATCAATATTTCGCCAGTAAGTGGTGCTAATGAGTATGCAAATTTTATATCTTATATATTTCCGAGTCTGATTACCTGGGAAGTTGATATCTTTGGCAAGGTTGGTTGGTAGATCAAGGGCTTTCAGTTGATTGACCATTTGATTCATGCTTCTGCCACCAGAAGACGCTAGTTGTAAATTTGCAAAAGCATGAACGTGTTATTATTCATCTAGAAAAAAATCCACGAGCTGTAGATTTTTATACTTCCGAAAGTTTTCAAAATTTGAAAATTACACAACTAGTTGATTATAATTTGTTTAAATCTGCACTTGATTGATTAATTTTACATGAAGTTAAAGCGCTTAGTAAAATATTCAATATCTGACCATCGTATTTCAATATACTCTATCTTAAGGTTGTCTATGTCACGGGATAAGTACATTCATCCTTTATCTATCAAACAACAATGTCGAAGACATCATCTTTCTAAGTTATCAGGATCTTGAGATATATGAGGTATAAAATAGGAATGCTCACTAGTGCCACCTGGATGTGAAATTGCACGTCATATTTGTCTTCATCAGTTAGTGTTTGGTCTACTAAACAACTTTTCAGAAGACACCATCTTTCTAAGTAATCAGGGTCCTGAGACATATGAGTTATAAAATTAGAATACCCACTAGCGGCACCTAGATGTGGAGTTTCAAATCATACGGCTCTCCATCAGTTAGTGTTTGATCTACTAAACAACTTTGCAGAAGACACCATCTTTCTAAGTAATCAGGGTCCCGAGATGTATGAGTTATAAAATTTCAATGCCCACTAACGCCACCTAGATGTGGATTTTCAAACCAAACGGCTCTCCATAAGTTAGTGTTTAACCAACCAAACAACTTTGCCGAAGACACCATCTTTCTAAGTACTCAGGATCCTGAGTTATATGGGATATAAAAATTACATGCTCACTAGCGCCGCCTATCGGTTGAAATCTGAATTTCTCAGATCACCTCGTGAAGGCCCTTGATATCCCAAGTAACTTTGCCGAAGACACCATATTTCTAGATCATTTAGATTTTGAAATACACTAATTCACATTCAACTGTCTATCTTATCTTAAATATAGTACGTTCTTCATATTGCGATTTTCAATTTTCCGCATTATAAGGAGTTATACTGTTTTCAAAAAAGGTCTTATAATATTCCAAATAAGATTCCTGTAGAATACATTTGGGGTTGACATCGATAGAAAAGATGGTTTCAAAGTAATAGTCGATAATTCTCATGTGTTGTACAAAGTACAACAGCGCGATTAACGGAAGGTTAAAGAATTATTGAATCATTTTCCCCACAAGCGCGCGGAAAGGACATCCAATTTCAATAACATTTCCTGAGGAAACGAACGAAACGAAATTTCTGTAAGTCCAAATCGTAAACAATTTGATGCCCTTTTCTTCGCATCCTTCTGACAGCATCGTTTCATTAAATTGCTGTTAGTTAAACAAATGTCAAAATTACTTATGGAAAAGGTGGAATTTTACTTGAGCGCTCTACTTGGCAACAGGAAACATAGCTTTAATCAAATATTTCTGACTTCCTAGGATGAAAGAGCTCCCAGCAAAATTTCCAATCTCTATTTTTACCTTATTCAGAATGAAACCCCAATGTCTTAGGTCAAAATAATAGTGATATGGTAAGGTAGGGTCAGTCTAATGAGCACATTATGACGTTGAAATAACTCCACCTACAACAGAATTAGAGTGTTCTCCTTCTAATCCATCACCTAATCCCATCATTCCTAACCATTAGGCTTACCTAATTCTCTTGTCTTAATGGAAAATCACCTAGCGCCTCCATCAAAGCCTGTTCTTATCCGACATCGTCAACGTACCAACACTTCCAGGCCTTTAATTTTCCTAATCAACGTTGATGAAGAGAAAACAGAAAATAATGATAGATCGTAACATTAAACGCAAATTAAGCCTCGCGCCAGCACCCACCAGCCAGGCGAGAAGCGACCCGGTGCGATGCTATGGTGTGCTGTCGCGTTCAACTTACATCTCCTCCGGGTTCCGCCGAACACCGAACCCACCAGGATGAATCGCGCTGGTTTCTGATGAGCAAATTGCGGAATATTGAATTACCGACTCATTCCGAATAATTAGGAGCCTTTTGCGTAATTATTTTGCTTCGTTTGAGTTTGCCGTGTATTTTTTCCCCTAAGGCTTTCCCAGCAGTGCAACCCAGTTACTATTCAAATGATGACAATTTTCGTCTTTCCCACCCACCAAGAGTCTGATTCCAGCACACCTTTTGGTAATTAATGGAGGACGTGAGTTATTCAAAATCGGAGGAAATGTAAGGGTTGCTCCCTAACTCGTACCGCCGCCGCCAGCTTGTTTCACCAAAATTTTCCACGTGAAAAACGCCTGACAATATATGTTCTGGTTTGGAGCAGAGACCCACCTTCCGTGAACCGGAGAAATAAATTAAAAATGTAATTACCCACGTTCAACACACACACACACACACACACACACACACACAAACTCTCAACATGTGCGCTCTAAAATATATTGCACGCCTTGAACTGCGGTAAATCTCCAGCATCGACAAATTAACTAGTTCTCGTTTGGCACACAATCCCAATGTGCAATTGCAGGATTAATTGGATATTTCGTGGGAAAGCGACTTTCCGCCGTTTTCTGTTCGCTGCTCGACTTTCGTATGTACCCAGCAATACGTGTACCAACTTGGTCGGTACAAGATCTCGTACGGAAGTTGAATGACGTCGTTTTTGTCCACGTTTAGTGAAAGAAACTGCTGTTTATTTACCGGTAGCTTGGGTGAAAAAAAAAAAAGTACCACAATAATTTGTTCCCACAGTGCATGTTTGATGCAAATAAACACCGCACACGTTGAACTCGTGTCATTCGTAAAGCGAAGAAACGCGGGTATTACGATTAGTAATTGGAACGAGTTTTGAAGGATTATAAGCACCTCAGGCAGTCCAATTCGCGCAAAAGAAGAACGAGTGCTTCCAGTGGTGGAAAACACCTCTGAACTTTGAATTTGATGGATTCAATTTGTGATTGGAGAAATTCATATTTCTTTCCAAACCCCTAGGAAAAAAGAATGCCGCAATTTACTGAAAACCCTACAGATCATGATCTTCTTGTACAGATGAGATTTACTCTAGTACAAGTAATCAAAATGATAGAGAAAACTCACTCCGACAATTCTCACAAGATATTATTTTTCCGCAGCTTCATTTATTTTATTTTGTTTTTATTGAAAAGCCAAGATTTATATCTCGTTTTGTTATAATTTTGGTCGGTTTATAACACAGAAATTTGTTTTCTTGATTACACCATTTCACTTTTAGTTTCAATTTCAGTTATTTTAACATCATTCTGCATCTGCTTTATAACTTAAAAAGTTGATTAAAATTTGTATAACTTACAAACTTGATGTAACTTCCTAGGTTGGAAGAAATAAAGATTACAATAACACAGTTACAGAAAGTTTTGTTCAAACAGCATAAAATTTGGCGAAGCATCAACATACTCTCGCTTTTTGCCCATTTCGTTGCAACATTGTAAATTTTCTGTCTCAACAAGTAGTAGGAAATCACCCCGTAAAGTTTGAGACAATTATTTTTATATTCTAGCTGTCCAAGAATAAGAATTAAGAATCCACTGATGAGGGTGAAATCGAAGCAGTAGATCTTGACCTTGACCTGGGGGCTTCGTGGCCGTGCGGTTAGCGGCGTCAGTCGTTTAGGCGTATTATGAGTTCCACGGAGTGAGGGTTCGCTTCCCGCTCCAGTCGGAGGAAACTTTTCGTCAAACGAAAAATCCTTCACTGGTCCACTGGGTGTTCCGTGTTGTCCGTTGCCTAATTTTAGTGATTGTTCAGTCTGTGCAACCTCTGGTTGAGGACGGTGTACTGTCTTTTTTTAACCCGATCAGAAAGGTATTACAAAAAAAAATAATATATTTATATAAATTGTCAACAACTGCTATCAATATCAGGGTTCGCAATTTTCGTTTCAGGGATACGAAGCAAGCTGTTCTCACGGCGGCGGGAAAGTTTATTTTCTTTAGTTTGCTTGAGAAACACTTTTCCCTCCGGTACTTTTTTCAAGATAATTTGCGGATAATTTCTTTTCGTCTGTTTTATTTTCACTCACCAAATTCTCACGAAAATCTTTTCAAAGCAGATTAACAATCATTTTATCAAAGCCATCATTGAATTGACTTAAAACTTATTGATGGCACATACTCCGACGTTGTGTTCAGCGTAAAAGCAGAGCTGAATAATATCAGATTTCTCAGTTGACTGCTTGAGTACCTTCACTAACATTAGGAGCTGATCAATATCAAGACGATACTAACAAGCTAAGATATAACTTTTTAAACAATCACAGATCACTTTGCGGTCTTCGATAAAGTTTTTTTGCACATTGTAGGGTATATTTTATTGACCGTTAAAAACAAGAACGTAGTGAGTATAGTGAGAACGTCTGTTTGTATGTGGGTTTAATATGTCAAGATTTTGTTCTCTTACACATATTTATCGCTTGCATTGATTTTATTTATTTTCGTAGTTCCGGCGAAGCATCAAACGCTGGTTGTGCAACCCGACCAGTAGTCTCTAACGTGGTATGAGCCTATTTTCTAGTTAACCGTTCCTCAGGTTATTAAAAAAGCCGTGATGTGATGTGTCGCATGGTACATTTGGTTACTTTCCGGAACAGGTTCCGGAGCACCACCGGGTCTCCCAAATATAGTCTGAGGCAATATCATTGCTAACGTACATAAGGTTACCTAAAAAACCACGATTTGATTTATCTTATGCATGGGTATGTACAAAACACTTTTACATTTGACCACTTCCAGTGGGACACCCAGAACTAGTTTCGGGACACTACCGGTTGTCTAAAATATGGTCTGAGGCTATGTTCTTACGAATCGATCATCGTGTTATCAAAAAAGGGTCTCCAGTTGGCCTAGTGGTTAAGGCTATGAATCGCCAATCCGGAAACGGCGGGTTTGATTCCCGTTCCGGTCGGGAACATTTTCTCGACTTCCTGAGCATAGTGTATCATTGAACTTGCCTCACAATACAGTATTGTTCCGATTTTATCACGCCCCTTTTCAAAAATGCTTTTAAATATTCAACCAATTCCATGCGCATTTTTAATATTTTTATCGTTGCAAATCGCGCGTTGAACATTCATCTTGTAGAAGACGGGAAGCACTTGGTCTCAAATGTAACAGTAAATTATTAAAAAATGAAGGACTGACGCGCTGAGGGCGTGATAAAATCGGAACATTACTGAATACAAATTCATGCAATGGCGGGCAATGAAAACCCTTCAATTATTAACTGTGGAAGTGCTCTAAAGAACACTAAGTAGAAGAGAGGCAGGCCAAGTTCCAATGCGAACGCCGAGCTATAAAGAAGAAGAAGAAGTTATCAAAAAAGCTGCTATGTGATGTACTGTCAAACCCCGCGTATTCATCACTTTTTAATAAGACACTTTTTAACTTGTACCCCGCTCATTCGAAATTTGTTGAATTAAAAAAAATGATCAAATGTCTCAGTGTAATACACTGTAAATACGAATGATACGATATTGTGATGTTACTTACACCCGCAGCGGCTCCTCGTGCAGCTGCTACCTCCGAAAGTTCTAATTTGGTGCATTCCGACACCTGATCCGTTTGGTGATCAACCGCAGTGAACCTCGGAAGCCAACAATCGTAAAATGTACAAGCTATCAATTCGTACCATCACAATATCTGTAAGATTTGTGTTCAAAAACAAATCATACAATCTAAACAAAACTAAAATAGAGTTAGTTTATCGAATTGAAAGTTTACACAGGTAATTTGACAGCAATCATTGTCGAATCAGCGTGGTTTTATGGTACGACACGCATGGATTTGATTCAATTTCACATTTACAACTTTCGGTCTTAGACTAGTTTCATGCAAATTGTTAATCAGTTATCCTAAAAAGTCGCAAATTGATGTAATGCATGTATGGGTTTGGTTCATTCGTGCATTTCGCCAGTTTCGGCGAGGCACTCGAATCTGGTTCCGGAACACTACTGACCTGAGACTTTTTTCTTGCTGACCGTTCTTCGCGTTATCGAAGAAGCCGTTATTTAGTTGCTGCGTGTATGCGTTTGGTTTTTTTTTTTTCTAAATTTGACCACTTGCGTCGGGGCACCTGGAACCGGTTTCGACACACTATTGGTTTTCCAAAGTATGGTCTTTGATTTTTTTGTTAACCGTTTATCAGCTTACCTAAAAAGTCATTAAATGTGTCGAATTTATGGGTTTGGTTCTCCTTTACATTTGACCACTTCCGATGGGGCAACCGTAATCGGTTGCGGAACACTACCGGTTGTCCCCAATATGGCCGGAAACTTTTTTTTTTGTTAAATCAAGATGCCTTAAAATCCGCGATTTGATGTGTCGCTTGCATGGGTTTGGTTCCCTTTTATATTTGGCCATTTCCGGCGGGACACCCGGAACCGGTTCTGGATCACAACCGATTCAGATATGTTCTGAAAATATTTTCCTGCTTACTGTTCATCAGGATATCAAAAAAGCCACGATTTGATATGTCCCTTGCATGGGTTTAATTAACTTTTATACTATGCTACCTCCGGCGGAACATCTGGAACCGGTTCCGATATGGTCTGAGAATGCTTTCCTGCTAACTGTTCATCAGGTTATCGAAAAAGCTGTGGTTGGTTTGATATGTCACATGCATGGTTTTATTTCAATTTTATATTTGGCCACTTCCGACGGGACACCCGGAACCGGTTCCGGGACACAACCGGTTCAGATATGGTCTGAGAATATTATCCTGCTTACTGTTCATCAGGATATCAAAAAAGACACTATGTATTTGATATGTCGCATGCATGGGTTTGGTTAACTTTAATACTTGGCCACTTCCGGCGGGACATTTGCAACCGGTTCCGGAACACTACCGGTTCCGATATGGTCTGAGAATGTTTTCCTGCTTACTGTTCACCACGTTATCGAAAAAGCCGCGGTTTGATATGTCGCATGCATGGGTTTAGTTCACTTTTATGTTTGGTCACTTCCGGCGGGACACCCGGAACCGGTTCCGGGACACTACCGGTTCAGATATGGTCTGAGACTATTTTTCTGCTTACCATTCATCAAGTTATCGAAAATGCCGTAGTTTGATGTGCCGCATGGATGGGTTTGTAGCGTTTTCATATCTGGCCCCTTCCTGTGGTAGCGGTCCGGAACACCTAAATGGCCATAACTCCGGAATGGCTGGACCGATCTGAACCATTTTCAATAGTAAACAATGGGACCAGATTCCGCGTCGAATGAACCGTCGGTCAATAAAATCGTTTGAGGTTTACTGCCAAAAATTGATGTGAGTTTTTTTGTACACACACATACACACACACACATACACACACACACACACACACACACACACACACACACACACACACACACACACACACACACACACACACACACACACACACACACACACACACACACAACACACACAGACAGACCTCACCTCAATTCGTCGAGCTGAGTCGATTGGTATATAAGACTTGACCCCTCCGGAGGCTCTATCAAATTTTCGTTTTTGGAGTGAACATATAGCCTTTCGGTACACCTTGGTGTACGAGAAAGGCCAAACATTTTGGTCCCGCCGATTTTTTCACTGCTGAAGATGTTGTACGGCGTGATGCTGGCATCGCAGTCGCCGCTGCCCTAATAGGCTTCTAAAGTCCTATCGGGATTCTTGTTTCAAACCACAATATATGGTTCAAGAGTACATATTTACTCATTTTTTGACGTTTTTATTAACCATAGTTGAAAATATATAATTTTTATTTTTTTAGCCTTTTGTCTCGTCCCTAGCATATAACACATACTTTGAGTGATTTTTTTTCACCGTGTATGTCAGATAGGAACATTTTTGAAATCCCAGTGCGAAAAATGTCGAGCTGAGTCACACAAGGTTGACCTCAAATGTCAAAGTAGAACTATTTACCATTTAACTTATTTCGAATTTTCTCATTATTCCTTTGTTTTTCAAGTTCGAGTAAAGTACAATTCCGATTAGAATTCCATGCTTGATCGTATTATTCAATATAAGCGAGATTTCGTCTTTAATTTTAGGACCCTATTACCCTACTCGCCGCTGCTGGTGAAATGTGATTCGGCGCTCACCTTCACTCCCAACATTCTCTCAAGAATTCCTCCAACGATCCTTCTTAGCAAATTTGCAACTTTCACACATTTTATTCGAGGAAACTTTAAGAATACTTCCATAAATCCTTTTAGATATTTCTACAAATTTTCTATCAAACTGTTATCCAAGATACCCTTCGAAAATTGCTCACAGCTTTCGCTCTGAAATTTCTCAAAGCTGAAGAAATTCCTCCATGAATTCTTTGAAAATCTACCTGTCCGATGATGTAGAAATACAAAATGTTTATTGGAAAAGGTTGGTCTTGATTAATAACTGCTGAAATGGTTCTTAAAACACTAAGCTGAGAAGTAAATTTTGTCCCATTCGGTAGTATTTTTTCTGATTTTTTTTTCAAGAATTCTTTAAAAGTGTACTTTAGAAATGACTTCTTTGACATCTTTTTCAAGGATTATTTTAGGAATTCGTCGGATTTCTTTTGTGAGCACTTGTATCAAGAACAGTTTCGTGTAACATCCTTCACTGCCTGTTTTTGTTTTAGACACGGACACTAATAAAAATCATATGCACATACGACTAAGAATGCTTCAACTGCACCTCTAGAAAATGAAGTGATCTATCAAAGCGGTCTTCTCTCTAAACTTCTGTAGTGTGTTTGTGCCGAGTGCCAAAAACAATCAAACAACAAAGCAAGGATTATTGAACTTTAACTACGCAGGATATTACGATGGATGATCAGAACATATTAACATTGTATCAATCTTGTGCAGATGGTAACCTGTTACAAACAAATTCTTTACAATTAGAAAAAAACTTAGGTTTTTGATGAAACTAGATACATATTTGAGCATATAATTAGAATTGATCTGATTCAGCTATAAATTGTGTAAAAGAATAGTAAACACGGTTTATCGTAACATTTTCTGTCCATTTATTCACGGCAGCGGACGAATATAGAAACTTTGTGCTACTCTCTGGAGCCGTCGTTGTCGCTTCCGGTAGATGTAATTCATGCTTAGACACATGTGTCTACCTCACGACTAGCCGCCCACAACAGTGCAACGGAAGTTTTTATCCTTATCTGGCGACGAGCGAACTTCAGAATGGTTTTAGAAGTTAGCTGCTTTCTTCGCCTGAATCCTGCCTCACCTCGCCGGACGACACCTTCCTTGGTTCGGAGAGTAATGAGAGAAGTACATGAAGATGTGCACCAGGCCCGTGCACAGAAGTGGCGCCAAGGGAGGGGTTTTTCCCAATTTTGGCTAAAGGCGGAGGGGCGCCTAGTGTATGAATCGTTGGTAATGGGGAGGGTTTAACACCCAAAACCCCCCCCTTGTGCACGGGCTTGATGTGCACTGTGTGCAATTGAGCACACAAACACACTCACGCGTCCACACACGAGCTGTGACTCTGGGCTGGGTGCAATTAATGCCTTGCATGCCTGCATCTTCCGGTTGACTGCCTTTCCTGTCTGGGTGCAATAAGGACAAAGTTGAAACTTAATTATCACTTGTCACACGTGTGTGTGCGGGACCACCTTCGTTCGGTGTTCGTGTCGGAATGGCGTTTGCGTGGCCAGCAGGTGAATCGACTTTTGTTTAATGATAGTTCTCCGGAGGAGTTACTTCTTTGTAGCAAAATTGGTTTGCTCCGGGTACTGTTTGCTTAAAGTCTGCCGCCCACCGAAAGAAAGCAGGTTCCAAATATTGGTACAATGTCTTTCTGGTTGATTGCAACCGAAATGAAACCAATTTAGAAACGATTTGGCTTCGATCCAGAAAGTCCTACAGCTGTCAAACAACGCCACCACCACTGACTGTTGTTGGTATCCCGACCAAAGTCAGCACTCGGACGGTTCCATCGATGTGGTTTCGTAGCGGGTGGAATGGAAGCTACACAAAAATCACACAAATAATGGGATCCATTTGGCCCCGATACGCTCGATTTCTAACAGATCGAAACCCGCAAAGCAAACCCAATCGGTGCCGAAATCGGATACGGTCAGGGGTGCCTTCGGGGGTGGTTCCATGGAACAACCATCAACAAATATATTTCATTTATCTATAATTAAATCTCGAAATTATGGTTTTTGTCTCTTTCGGATTGGAGCGACCACATTTTCAGCCTGCCACGCCGAACTGCGCTGCTGTTTGTGGCGCTGTGTACCACTCTGTAGCTTTTGATGGCCGATAAGCATCGCTCGCAACTCGATGAAAGCTAGCATTGTAATGTAATTTAAATTCGATGCTTTGCTTGTAATGTGGTTGTCCGATTAATACCGATTATTGCCGAATTTGGTTTTAAATCCTTTGTAGGGAATCTCTTGCTGATATGAAGAGTATGCATTGAAAGATTGTTTGGCTTAATCCAACCACCAAAGGACAGGCCAAAAACGTTTGTAGAAATCCATGCACTACATAGCTGACAGCAGACAAAATATAACCCCCATCTGTAAGCCTGAGCGTCTGTTCTTCAGCAGGAGCGACTAACAACAGCGTTTGTCTCCCATGGTAGATAACGTCCAAGTCCAGAGAATGACTATCGGCACTTCTCCGACGTCAGGACCTATCGTGGTATGTACGAACATTGACTATGCCCACTATCTGGTAGGTCAAACTGCGATCAAAACTTTGCGACTTTAACTATGTACGGTAACGGTAACAGCCACGGTACAAACTTGAGAGATTGAGGCATCGCATCAGCATACGCGCATAATCTCAAAGCAGCGTTGGCAGACAAGGATGAACTCTATGTGGCCCCTCTAGAGGACAAGATAAAATAGCAGTATTTTCATTTTTGTCAAGACTGTGGAAAGCCTTCCTCCCAGAATACCTCCAGAGGACTGCAGGAGTACAGTGAAAGCAGCTATCAAAGAAGTCAAAGTTAGTGTCGAAGAAGAACGCAGTGCGTGTGGTAATGCTGTAGCATGGTACCCGGCTGAACGTGAAACGGTACAAGCGAAAGCGGAAATAGCAAATCTACATAATTCGGAAGCATAAAGCGACAAAGAAGCAGAATCAGAATGGTGTACAATATTGCGTAAGCGAATCTCACCGGGGGCTGGAACTCATGCATATCAGTGGTGCCATCGAGGTTACTCCAAAATATTCATTGAGTAACCAGCTCTTGAGATATGTAGTATAAGGTTTAGTTCCCAGTATGAGCACCCTTTTTTTTTTTTTTAACTAGTTCGTTTATTTATGGCTCAATCGCGTGTAACGCTTTACGGAGCCGAGATTCATTTTTTGTATTCTATTACATACAACGTTATTGCTTTCTTATGTCAAGGTTAGTACTGGGAGGAGGCCAGGGTACTCGTGGCTGCTCGAGGTTAGCGGGTCACATAATTTTTAAGGAAAGGCATGGTCAGGATAAGGTTTCAGGGTTTACAGTAGCACATCCGGGAGGTATAATGGCTTTTGGCGTCGCCTCTGGTGTTGGCATGGGCTTGTCACGGATTCTCATCTGCCGGATGGCCAGGAACATAACACAAAAGGACAAACACAGAGAAAAAAAAACTGAAGCGAAAAAAAAACACAAGGAGATTAAACCTTTATGCAACACATGCGAAGAAACTCATAAATGGACCGCATATAGATTAGATCGCGGGTTCCCAACACATCTCTTACTGGAACAAAGGGTTCTCTACCTCGGGCCTCAAGGGTATCCAATAGTAGCGCTCTGGAGGCGTCATTATCCGGGCATTGCCAAACTACGTGGTCGATGTCATCATAACCGGAACCGCACTTAGTACAAAGATTGTCGAGCGCAAGATTTATTCTATGCAAATGTACGCCTAGCGAGTAATGGTTGGACATGAGTCTTGACATCACGCGTATGAAGTCTCGACCTACATCCAAACCGTAATGCCACGCTCGCAAAGAAACATTAGGAATAATAGAATGTAACCACCGTCCCAGTTGGCCATCTCGCCAATCATGTTGCCAACTTTGAAGAGAACTTTGACGAACCAAATAGAAAAATTCATCATGTGATATTCTTCTATCATAGATCTCGCCTTCCTGAGCGCCCACCTTTGCGAGAGAATCCGCCTTCTCATTGCCATAAATTGAGCAATGTGAGGGGACCCATACAAAGGTAATCTTGTATGATCTTTCGACCAGTGCATACATCTGCTCTCTTATTTTTGTAAGAAAGTAAGATGCATGCTTTACAGGTTTCATCGACCGGAGTGCCTCAATAGAACTAAGGCTATCCGAGAAGATGAAGAAATGGTCTGCGGGCATATTGGAAATCATCCCCAAAGCGAAGTCAATTGCTGCCAGCTCAGCAACATAAACAGAACAAGGTTCTTGAAGTTTCCGGAAGGCGGTGGAGTTTTCATTGAAGACACCGAAGCCAGTGGATCCATTTATTCGAGACCCATCAGTAAAGAATCTCTTGCAGGAATGGACATTTTGGTACTTTTCGTTAAAAATGCGAGGAATGGATATACACCGAAGTTGATCTGGTATTCCCTGAATAGCTTGTTTCATGGACAGATCGTATTTAACAGAGGAACTGTCATTGGTGAAGTGTACACGAGGAGGATTATAACTTGGTAGGCTTATATCAGATGACATGTAGAACAGATAGATTCTCATGAATTTTGATTGAGTGTTCAGACTGAGCATTTCTTCGAAGTTTTCAATAACGCGTGTGTTGCTCACTCCACACTTGATAAGTAACCTTAGCGAGAGTTCCCAGAAGCGGTTCTGGAGGGGTTTCACCCCTGCCAGGACCTCTAGGCTCGCATTATGCGTTGAGTGCATGCAGCCAAGGGCAATACGCAAACAACGATATTGAATTCGTTCCAGCTTTATTAGGTGGCAGTTTGCTGCTGAGTGGAAGCAGAAAGAGCCATACTCAATAACAGAGAGAATAGTCGTTTTGTAAAGTTTTATGAGGTCTTCCGGGTGAGCACCCCACCATGTTCCGGTAATTGTGCGTAGAAAATTGATCCTTTGTTGACATTTTTGCACCAAATACTTGATTTGGGTACCCCAAGTGCCTTTTGAATCAAACCAGACCCCAAGGTATTTCGAAGTCAAAGATTGGTCGATTTCAATTCCCAAAAGATTGAGTTTCAGTTGGGCTGGGTTCCGCTTTCTAGAAAATACAACCAATTGAGTTTTTTGCGGAGCAAACTCGATCCCCAAATCTCTTGCCCAGATTGACAGATTATTTAGAGAATTTTGCAATGGTCTTTGCAACATTTCTGCATGTGGGCCTTTTAGAGAAACCACAGCATCATCTGCAAGTTGTCTTAGCGTGCATTGTCCTTCCAAGCAACTATCAATGTCTTTCACGTAAAAATTATAAAGCAAGGGACTTAAACATGAGCCTTGGGGAAGGCCCATGTAGCTAATTCTGGAAGTTGTCAGTTGTCCGAGATTGAAGCTCATATGTTTTTCTGACAACAAATTATACAAGAAATTATTTATAATTCCTGGAAGTCCACTATTGTGCAGTTTTTCTGACAATATTCCTATGGAAACTGAATCAAAGGCGCCCTTAATATCCAAGAAAACTGAAGCCAGTTGCTCCTTTTCCGCATAGGCCAGTTGAATATCTGTTGAAAGCAACGCTAGACAATCGTTTGTTCCTTTGCCCTTGCGAAACCCGAACTGTGTATTTGAAAGCAAGTTATTCGATTCGACCCAATGGTCGAGTCGCGATAAGATCATTTTTTCTAACAATTTCCTTAAACATGATAACATAGCAATTGGGCGGTATGAATTATGATCAGACGCTGGTTTACCAGGCTTTTGAATAGCTATTACTTTGACCTGTCTCCATTCTGGCGGAACGATGTTGTTCTCCATGAATGAGTTGAACAGGTCTAGTAATCGTCTTTTCGCGATATCTGGGAGATTCTTAAGAAGATTGAACTTGATCATATCGCGTCCCGGAGCGGAGTTATTTGATGAAAGAAGAGCCATAGAAAATTCCAGCATAGTGAAGGGTCTGTCCAGAGAACCGTCTCTTGAGGATGTATCCCAAGAAATCGGTTGTGCTGGGACTGAGTCTGGGCAGACCTTTTTCGCGAAGCTGAATATCCAACGGTTGGAGTATTCGTCACTCTCATTAGAAGAACAGTGGTTTCGCATGTTGCGAGCCACTCTCCAAAGCGTTGTCATTGAAGTTTCTCTAGAGAGGCCCTCAATGAAGTGTCGCCAATAACTACGCTTTTTCGCTTTCAGCAGGTTCTTCAGCTGTTTTTCGAGCTTAGCATACTCTTGATAAAGATCTGAAGTACCATGCCTACGAAAAGTTTTGAAAGCATCAGATTTTTTAAGATACAACTGGGTGCAATCATCATCCCAGCCTAGTGTGGCTGGTCTTCTTTTGAAGGTTGCACTTGGAACTCGTCGTTTTTGTGATTCTAATGCACTCTTGTATATCAGTTCAGACAGGAATCGATACTCATCCAAAGGTGGGAGGGGGTTGAATGATTCGATGCCAAAAGATACCGCTTCTGCATATTTTTGCCAATCGATATTCCTTGTGAGGTCAAAAGGAACCTGAATTGGTTGGTCTGACCTTTCACTATTATGCTTTATGGTGGTTATAATGGGCAAGTGATCACTACCATGAGGATCCTCGATTACCTTCCACAAGCAATCGAATGATAGTGAACTTGATCCCAGTGATAGGTCGAGACGACTTTCTTTGCCGTCAGATGCAATACGTGTCACTTCACCTGTATTTAAAATGTTCAAATTGAAATCGTCGCACAAATCATAGAAAATTGCCGCTCTATTATCGTCATATGGTTCGCCCCACCCTGTACCATGTGCGTTCATATCACCCAGAATTAAAACTGGATGTGATAGTGTAGAAACCGCATTCCAAAGATGACGGCGGTTAATAGAAATTCTTGGAGGAACGTAAACGGAAGCTACGCAAAGATCTTTACCCTTTACGTTTATTTGGCAAGCGACGATTTCTACGCCAGGATGAGTTGAGATTGGAATTTTATAAAATGAGTAACTTTTTTTGATCCCCAAAAGTACTCCTCCGTAATGATCATCTCGGTCCTGGCGAATAATGTTGAAATCGTGGAAGTTGAGTTCATCTTCAGAAGAAAGCCATGTTTCACAAAGTGCAAATATATCACAATCAGAGTTGTGAATCAAAAATTTAAACAGGTCTAATTTAGGTTTTAAACTATGACAGTTCCACTGTAGTACAGTGATCATATCTTGAACCTCGGTTGATGAATTATCCATCAAAAGATATGATCGAAGCAAGGAGGGGCCATGATTGTGTCAAATTCCGAAGATACTCTTCTACTGCTTGGAGAAAAATGTCTAGTATGCCTCTGAAGGAGTCGGAAAGTCCGAGGGCATCATATAAGCGATCCACGAGGGCCCTAAAAGTGAACAGTCCTCGTTTGGGCTTGATAGGTTTTGCTGAAATGCGAGGAGCTTTTGTGGCTTTTTTCTTGCCACCTTGTCGAGAATTTCTTTTTGAAGTATACTTAACAGTTGGAGGCGGAGGTTCTAGGTCCTTGCTACAGCAAGGAACTGCGCCATCAGAGACCTGCTTCTTCGGAGTTTTTAAATTCCCTCCGCCTCCTTTGGTAGTTGTCAAACTTTTGAGGGAAGACTTTAAGAAAACCTTTCGGCGCAATCCCGGAGAAGATGGTGACTTCCTTTTTCCGGATGCGTGTACCTCCGAAAAAGATCCACCCTCATCAGTTTCGCCATCGTCCTGATCATCGGAAGACAACTCCTGATAAGGATTTTCAACTGGGACAGCTGACTCAGACATTATAGCGGGCGGATTCGATGATTTCACCATTTCCGCGTATGTCTTCTTGGAGCGCTTGATTATGGAGCGACTCTCATTTTGAATACGCTTTTTATAGGCCGGGCATTTTTGCAAGTCGTGAAGTTCTCTACCACAGTAGCTACATTTTTCAGCTTCCTGTGAGCAAGACTCGTCGAGATGAGCTTGGTTGCATTTGCCACAACGGGGCTTGTTGTCGCAAAAGCTAGCACTGTGACCAAACTGCTTGCATTTGGTACAATTAAAAACCTTCGGCCTAAAAAGACGTACTGTGTAAAAAGCATTATCAATTACCACAAATTCTGGGAGGACGGAGCCTGGGAATGTCACTCGAAAAGCCCCTGACGGTGAGTAAACTTTCTTGTCACCTTCCATGGATGCCTTTTGAAGAGGTTTGCAATCAAGAATACTCACATCAGCGATGGACCTATTATTGAACCGGCCTACACCGGTCTTGATGGCGTCGCAGGTCAGCGTTTCGTCGAGGATCTTCCCCTCCACCTCCACTTCTCGTGCATTTATGTATAGGGCATATTCACATGAGAACAACTCGTGCTGGACAATTTCATTTGCTGCTTTGTAACTAGGTGCGGTTACACGCAGCTTGGACTGTTTCACTTGGCGAATAACAGTCCCGGGATACTTACGCGTCAGCTCTCGAGAGATTGAGAGCACATTCAAAGGTTTGCATTTGCGCCGGAAATAGACAACCCAAGGCCCAGGCGAAGATGGCTGGTAAAACCGCGTCCGAGCAATAATATCTTTAGGAGGCGATCCGCCTCCATTCGGATCGTCCATGTGGTAGTAGAATCTACCACAAGCAAAAGACGATTGTCTATTGCAAATTAATTTTTATATTGACGCACACTATATGACACGTCAACTAAATGATAATAATAATAAGCAAAGGGAAGACGAGAAAAAAAAGAAAAAAAACTATTTACAACTTCTCAAATCAACTTTCAAAATAACTTTTATTTTGACGCACACTGTATGGGGCGTCAATATAATAATAAAAAAAATAAACGAGAAGAAAAAAAATATAAGCAAAAAAAAAACAAACTATTTACAACTTCTCACTTTGACCCACAGGTCGTGAGTTGAGAACCACTGCTATGGACTAGCAGACAGACAACTATCACTTGATCACGTGATAGACTGCGGCGGTTCGGTAACAATAGAACGAGAGCGTATGTCGAAAATACTTATCCACAGGCTGTAGGTAGCTTTTCGATGATGACGACTCGGGGGCACACACAGAGGGGAGTCTGTTGCTGTTGTTCGTCGCACCCTCCGTACTCGCTGCCGCTTTCGATGTTGTCGGGCCCACGAACGGTGGCGTGGGTTAATAATTGATGGTGGAATCGTACACAAAAATGTGTCGACTTCCTTCACGACGATCGCGATTCGCCTAAGACAAACACTTTCGTCCTCGGTGGGGGAAAACGCGGGATATAAAAAACCACTTCTGTGGAGAAAAAAACTCCACCGGCTACGGAAACGATTGTCTGCGATGGAGACGCGGTAAACACAACCGGCTACTACAAGCGATCGGTAAGGAATGGTATGAGCACCCTTGCAAATGTACGAAATTTATCCCAAATATGTATTTTTATTTTCTTTTTTATGCTCCCATGCATATAAGTAAATCCCGGGTAGACGAGAATATCTAAATCATATCTCAAATCGAACACTTTTTGCTGTCATAGCTCGATGTGATTTTGATGAGTTATTCAAAAATCTAGTGAATATCTCACGAATAGCTCAAAGTGATATGATGTCAGTTGTTGTTTTTGTCGAAATAGCTGAAAATTTCTACATAAGAACAAGTTTAGCTCTTCTGCACGAAATGGAACACATACACCCATAGAGATGGCTCAATGTTAGTGAAATACCATGTGCCCCTTTCTGAGCTGTGGATACGAAGAACCGCATGCTCTTATTCCCATGTCATTTACAACAGCGAGCCACAGTTGAGTGGTAAGCATCACCGCTTGTGAATCCTAAGGTCGTAGGTTCAATGCTGGATGCTGCCATTTTTTTCATTTTTTTTTCTTGAAAAAAGTGACAAATTTTGTCTGCTATTGTTTTGATCTTGTAATATCTTAACGAGCTATTATTGAGTAGTTCACCATATTAGATTTTGCTATTATTTCTGTTCTTTTACCTCTTATATCAATCAAACCAATATCAGTTTTTGCTCTTCAGTAATTCAATCAATCATAACTGAATATGCTATTCATCAGATTTTTTCACCTACTCGGGATAGCTTCACAATGAAGTTAGGAATTGCTTTAGCAATACTGGCTACAAGAAAATCGCCTATGTGACTTCTTTAATGCTCTTGCAGCTTCATTAATAAAAGAAAAAATAGCTTTCTGATTGTTTCTGCTCTCCAATACTTGTACACTTTTTTTTTGTGTTATTGAACATTTTTCTTTCGCCCGTAAATATTCTGAGTATAAAAAAAGGAAAAGTCCCATGTATGACATATATTGCCTATATGATTATATCCATATTCAAGTTTTTGTGTCGTATAAGAAAAACCAGTTTTGTGATTTTTAATGGATGAAAGAGCTTCTTTTATAGTGAGTATTCATAAGGTTTTTAATTTTGGCTACGCCCTCATAAATATAAGAAATGTGACCTGAGCTATTTTTTTAAAACCTTGTGTCTTAAAACATTACAAATTTCCAAAAAACAACACCTTTTCAATACTGGGAAATTTTTATTCCAGCCTCCTGAGTATAATAAAACCGTCTGTATATTTTTTTTTCAAATTCTTCTGCGTTCTCACAAACATAGAATAATTATTCATGTAAATAATTGTGCTTCCATATTTATCGGAAAATGTTCTTTTTAAACCAGGAAAATTCGCCTTTGATTTTTTTTGCGTCTGCATCTGTATAGAAAAAGTTACCTTCGTGAGTTTTGCATTTTTTTTTGTACCCACACTCATTGAAAAAGCTTGGTAGAAATGGATTTTCTTTCAGAGATTTCTTAAGAAATCCCTTCAAATAAAAGATATATTTCAGGGATTTCGTCAGAAATTTATTCGAGAATTGCCCACAAATTGCCACGAAACTTTTCCAGTGCTTCCTTTAGAAAATTCATAGTTTCCTTTAAAATTTTCCTCAAAGTTTTCTAGAGATTATTCCTGAAACTAATTTAAGAACTTCAATATGAAGCCTTTTCTGGATTCCTTCTGAAATAGATCCGTAAATCTCTCTAGGAATGTTTCTAGGAATTCCTTTCTGAAAGTTTTACACGAATTCCTTTTGAACTTCTTTTAAAACGTTTTCCATGGATTTCTTAAGAAATTTCCTTTAAATTTCATTCAGAATTACCTTTAGAAGATCCTCCTGAAATTGGGATTTAAAATTTTGAAAAATTTATCGATTTTTTTATTTTATACGAAAGAGCACCTTTTTCTGAGTCATTATGATTTTTTTCAGATTTTTAGAACTTTATTTAGGCACCTAAAATCAATTTCAAAGAGATTTAAAAAAATCACCTTTTGACAGCTGGGCAACTGTTTGACAGCTCCCCCCAGTACAAAATGCGACGAGGGGTGATTTGACAAATCGCTCCCATACAAACTGCAAATTGATTTTTAAATAGGTTCCCGGGCACCAAAATTCATGAAAATTTGGATTTCGGCTCAGTTTGGCATGCAGATTCAGAATATGGAATAATCTCAACACCGCTAAAGAAGCCAATTAACCCAAAAACTCCACTAGAAAAGGGTCTATGCGTTTCCTCATAAGATTCTCTATAGATTTTTTTAGAATTCCGGGTAAGAATTCGTGCATGAAATCATCCACGGATTTCTTAAAAAAATCTGAAAGCTCAGAGAACTCTTCAGGGAAGATTTCCATGGATTCCTTCCAAAATTTCACCCAGGGGTTACTTTTGAAATTCTTCTTGGGATTCGTTAAAAAAAATCTTCGGAAATTTCTCCAGGATAACTGTATTAATACTTTCAAAGAAAACCTTCCAGAGACTTACCCAGGTTATTCTTAGCAAATCTTTTGCGAACTTTTTCGTAAAGGTAATTCTCAAACAATTTCACTTTAGATTTGTTCAAAAAAAATTCACAGATTCTATTGAAAATTGCTGAACCAATGTGTCCAGAAACTTTTTCAGGGAATCATCCATAAACTACTGCAGGAACTCCTCCAGAGATTCTTGCATAATTGCTTTCAGTGATTCAGGCAGGCATTTCTTCCTTTCGCGAGGAATTCCCCCGACATTTCTTTTAAGGATTATTCTATGAATTCCTCCACAAATTATTCAATGATTTTATTTTTCAGAAATATTTCCATGGAATTTCGTCAGGAATTTTCTTAGGAACATTTCAATAGTGTTTCTAAGGGGGATCTTTACAGGGATCTTTACGGAAGCCAATCTAGCCGTTTATCCAGGAATTTCTACAGGAACTCCTATAGAAAAGCGTATGTGGATTACTCAATGAATACTTTGAGAAAATCGTTTTCATCGAAAGATTTTTTCTATAATTTTTCTAAAAATTTCTAAATAATCATGAAGTTTTAAAGAAATTCCTACTGAGATTTCCTTAATAATTTCCCTAGAATTTGGTAAGATATTTCGCCAAGGATTCATTAAAAACTACTTCCTGAGATATCTACGAGTAGTCAACTGGAGATTTCTTTAGAGATTTTTTCAGAAGTTTTTTTTTTTCATAATTTAAGCAATTTCTTCAGATTTTTTCAAAAGTTTTTCCATGGAGTTTTTTTTTACAGAAATATCTCTAAATATTTAAAAATATGCAGGGGTTCCTTCACAAATTTTTATAAGAGTTCCAGAGACTTTTTTTTTTAAACTGGTCCTGCGGTTTCGTCAGAAATATGTTCTGGGATTCCTGCAATAATTAATTCAAATATTCTTTCAGAATATTTCCAAAAATTTCACAAAAACCGCTAAATAGCACTGGAAAGAACCAATAAATTAATCCATTACATTCCTCTGTTGAAAGAATCTTCAAAAGAGTACCAAGAAGAGCTGGAGAACCCTCTGCACATATTCATAGAAGAATTGTTTGACGTTTTTTGAAGAATGACTAGGAATGCATTCTTATTTCTGCATGAGTTGCTGTGCTGAGAGAATTTTTGGAGAAATCCCTGAAGCATTACCAAAATAAAAAGGAATTCTGAAAAAAACCCTGATGAAATGTCTCAATAAATCCTAACCAATCCCAGTTGGAGAAATACCAACACCAACCTGAGAGAATCTCTGATTATATCTAGCTACTCTTGAACAAATAACTGATCAAATTCCAACAATAATTTCAGAAAGAGTTTCTCAAAAAAAAAACAATTTCTAATGGAAACCTTACAAGAATTTCTAAAAAAAAACTACTAACCTCTATGAAAAAAAAACAATCTTCAAACGTTGCACCGATAGAAGAAATACTTGAAGTGCTTTAGAAATGCCTAGAAGAACTCCAAGTGAATTCCCAAAAAAAAACAGAATTTCTAGCGGTGTTCCTGGAGATATTCCTTCGTTCTAAAAGAATTATCAGGATAATTTTTAGAGGAATTCTTGCTGTACTAAAAAGAAACTCCTACAAGAATTCCTCTTCCACGATAATTAGAAATATTTACGATAAAATAGTGAAAAGTTATTTAAACATTTTCATGGAGGTGTTTTCCAAAAATAATATTTAATTGAGTGCAATATTGAAGTCACTTCCATGGCGGCGTGCAAGTATAGGGGCGCTGAAATTTGGAAACCTTGTCTACCCAGCTTTGATTTTACCATTGATTTTACACTCTTCAACATCATTCTAAAGTCGGGTTTAACAGCCAAGGCACGATTTTCACGTAATCTATTCGATTTGTCCTGTTGAAAATGCTTTGACATCCATGTACATAACAGAACATGTGCTCGATGAACAAATTGAGATTTGAATTATGAAAAGAAATCCACGTACTCCGGCGAGACTCGAACTCACGACTCCCAGTTCGCTAGACGGGCGCTTCTATTCCTTCAAGCTACGGAGTCACTCGACTATCTCCGTCGCCAGCAGGTCTAGAACTGAACTCGATTCCACAGTTGCATATGATTATCTTCTTTTCCCAATCCAATCCTCCTTCGGATGGGATTAGATGAACATTTATCACATACACTGTGTGTCAAAGCGGGAGAGGAAATTATTTTTAATTTTCAAAAGCTTCGGGCACTGCCTCCCAATCACTTATTGGTAGATAGTCGAGTGACTCCGTAGCTTGAAGGAATATAAGCGCCCGTCTAGCGAACTGGGAGTCGTGAGTTCGAGTCTCGCCGGAGTACGTGGATTTCTTTTCATAATTCAAATCTCAATTTGTTCATCGAGCACATGTTCTGTTGTGCACATGGAAGTCAAAGCATTATCAACAATGTAATTCCCACATGGCTCGGTCAGCCAAAGCAAAATCAAGAAATTGACAATTATTCGATTTGTGTTCTTTGCGGAGGATATAGGTCATAGACATTGGAACTGTTGCAAAGCAGTACAGTGTACACCCACCTGAAACGCGCAGCAGGACTGTTGGTGAATGCGCCAAACGCCAAATAACAACACTGCAAGCTTGGTGTTCGCTACTGATGCAGTTGGCACAAGGAGACGTGGAGCGCAGAGAGCACGATAAGCGGGTCAGTTGGAGATTTACTTGGCAAGCATTGGGCGTGACCGAGGATGGGGAACGTGTTAGCCACAAATCGAGCACATACTATTCTTGAGTTTTTCTTATTTTAATGGTGATATTGAGCAAATAAATGTATGCATGTATAAGTGTATGAGGTCTCAATAACCAACTCACCAAAGTATTCAGACAGTTGCCCATTCCATTGTGTTCAACTAGTAGTAACGAGAAGTAGATAAAACGAAATTTATTGGCCGCAAAGGATGGAAATGCGGAGCGAGAAAAAAAATAACATTCACCACATCTATTGTAGCGAACCCATTTGTTTACTCCAATCAAGCGTAACCGAGTGGCTGGAGTATTGCTCATACCTTTCGATTAGGTCGTTTTATTTGAGGCGAAAGCACTACCGACTACCTTCACCCAAACTCCCGCTTCCAGCAGCACAGAGAGGAAAGCAAACTGCATTATTTCGCTCGACTTTTCCGAGCTAGTGCTAGGAAAAGCTATAGGTAGTGTTCAAAAAAGTTCTCGGGAAAATTGATGACCATCGCCGTCGTCGTCGTCAGTGGTCGATTGTTACAGTCAGTGTCGATCCGATACAGCATCGGGAGAAGAAAAAGGCATTGTATGCTCTCCCATCATTGCAATGCAAATGCCAAATTTCTAGTGCGGATGGATTCATGATATCCGGTCTTTTGTGTTTTTATTTTCCATCAGCCCTCTCCGATATCACTACTGGAAAAACGTTCAAATTGTGCGAGAGGCGTGTGGGGTAATGGACCTTTCGCTTCGGGAATTATCAAAGTGAACGCACAATAGGGTTTTCATGTAATTCCCGTCTATGCAAGCACTGATCAATAATGATCGATTTAATTCTTGTGCCTCGCCTTACATGTTATGGTCAATTTCAATACAATTACTGATTTAAAAATTAACTTCCATATCATGTACAAATATTGTAAAAGAACTCCAATTTCCTTGAAATAATAAGGTTGTATGTATAAGTGTTCCTCCAATTCTGTTTCCGTCAAACCTACGTCTATTTTGGGCACAACCTGAATTCAATTCCTGGCACACCTTTTACGTGACACTATGGTACATAGGGTGGTCAAAAATTATGATTTAACAGTAGTTGTTCAGAAAAGTCGGCCAAATGCTTCGTAATCAAAATCATGTCATGTGTTCAAAGCACGATTGAGCAGAAAGCTTTTACATTGAGATGGATGTAGCATTAGAAAAACGATCAAAATATTTCAATTATTATTTTTACCATGCAACGAAGAAATCTTTCTCTGTGGTTGTGAAATACGTTGTTTCGTATAGAGAAAATCCACGCACACATCTGCTTGCATCATCCCTAGGCAAAGACAGCTTGTTGTTTACATTTTACCGACGGGATGTTTTGATTATTTGAATAGCTTTTGCTGCAATCTGCAGCAGTGAAATCCTACTTTGAAGTGCCACAGAGTTTTTGTGCGGTGTGAATTGAAGGTTGGTGCATCAAATGGAAGGTTGAGGAACGTGGAGCCTCGTAGCCGTGTGATTAGGGTCACCAAGCTTCTAATCGCACCATGCTATGGGGTGAGGGTTCGATTCCCGCTCCGGGCGATGAAAATTCTCGTGAGAAAAGGTCCTTTTCCGTATCCACTGGTGCATGCTCCGTGTGTCCCTTGTCTAGTGTTAGGTATCGTTTAGTCTGGAAAGCCCAGACACCAAAGTTTTCACTCACTCACGCGAGCAAGGATCTATCACAAAAAATTATCCGGATAAAGTAGCCTGTGATATTTTTCTTGCACCCATCGACGATAGAATAGGCTCTCACTTCGGTTTTTTTGCGTGATAAAAGTATGCTCTATCCAACAAGTCCTCATTCACAACTCGTTTGCTCTCTCAGGAGAAAATGGTTGCTCAGTCTGCACCAAACCACGTTTTAACCCGTTTGACGTCTGAGCGATCCCGTGTTATCTAGATAGCCATGAAAACAAAAACATTTAATCTAAACACGGTACCACTGAACGTCAAATAATTGATTTCGTGCATCGTAAGAGACGTTATGTGCAGTTGTGTCATCGAGGTTACTCCAAGTTACTCACGAAGCTCTTGAGATAAAAAAAAAATCTCAAAATGAGCGCCCTTGCAAATGCATATAGGAAAAATAACCTATGTATTTTTTACATTCTGTTTTTGATTTTTCATTTCATCAATTTTATTAAAGAATGGGGAATTTTTCTTCCTTTTTTCTTAGGTATAAAAAAACTACAACTTTTTCGATATTTTTGGGCCTGCATAAGGGAACTTCCCAGTCAACCAGTGATCGTATAAGATGTTGCATCAAATGCTAAAGTGGAGGCGATATGCGTACTTTTTACATGCGCCTAAAAGGAGGCATGTACACATATGACCTCCACTTTATCATTTTATGCAACATTTTAAACGATTACAAACTCTGTGATATTTTGAGACTTCTTCCAAGAATTCCGCTAGAAATCCCTCCAAGTGAAATCAATTTCGTAAATTCTTTTAAAATTCGTCGCAGGAGTTCTTCACAAATTTATTCAAGTAATACTTTTAAAGCGCACCAGAAATTGCTTCACGAGTCCTTCAAAAAAATCTTTCGCAGATACATTCCAAAATTTTCTCTAGAAATGTTTCGCTAAATATTCCTACAACACTTCTCAAAAGATAATTTTGGAGAAGGTTACATGGAATTATTCAGAAATCCTAGAGAGATTTCTTCAGAAATCTAGCGAAGGATACATTTTAAAAACCATCCCCAGACAATATCAAAATTTCATCATGATTTCTTTCAAAAAATCCTCCAGGCATTTTCTCGAAAATTTTTCAGAAAATCATATAGTGGATTTTTAAGAAATTCGGCTGGGAATGTGTAGGGATGTTCATATGAAATTTCAGGGATTACTCTAGAAAATCCATAGTTTTCTTATGTTTTTTAAGGTTTTTTTAAAGCCTTCCTTTGCTTCCTTCATCAAATTCAGAAATTCCTCCAGAAATTTATTTCAGAAAGTCTTTCGCGGATTCTTCTTGAAAGTTCTTTTAAAATATCTTGATTGGTTTAAAAATACCTCTAAAATTTGATGCAGAATTTTCTCTTGAGGATCCTCTAGGAGTTTCTCAAAAAAATCCTAAAGAAAAGCTATCATGGATTCGCTCAGAAATTCCACCATAAATTCTTTTGAAAATCAGCAACAGAGACTTCTAAGGGACGAACCAGCCAAGGGCTGAAAGTTTCTATAATAAAAACAAATCAAATCAACAGTGACTTTTTTCAGGAAATTTTCCACAGATTCCTTCAAAAAAGCTTTCAGCGATTTCTGCAAAAAATCAAAAGCTAAGAATTTCTCCAAAAATTTCGTTTAAAAATCTTCCAGTCCCCTTCAGAAATTCTTCCCCCAAAAATTATCCGAGGACTTGCGATTTCTCTGGGAATTTTTAGGAAATTCTCTATAAGGTTCATCCATTAATCTGTTCAAGAATTCCTTGAAGGGGCCGTTTATAAACCACGTAGACTTTTTGGGAGGAGGGGCGGTCCAGCCAAAGTCTACGCTCCATACAAATTTTAAAATTTTTGTATGGAAAAAAGTCTACGAGGGGGGAGGTGGGGTTCTGAGATGGCTAAATTTTGGTCTACGTGGTTTATGAACAGCTCCTAAGAAGTATTCTCTGTATTCCTTCCAAAATTGCTCCATGTGTTCGGTCTAAAAATCTACAAAGTTTTTTTTTTCAGAAACCCCTATAGTGCTTACTTCAGATTTTGTCCATGGGTTATTTAAGGAATTTCTCCAGTGCCTTTAGGAGTTGATTAGGAAGTTTTTCTAGGCATTCGTTTATAAAACTCCTCGGAAATTTCTATTTGGATTTCTTCAGAATTATTATTATTATCTTTATTTACGAGATTTTCAGCCCTGGGCTGGTTCATCTCGGATTTCTTGAGAAATTCTTTCAATTTTTCTATCATAAATTCCTGCTTTTTTTTTTAAAGAACATCTTTTAGAGATCACTTCAGAAATTTGTTTACGTATTTGCGGTGCGCTGCTTTGCGTTGGTTACGTATTTCATCAGAAACTGCTCTAGGGATTCAATTCAAAATTTCCAAAGGTATGTGTACTAGGATTTCTCCAAGAAATTATTTATAAAATCCTCCAGGAGTCCGTCTAGAGATTTTTGCATAACTGTTTTCAGTGATTTGTCATGAATTTCTGCAGAGATACAGGAGTTCATATAGCGTTCCTCCAGATAATGCTTTACGTATTTCGCTGAAAATGTATCCGGTATTTCCTCTAAGAATAACTTCAAGAATTTTACAAGGGTTCTTCAAGAGATTTATTCATAAATATTTACTAGAAAATTCTCCTAAAAAATCTTAAGAAATTTCTCAAGATATTTTTGTAGAGATCTTTACAGTAGCATCTTCAGAAATACATCTACAGATTTTTTCAGGAATACTTCCAAAAATACTAAGTATTTCTGTTTTTTATGGTATTCCACAAAGGAGCCGTTCATAAACCTCGTAGACTTTTTGGGGGGAGGGCGGTCTGGCAAAAGCCTACGCTCCATACAAATTTTAATTTTTTTGTATGGACACAAGTCTACGAGGGGGGAGGTGGTGTTCTGAGATGGATAAATTTTGATCTACGTGGTTTATGAACAGCCCCAAAGGATTTTCTGAAAAGTTTTTATAGCTATTTAATCAAGAAATTATTCAAAAATTCGTCCTGAGATTCCATCAAAAATTTCCCTGAGATTTCTTCAGATCATCCTCGAGAGATGTATGCATGATTCCAAAACCTCACAAATTTATTTAAATATTCTTTCAGATATTTCTTCTCGGATTCCTTCTGAAATTCCTTTAGGCATTTCTTCAAAAATATCTCCAAAGACTTCTTCAGATTTTGTGGGATTTCTTTAGAAAATTCAGATATGAATTTCTCCAAGAGTTTATGCTTGTTTTTTCTTGAAACTTCACTTAAGATTTCTTTTAAATTCGTAAAAAAATATTTTTTCAATTAATTCCCATGAATTCCTTCATGTATTCCTTCCTAGATTCTGTGGCCCCATCCGAAACATATCTTGGGATTCCTTCAGAGATTCCTGCTGAAATTATTCCCGATATTTCTCCAGAATTTTTTTCAGAAGTACTTCTAGAAAGTGAAATAAAATAATTGGATGTCCTTGAAAGATCTCTGAACAAATTTGTTAACAAATCTCTGGAGGATCGTCTGTAGGAATACTTTAAAAAGGGAGATTTCCAGAAGAAATTCTTTGACATTTCTTTCATGGGATTCATGGACGAATTCCTGAAGTTCTTAAGGTTTTTCTCAAGAATTCTTGAATGACTGCCTTTTACAACACGTGGAAAAACTCCTTCTTCCTTAATTCCTAGAAAAAAGTAGTCCCAACGAAAAATTGCTTGAAAAGTGTCTGGGGATGATCCTGGAGAAAACTTTTGCAAAGACTCTGAAAAATGTCTGCAGAAATCTCTGTTGACAGAGAAACCAATGAAGTTCTGAGGAATCCCTGAAGTAATTTTTGCAGGAATCCTTGGCAGAAATACTAGAGATATCTCTGTAGGTAATCATAGAAGAGTTTATTATTCCGAAGGGATTAATGCACAAATCTACTGAAGGTAATTTTTCAACGCCAGAAACAAATCCTGGAGGAGTGATTTAAAAAAACCACTACAAAATTAAATTTTTGAAGGAAGATTTGAAAGAATCCTTGGAATAACTGGAAAATCCTTTGCAGGTATTCATGGAAGAATAGAGTAACTTTTGCAGGTGTGAACTACTGAGAGAATCGATGGAGAAGTTTCTGAAGCATCACCGGAAAAAAAACTTAAAGAAACCCTGAAGAGAGGTTTTTTCGATTATATGGAGTAATACCTGAAGGATCTGATAGAGAAATTCCAATGTTTGAATTATTAATGGAATTCCTTGAGAAGTTTCTGAAATAATCCACTGATAAATTTTCTGAGGAATTTTCAAGAAGAACTTTAAGAAAATTTTCAAATATAAACTCACGGAGCAATCCCTTAAGAAATATTTTTTCTTTTTTTATATATGTATTAACGAGATTTTCAGCCCTAGGCTAGTTTATCTCGGGACCCACACTTTACTTCCCTTCCGAAGGAAGAACCCACATTTTGTGAGTTTGTCGGGAGTGGGATTCGATCCCAGGTTCTCGGCGTGATAGTCAAGTTTTCTAACCATCACACCAGATCCGCTCCACTGAAGAAATATTTGAAGAAATTAGAAATAAGTACATGATGGAGTACTTCTGTAGTAATCCTTGAAGGAATATTCTTAAGAATCTCTAAAGGAATCCCAAAAGGAATTTCTGAAGGAATTTCCGAAGAAACTATTCATGAAAAGTTTCAAGATGAATGTTTTGAGAAATGATTTGAAAAAAATCTTGAAGAAGACCTAAGGCAAGTTCCTGGAGAAATTTCTGCAAGAATCTCTGGAAAACAATCCAAAGAAAAACATGGACAGAAACGCACTCTAATGAGATACTTGGAGCAGTCTATGGAGGAATTCTATCTGCAATGATTCTAGAAAATCTTGCAAAAAATCATTCTACAAAAGTTTGGAAAAAATTGATAAATTTTGAGAAAATCTCTATAGGAGTATCTGGCGATGTCCTTGGAGGTAATCGTGAAGAAAATAATAAATAAGTACATGACAGCAATCCATTGTAAAATAATTCTCGGAGGACTCTAAAGAAGAATTTTATATGAACTCATAAGAGGAACTCCTGCAAGAATGTTAGGCGCCATATTGAAGTCATTCCTATGGAGACGAACCAAAAAAAGGGGCGCTGAAATTTGGAAACCTTGAGTAACCAGATCTGATTCTACCATGACAGCACTGGTTATGTGACTCGCCAGACGGATTTAAACATTTGAAGTTTTGTTGTTTATTCGTGCATGGAGAAAAAGAGAATTATCGTGAGCACTTGAGTGAGAGACTTTTATTTTTCCATGATGAGTCATGATCGCGGAGGTGGATAAATCCGTGGAATTTGATCATGTGAGTGAAAAATTAAATACCTGCAAAGCCTCTGGCTGAAGACGGTTTCCGTGTCTTTTAAATGAATCTGGCGAAGTAAAAATTGAAAAAGAACAATTCGGCAAGCTGCTGATTTAGTGCGATTGCTTTCGTCGTACGCAAAATGAGAAAAATATTTGGACGAATCATTTTACACTAACTTCCCACGTATTGCTTTGTACTTGGCTCTATAAACCACCGCTGCTTGGCTGAAGCAAACACACGGGGGTCGTAAATTTTCAGAAGATCTATTTTTCCAACCGACGGACTGGCTGGTGGATTTCTGTTGTTGTGATACGAATTTGAGTGTGCTTTTTTGTACAATTTCATTTCCACAGATAGACTGCCACCACAGTGAGATGATTCAGATGCAGGGTCTTTCGAACGCTGCTGCTACTGCCGATAAATAGTAAATTGCTAATCCTATGCTGACCTACTCGATTGTGCGGCTAGCGGCAGTGCAAGGCCTGTCAATGAGATAGAGCGAATCCTGATGGATTCATTGGAGCTGTACTTCATTCTCCTCGTGCCTTTCCCTGCAAAGCTCAGCTGAAAATCCCTCCCAACATCCACGGAACTTGTTTATTGGGCCATAATTTGTGGGTGAGTCTTTATCGCTCCCGCTTGCTCGTCGTGAGAATGGCCAGTTGTAAAAGAGGGGAATTAGTGTGTTTTATGCGATTGCTTAAGTTTTAGTCGCCAAGGGTGAGTGTTTGCAGTTTCCTTGGTGCAAATAAGCGAGATTGGTGGGATCTCCGGAATTAAACGATGGTGGAAATTAATCGGTCCAGTGGAAATAACTTTACTTAGATGGTTCAATTCAATTAACAATGGGGTAAAGAGGGGTTATCCAAGGGAGTTCAAACAAAAAATGGCCATTCCTTGAACAATGCATGAGATCCACTAACTGAAGCAATAAAGGATTATGCGCAGAGAATAAAATTTAATATCACGCTGTGAAAAGAAATATTTCGAGATCACACAAAACACACCTTTTAACACACATTGAAATTATCCTTTTAAGGTATGTTGTTATGAGATACCTAATTATTCCATTTGCAAAAAAAAAAAATAATTTCCGAAATGTTAAAGTAATCTCTCATTACACTTTAAGAGATGACAAACATTTTTGTTCAGCAAGATCTGTGCAGACTTTAACGCGCCCAAATTCAAATGCAAGATATTGATACTAAGGAACAATACTCGAAGTTATTGAATTTATATGAGGTATGTTGTATAATTGAGCTAGCGTCATTGATTGAATAATCATATCTACTGGTTATTCACTTTGCTCATCCAAAGAGTGGATAATCTCATACTATGAAACTAGAAAATTCATAGCCAACACTCTAAGATAACACATAGATATGTCCCAGAAAAGTACTCCATTCCCCAGCGATATTTATTTGACAGCAGACACGATTTATTGTGGCACATCGCTTGAAGAATGGCCACCCACATCTAACTTTGGCAAACGTTGCTGCAATCACGATATCTGCTGGATTGCATCGATATGGCAGCCGAAGCTAACCACCACTCGATATAGGACTGAAAATATGTCATTTGTGTCCGGTATCGGATTCCATTCGATCGACAAAAGCAGCATCAATGACATGATACAAAAACTAATCACCGATGACGAGTTTTTTTTTCGATGTGCTTTGCAGCAGCCAACTCAGGTTTCGCCATATCGACAATGGCGTTGTACCATTCCAGCCGCCCGAAGCGACGTAAAAGTCCATCACTAGTGTCATGCGGAAGTCATAGGTATCAATCTTTGATTATGAATCGTAGGCAAGCCCGATGCTATTTGGTTTGTGAGCTGTTTCTCTCGATTGGGCCCCAGGCACAAGGACGCACCATGAGCGACAATAACCGGGAACACTGATCGAAACGAGAGATGGCGATGCATGTAGGTACAGTTTGTGAAGAAAATTAAGGCAACAATGCCAAAGTGGGTCTCCAGTTAGCTTAGTGGTTAAGGCTATGGATCGCCAATCCGGAGACGGCGGGTTCGATTCCCGTTACGGTCGGAAAAATTTTCTCGACTCCCTGGGCATAGTGTATCATTGTAATTGCCTCACAATATACAAATCCATGCAATGGCAGGCAAAGAAAGCCCTTCAATTAAAAACTGTGGAAATGCTCAAAGAACACCAAGTTGAAGTGAGGCAGGCCAAGTCCCAGTGTGGACGTCGAGCCATAAAGAAGAAGAAGAAGAAGAAGAAGATATGTTGAGGTCGAGCAAAAAATCGTTTTTTTTTTATTCTTTTATCTTAAAGTATGGGTTCTTAAGAATGCTATGTCAAATTTTCATAGAGATCCAAGCAGTCAAAGCAAAGATATAGCGTTTTGTGCATCGCTTCCTTTCGGGCACGTAGTGCATACTTGAAACTTCAAACACGATTATCTTGGAAGTATGTTTTCCAAAAACGTCGATGCGGTGACTACGATTGCGAAAAAAGTTCTCAGCCGATTTCAACCGATTTTTTTTGAGTGTTCGATATTCATGTGTTGTATCCTTGGACGATCAGAATATTTAAACAATTTTTTAGGGGACGATTTTTTTCCAAAAAAACCTTTTTTCATGTAAAAAATGTATGAAGAAAATCATAACACTGATATGATTTTTTGTAAATGTTGATCGTTCAAGGACACTACACATGAATAGCGAATACTCAATAAAATTTAGTTGAAATCGGTTGAGACCTTTTTCCCCAATCGTAGTCACCGCATCGACGTTTTTGGAAAACATACTTCCGAGATAATCGCGTTTAAAGTTTCAAGTATGCACTACGTGCACGTAAGGAAGCGAGTCACAGAACGTTATACCTTTGCTTTTACTGCTTGGATCTCTATGAAAATTTGACATAGCATTCTTTACAATCCTCCTCCTCTCCTCTTCTTGGCGTAACGTCCTCACTGGGACAAAGCCTGCTTCTCAGCTTAGTTAATTGAGAGCTTCCTCTGCCAATGACCATTTTGCATGTGTATATCGTGTGGCAGGCACGAAGATACTCTATGCCCAAGGAAGTCAAGGAAATTTCCTTTACGAAAAGATCCTGGACCGACCGGGAATCGAACCCGTCACCCTCAGCATGGTCATGCTGAATACCCGTGCGTTTACCGCCTCGGCTATATGGGCCCTCCATCCATACTTTTAGATAAAAGAATAAAAAAATATCGATTTTTGCCTTTCTCGTACACCAAGGTGTACCGAAAGGCTATATGTTCACTCCAAAAACGAAAATTTGATAGAGCCCCCGGAGGGGTCAAGTGTTATATACCAATCAACTCAGCTCGACGAGTTGAGATGATGTCTGTGTGTATGTATGTGTGTGTGTGTGTATGTATGTGTGTGTGTGTATGTGTACAAAAAGGTCACCTCATTTTTAGATAGTAAATATGAACCGATTTCAACGACCGATGGTTCATTCGACGCGGTATATTGCCCCATTGTTTCCTATTGAAAATGGTTCAGATCGGTCCAGCCGTTCCGGAGTTATGGCCATTTAGTTGTTCCGGACCGGTACCCTAGGAAGGGGCCAGATATGAAAATGCAACAAACCCATGCATGCGACCCATCAAACCACTGCATTTTCGATTATCTGATGAACGGGAAGTAGGAAAATGGTCTCAGACTATATCTGAACCGGTAGTGTTTCGGAACCGGTTCCGGGTGTCCCGCCGGAAGTGGCCAAATATAAAAGTGAACATAACCCATGCATGCGACACGTCAAATAGCGGCATGTTCGATAACCAGTTGAATGGTGTGCAGGAAAGTAGTTTCAGACTATATTTGAACCGATAGTGTTCCAGAACCGGTTCCAGGTGTCCCGCCGGAGGTGGCCAACTAAAAAAGTGAACCAAACCCAGGCATGCGACACACCAAATAGCGGCTGTATCGATAACCAGATGAACGGTAAGCAGAAAAATAGCTTCAGACCATATCTGAACCGGTTGTATTGCAGAACCGGTTCCAGGTGTCCCGCCGGAGGTGGCCAACTAAAAAAGTGAACCAAACCCATGCATGCGACACATCAAAGAGCGGCTTTTTCGATAACCAAATGAACGGTAAGCAGTAAAATAGTTTCAGCCCATATCTGAACCGGTTGTGTTCCGGAACCGGTTCCAGGTTTCCCGCCGGAAGTGGCCAATTATAAAAGGGAACCAAACCTAGGCATGCGACACATCAAAGAGCGGTTTTTCCGATAACCAGATGAATGGTAAGCAGTAAGATAGTTTCAGTCCATATCAGAACCGGTTGTGTTCCGGAACTGGTTGCAGGTGTCCCGCCGGAAGTGGCCAACTATAAAAGTGTACCAAACCCATGCATGCGATGCATGAAAGAGCGACTTTTTTGATAACCAGATGAACGGTGAGCAAGACTATATCTGAACCGGTTGTGTTCCGGAACCGGTTCCAGGTGTCCCGCTGGAAGCGACACACAAAATAGTGACTTTATCGATAATCAGATTAACGGTAAGCAGGAAAATAGTTTCAGACCATATCTGAATCGCTAATATAGTAAACTGACGAAGTTGAAGTGGTGAATCCTGCTGAATGCGTCTTATGATGACCGAAGTATAGTAGGTCGAAACGCTTAACGCTAAACAAGCTGTTTATCACCGATAATCACCAATCAATCCTCTAAATAACATATCTGAACTGGTTGTGTTCCGGAACCGTTTCCAGATGTCTAGCCGGAAGTGGCCAGTTTGAAAAGTGAACCAAACCCATGCATGCGAAATATCAAATCATCAAAAATAATCGATAACCAGATAAACGGGCAGCAGGAAAATAGTCTTTGACCAAGCTCTGACCACACCTAAGATTACCTGCAGTGTCGCAGAATCAGGATTAGATGCATCGCTGAAATTACAACAAAACAAAATCGATGCAAGCGATACATATGCGTAAAAGAACAAAATCTTGATAAAAATTTAAGCGATCTTGTCAAATCCCACAATTTTCCTGCGGCGTAATTATACAGTAGAATGAATCAACGTTGTATGGGAATTTTTTTATTTTATAGCACTTAAATTACTGTGCACAATGTTGATGCAACTGGTTGAGCCATCGCACTCTGTAACACCGTTGAAATTTGAATTGATTTTATTATGGGAAATTTTACTTGCTTGCACTTTCTTTTGTCAAATTATACATGAATCTTATACTGCCGTTCCACGCCCAATTGTCCCATGTTATATGGAAATCCCATATAACATGGGATAAACATGCGTAGAACGGCAGTATAACCATTGATAATAAAGTAAAAGCTAAAAATGCTGAAATGTCTTGATAATGTTCGGCATCCAGTGCTAGTGAAGGTGGTCAAGCAGTCAACTGAGAGGTTTAATATTTTTCAGCTCTGCTTATACGTTTAACATAATACATAACATAGGAATATGAGCCATCAATAAGTCTCCAAATTCGATTATGGCTTTGATAAGGTTCTTGCTTTTCTGAACAAGGCTGACACAAATTTCGATTTTCTCTTAAGTCAAGAGGGGTCCCCCCTTCGAAATTTTGGATCGAACATTTTAAAAAGACACGGACACCGTCTTCAGCCAGAGGCTGTACAGACTGAACGAAACTTAGCACTAGACAACGGACACACAGAGTATGCATTTTGAGGAAGGGCACTAATGAATAAACCAATAAATTTTTAAATTTTAAGGTGAAGAGTCCTCCAGAAAATTTATTTCCAAACCCGACGAGTAAAGCGGTTCTGCTTAATTGTTTGAGTATTTTTTTTTTATCAAATACATTTATTATTTATCAACTCCACCCCCTCATTGACGAACGAGCACTGTGACAAAAGAAGAAAATGGTATTTGTTCCATTCTAGAGTATTTTCAGGATTCAGGAACACTTCGGCTTATGGCGACGGAAATATCTTAGAGTACATATTCGACGAGAAAGGCGCTATCACCACTAGGTGGATTAATCTGGGTTTTATTGTTTTCTTTTATTTTTTTCGGTCATCATCAGAAAAATTCCGCCGCCCGTTCGTCGGAGCAGACAACACAGAGAAGTTCTTGTCTTTTTGAACAACTTTGTTGAAGCCGACACATTTTTATCTGCTTTTGTTACCGAGATAGAGAACTTAAAAACTTTACTTGATAACTAACGCCACCTAGGGAGCATTCATTAAATACGTCACGCTATAATTTTCGACTTCCGCCCCCCCCCCTCTACGTAAGGGTTTTTCCTATACTTAATATATTGCTTAGGGGCCGTCCATATACCACGTGGACAGAAAATTCATAGTTTTTGACCCCCTCCCCCCTCTCCGTGGACAAGCGTGGACTTTTAATTGACCCCTACCCCCCTCCCCTTATGTCCACGTGGACATCCGGATTTTTTTTTTATATTTCTTAAATAAACTGATAATTTATTTTGATTTTTTTTTTTGAACAATGTTTTTTTTTATCAGTATTAACGAGATTTTTAGCCCTAGGCTAGTTCATCTCGGGACCCACGCTTTACTTCCCTTCCGAAGGAAGAACTCACATTTTGTGAGTTTGTCGGGAGTGGGGTTCGATCCCAGGTCCTCAGCAAAAATCAATGTTTTGCTCGACCTCAACATATATAACCCCTTAAGCAAGTATTATGGTTATCGTTTATGCAGGTTGTAAAGCGTTGGGTTCTCATGCAGCCACTATCGGTTCAAATCCGGTGGCTGGCATATTTTTTGTTTAGGTTAAAAAAGTTGTTTTCTCCAAAATAATGACAATTAATCTTCATTGAAACTCAATGCTACTGATCTGGGGTCTTCAGTTAGACTAGTGGTTAAGGCTGTGGATCGCCAATCTGGAGATGGCGAGTTTGATTCCCGTTCCAGTCGAGAACATTTTCTCGACTCCTTGGGCATAGTGTATGATTGTACTTGCCTCACAATTTACAAATTCATGCAATGGCAGGCAAAGAAAGCCCTGCAATTAAAAAATTGTGGAAGTGCTTAAAGAACACTTAGTTTAACCCATTTCCGCCCAGTGATCTATTTATAGATCAGATGCATCGAACGCCCAGTGATCTATTTATGGATCAGTAACTTTTGCGATAACTGCGGAGAAATGAAGCATTTTGGAAGACTGGTGTCTTCAGCAAAGTTGTTGAGAAGATCAAGGACTCTTCGATAGGACGTAATTTAGTACGTATTCGCTCCAGTAGGTGGCACTAGTGATCACCAAACATTGTGCTTTGACAGGTGTTTCGTCAACAGCCATTGCCAATACTGTCGCCTTCGTATCTTGAGAATCAGACTACATAGAAAAAAAAATATTTTCAGCAAAGTTGATCAGGACATCAAGAGCTATCCGATAGTGAACTAGTTGGTTCTAGGTTTATCCGCTAGGTGGCGCTAGTGAGTCCTAAAAAATTTAAACCTCTGTATCTCGAGAATCCGACTACATAGAAGAATTTCGTTTTCGGCAAGGTTGATCAGGACATCAATAGCTATCCGATAGTGAACTAGTTGGTTCTAAGTTTATCCGTTAGATGGCGCTAGTGGGCTCTAAAAAAATAAACCTCTTTATCTCGAGAATCTGACTACATAGAAGAATTCTGTCTTCGGCAAAGTTGATCAGGACATCAACAGCTATCCGATAGTGAACTAGTTGATTGTAGGTTTGTCCGCTAGGTGGCGTTAGTGAGTCCTAAAAAATTTAAACCTCTGTATCTTGAAAATCAGACTACATAGAAGAATTTCGTCTTCGGCAAGGTTGATCAGGACATCAATAGCTATCCGATCGTGAACTAGTTCGTTCTAGGTTTATCCGTTAGGTAGCGCTAGTGAGACCATAAAAATTTAAACCTCTATATCTCGAGAATCCGACTACATAGAAGAATTTTGACTTCGGCAAAGTTGATCAGGACATCAAGAGCTATCCGATAGTGAACTAATTGGTTCTAGGTTTATCCGTGAGGTGGCGCTAGTGAGTCCTAAAAAATTTAAATCTCTGTATCTTGAGAATCCGACTACATAGAAGAATTTCGTCTTCGGCAAGATTGATCAGGACATCAATAGCTATCCGATAGTGAACTAGTTGGTTCTGGGTTTAACCGTTTGGTGGCGCTAGTGAGTCCAAAAAATTTTAAACCTCTGTATCATGACATCCGACTACATAGAAGAATTCTGTCTTCGGCAATTTCGATCACGACATCAACCGCTATCCGATAGTGAACTAGTTGATTGTAGGTTTGTCCGCTAGATGGCACAAGTGGGCTTTAAAAATTCTGAACTTCTGTTTCTCGAGAATCAGACTACATAGAAGAATTTCGCCTTCGGCAAAGTTGATCAGAACATCAAGAGCTACTCGATAGATTCAAGGTTTATCTGCTAGGTGGCGTTAGTGAGCCCTGAAAATTCCAGACATCTGTATCTCGAGAATCAGACTACATTGAAAAATATCGTCTTCGGCAATGTCGATCAGAACGTCAACAGCTATCCGGTAGAGAACTAGTTGATTGTAGGTTTGTCCGCTAGGTGGCGCAAGTGGGCTCTAAATATTCTGAACTTCTGTATCTCGAGAATTAGACTACATAGAAGAATTCCAAAATTTCGTCTTCGACAAGGTCGATCAGGACATCATGAGCTATCCGATACTGAACTAGTTGGTTCTAGGTTTATCCACTAGGTGGCGCTAGCGAGTCATAGAAATTCTTAACTTCTGTTTCTCAACAACCAGACTACATAGACAATTTTTGTCTTCGGCAAAGTTGATCAGGACATCAAGAGCTATCCGATAGTGAATTAGTTGGTTCTGTTAGGTTAGGTGTTAGGTGGCACAAGTGTGCTCTGTGGGTGCAAGTGAGCCCCAAAAATTCTGAACTTACGGATCTCGAAAATTACACTACATAGAAAATTTTCGTCTTCAGCAAGATCGATCGGGGCATCACAAGCTATCCGATAGTGAACTAGTTGATTAAAGGTTCTTCCGCTAGGTAGCGCTAGTGAGTTTTAAATATTCTCAGCTGCTGAATCTCGAAAATCAGGCTTCATAGAAAAATTTTGTCCTAAGCAAAGTTTATCAGGACATCAAGGGCCGATGGATAGTTAACTAGTTCATTTTAGGTTTATCCGCTAGGTGGCGCTAGTGAGCCCTACAAATTATGAACTTCTGTATCTTGAAAATCAGGCTACATAGAAGAATTTCGTAGTCGGCAAAGTTGATCAGTACATCAAGGACTAACGGATAGTGAACTAGTTGGTGCTGGGTTTATCCGTTAGGTGGCGCTAGTGAGCTCTAAACATTCTGAACTTTTGTATCTCGAGAATCAGACTACATAGAAGAATTTTGACTTTGAATTCTGAAAAAATTGATAAAGTAGTTTTTACGATGAAATAGAACTGCATGGCTACTGATTAATAACAAAACCAGCTAGGTATCAAACAGCCGTCTTATGTCACTAAATATAATATTGAACAAAATATAGTATAGTATAATTAGTTATCAACTTGAACAAATGGTATCGTAATTTTCGATAACGTGCTATGTGATATCAATTTGTTATCTTTACTCAGGTTCATTGTGACTCTCATCTCAAAGACATTCGTTTGGGTCGAACGTGTCTCTGCAGCCGACCTACTGATTGGTCGGTTTCATGCAAAATAGTTGTAGATAGATAAATTGAACGTAATTTGGTTAGAGGCCAGAAGACTTGAATGTCCAATGGTCTATTCACAGATTAGTAAGTTTTGCTAATATCGTAGAAAATGAAGCATGTTGCACCGTCTTCCATTCTCCTCTTTTTTTCATGCTCGTTCAGGAGAGTTATTATCCGATGATGAATGGGTTGGTTTATGTTTTCCTGTTAGGCGGCTTCAATGATTCATAAAAATTTTGAACTTGTATTTCTCGAGAAAAGAACTACATAAAGGACTCTGGTCCATATAACTACAGCTGTAAATTACGTGATCCGTAAAATACGATCACGCATCATCAGTGGAAATCGTTTCCACTGTGAGCTTCGGAAGAAGCTGAGATAGATGAGAATGAGATTTGTTTTTTCATTCATTTATTTAGTATAACAACAAGTTCAAAATAAAACTGAATCAACAATATTTCTCCATAATACACGGTTCGTGGCTGCCGTTTTCAATCCTCGGTCACGCCCGATGCTCGCCAAGTCACGCTCCACCTGATCCACCCATCGTGCTCTCTGCGCTCCACGCCTTCTTGTGCCAACCGGATCTGTTGCGAACAGCAACTTTGGCAGACTTGTTGTCCCGCATTCTTGCAACATGCCCTGTCCATCATATCCTTCCGGCTTTGGCCACCTTCTGGATGCTGGGTTCGCCGTTAAGTGCTGCGAGCTCGTTGTTTCATCCTTCTTCGTCACACACCGTTCTCCTGAACTACGCCGAAGATCGTCCTTACCACGCGTCGCTCGAAAACTCCGAGTGCTTGCAGGCCCTCCTCGAGCATGGTCCATGTCTCGTATCCGTAGAGGACTACCGGTCTTATTAGCGTTTTGTACATGGAACATTTGATGCGTGGGTGAATCTTTTTCGACCGCCGTTTCTTCTGGAGTCCGTAGTAGGGCCAACTTCCGCTGATGATGCACCTCCGAATTTCACGGCTCACATTGTTGTCAGTCGTCAGTAAGGATTCGAGGTAGACGAATTCCTCCACCACCTCGAAAGTATCCCCCTCTATCGTAACATTACTACCCAGACAGATCCGGTCGTGTTCGGTTCCGCCTACCAGCAAGTACTTTGTTTTTGAGGCATTCACCACCAGTCCGACCTTTGCTGCTTCGCGTTTCAGGCGGGTGTACAGCTCTGCCACCGTTCCAAATGTTCTAGCGATAATGTCCATGTCGTCCGTAAAGCGCACAAATTGTCCGCATTTTGTCAAAATCGTTCCCCGGTTGTTGAGTCAGGCTCGTCGCATCACACCTTCTAGAGCGATGTTGAAGAGTAGGCATGAGAGTCCGTCACCTTGTCGCAGTCCCCGGCGAGATTCGAATGAACTGGATAGTTCACCCGAAACCCTTACGCAGTTTTGCACACCCTCCATCGTTGCTTTTATTGCTGTGTGCGTTCAAGATGCAAACGGTGTCAAAATGCGCTTCAAGCGCGGTAATACAGTGTTACCAAAGGCAAATTAGCAACCATATCCAAAACCACCGCCAACCTAGGATGTAAATGCTCCCACTGACATCGGGTTACATGTTCGAAAATCTTAGCGCATTTGGTATTCCTGACATTTGCGTTGCGAATGCACACAGCAATATCAGTATAGTCAGCTTTCCAGGAAAGCCATTTTCGTCCATGATTTTCCATAGCTCTGCGCGGGAAAATGAGATGACCAGAACGCTAATAAGGTGGTCCTTTATAAAAATGAAACATAAACAATGCTCAAAGAACACTTGCAAATATTTGGAGTATTCGAATGACTAGTTCTAAGGTAATCTTTCGCTCTGTACTAGATAACGGTGTGTGGCCACGTGCTCGCAAAGCCAGAAGGATACGGTGGGCAGGGTATACTACTAGAATGCCGAATATCAACCCATTATATGAAGAAATTATTAGAATGATGCATATTGAAATGCCTAAAAACTGTTGAAAACTATCCATTGATAAGCTACTAGCAGATTGTTTTAGTTAATACTAATGTGATCCATTTCTGGAACATTTCAAACTGTTACTTTTTTATCAGGAGAATATCAACTATGATCAGTCATCTAAAATAGATTGACATAGCTCATAGAAATAACGTAGCTGCGCAAAAAAAAATAAAAAAACTATTTTTTCAACGTTTCACGTACATATACCCCACTGTGAATTGAAACGAAAATTTCACCGTAGATTTCCATTTAAATGACTGCAATAACTTTCTTTTATGGGGTTGAGGTACTTCAGAAAAAATCAGACATCTACTATGATTGTGGCATAATTCGGGCGTTAATGGGTTAAGCAAGGCAGGCCAAGTCCCAGTGGGGACTTCGAGTCATAAAGAAGAAGAAGAAGAAGAAGCTTCTGATCTGAACTTGAAAGTTCTAACAAAGTTCCGAGTAGCATCTTAAGCATATTTAAAGCTGCTTAAGAGGCTCACAATGAGCCTTGCCAGAATTTGTGACCAAAGTCCAAGCAAGTCCATTCGGAACATTAGCAGAATTTGAAAGTGTATTTTGTCATGGGAAAGCGAAACATTTGGTTACTTCAGCAGAGAACCTGGGATTCCGCGACTTTTCCGACAGGACGTCTTAGTGAAGGTTCCCAAAAATGAAGATATAACTGTGTGCGACAATTGGCGTGGCATAATGTTGCTATGTGTTGTTCTCAAAGTTCTGTGTAAAGTAATTCTAAATTCGATACAGTTGAAGATAGACGCAACTCTCTAGTGGCAACAGGTTGAATTCCGTGCAATACATCGTAGCAGAGGCAGACCCAGGGGCTCGTGGCGACGAAGCCTCAACATAGAAATCGAGGAAGTCGATAGGAATCTGGCCTGCGCCCAGGTCAAGGCTAAAGCGAGTAGCCGCCTAGGATAGAGATCTTGGCTCTGTACCCCCATAGGTGCTCAGGATACATGAGTGAGTGAGTGAGTTATGGAAGCTCCAATAAAGTATCCATAATGTGAAATATTTTCCGTCCCAACTTGTACCAACATTATTCCGGATTTTGCCTCTGGATGCTTCCCAATAATTTCAGCCACTATCGACTTTCGGGCCTGAAACGACACGACATTCCATTCCGTTTGTCAAGCAAAAGGCTTACGCAAGAGCCGACATATGAGAAGTTTAAATCTGTCAGAACTTACCCATCAGAGCTAGTCATTTGAGAACGTCGTCGTCGTCATCATCGTCGTTGGTTGCCCGAGCCATGATGACAGCAATGATTTGAAGAGTCCATCCACCAGACTGTCCACATAATCGCCACACACTTCACAGAAGCCTAGTAGACAGAGGCGCCTTGATGGACCTTACCGGGAAAGGTGAAAACAATCTGAAGAGTTTAATTGAAATTGCTTTCTTTGAGTACCTTCCGTCTGCCGAGCTCTAACCGAATCGCATTCACTGTGCGCAAATTGGGTTCTCTTGTGCAGGTGCCAATGCAATGTCCACCTTCCAGGTATGTAGCTTCAGGTCAATTAGTTCGAATTTGATAACACACGTAGATACGTAGATAGTGCTGCCATGCCGGTCGTTGAAGTGGTTGGACATGTGCAAGCTAGATGAAAATTTTGGTTGACTTTTCGTCGCATCAAGTTGGTGCTAATTGGGCGAGATGGAAACAGATTCATACCAATCCGAAGTGTTTTTCCATTCATTTAGGCAAAAATGAAAAACATGTTCCTTTCAGGTGTCTCACTACACTTTGTCAATTTGTCTCAACAACATGCATGGTGGTTATCTTATTTGCAACCAAAATTGAAGCACTCTTCGAGGTGCTTTGCTTTCTGAAGCATACGGATGTTAAGGATGGGATATGATGATAGGTTTGCGTATTTACTTTGTGAAAGCATCAAATCGAATGTTCATCACGCAGAATAGCTACTAGGTACGCAACGTTATCAGACTCAAGTGAGATGTTTTTTTTTCTTCTTCACAGTATGTTCTTTGAGCACGTGCTTATTACCTGAGAGATTTATTTTCCAATTGATCATTTTGCTTTTTGTTCAACTTTTTTATATAAAAGCTTTACTAGATAAACAATATTCAAAATACATTCATAAATAATAATGAATCTTTGTTATCTTCAATTCAATTTAATTAGAAAACGCAAGACCTGAGTACTAAGCGGCTTATTTTTCAAAAGTTGTTGAAACCTGAAATTCGTTAGCTCTTCTGGATTCAAATGGCATAAACAGACAAACCTCTGAGTTAACGCCAAAAATATTGAGATTTAGAGGTGGTGCAATCGCCTCAAAGTTGAATTTTCGAGTAATAAAAAGGTGTTTCCAATTCAAGTGCCATAACTTTCTAAATTTTCAACCGATTTGCAGTATTTTTTATGAATCTCTCACAAATTAAATTTTGAATAAACGCGTAGAACATTAAACTTTTTCCAAAGTCACGAAAAATATGAGTTTTTAAAGAATTAAATTTTTTTTTTCTTCTTTTTCCAAGAATTTTTAACTTTAGAGTCCGATAACTTTCTAACCGTTTGACCGATTTCAAATCTTGTAACGTGTAGATATTTTTGTTGCCTATCTTTGTCCCAAAAAAAAAGAAGTCATTTTTATGATACTTTTCACCAGCAACTTATTTTTTTCCATGTTAAATTGGAGTTTTGGACGATTATTTGCAATTTTCACTCCAAACCTGATATTTAGCATCATATTTAGGGATATGGAATACATTGGAGGTTTTTTTTACAATTTATTTTTTCACGCATTTAGAACATGAAATATTTTTTGATTCAGAACACTAAAAAAATTGAAGTTCAAGGCTTCCATATGATTATTTAGAATCAATTTTTCACTTTAAGCCCGAAACTAAGCATGAAAACAATAAAAATTTTGCCAAAATTCTGATTTTTCTAATACATACGTGTTTTTGAACGATTTTTGGTATTTATCCATTTTATTCACAGAATCCTTAGGCAACAAAAATATCTAAAATTTTTAATTTTGAAATTGATCAAACGGTTAAACAGTTATCTAACTTTAAAGTTTTTTTTTTTGTAAAAAGAAGAAAAAATAAATAGATTAAATCTTTAAAAACTTATATTTTTCGTGACATTGAAAAAAAAAATGTTCTACGAGTTTATTTGAAATTTAATTTGTGAGAGATTCATGAAAAATATAGCAAATCGGTTGAAAATTGAGAAAGTTATGGCACTTGAAGTGAACCTTTTTATTACTCGAAAATTCAACTTTGAGGCGATTGTGCCACCTCTAAATCTAAATATTTTTGGCTCAAAACCAGAGGTTTATCCTTGTTGTGCCATTTGAATCCAGAAGAGCTAACAGATTATTTTTTCTTCAACTTTTGAAAAATAAGCCGCACCCTACTGAGTACTGTTGTCTTCCTGACTTCAGGAAGTTTTATGAGGTATATATGTCCTAAGTGTCTGTTCACCAGAGAACAGTGCTATCATGGTAAAATCAGAGCTGGTTACCCAAGGTTTCCGAATTTTAGCGCCCCTACGGGTTCGCCTCTAAGTAAATGTTGCGCTTAATTATTAGTTAGAGTAAAGTGGGGCAAAAGTTCGAGTGGGGCAAAAGTTTCTTTTGAAGTTTTTGAGCGCAATTCAAATTATTTCTTTTGGGTGTCAAGGTTGTTCGAAACCTTTTTGAAAAAGAGTCTTTCACTCCAAAAATTATGAAAATTAATCAATGTTTCGAAAAGTTATGACAAAATGTTGATTTTTGATCAAAAACATGTAATTTGCGATGGTCCTTCCAACGCATGGATTGGAATTGTAATGAAATCGAACTCGGTCTTTTATTTTGGGGAGTAACTAGGTATATTTTGAAGATTCTTTAGCATGTATAACTTTTTGCAAAAAAGATTTGAAAATCATATTTTACCCATAGTGGGGCAAAAGTTCGAATTGTGGGGCAAAAGTTCGAGTCATGTGGCAACTTCAGGTAAAAACCTAAAATTGTGCAAAATGTACACAAAATCTCTATAAATGATGGAATTAATGAGAAAATACGATCAAAGTTGAAAAAAAATTGTTGTTTTATCTAAATTTGGCGGAAAACTACTAATTTTTGGTGTAATAAATTTAACCCTGATTTGGGTAAAATCTAGATCGAACTTTAAAGTGTATTCCAGTTCCATCATCAAATATGAATTGGTTTCAATTATTTCTATTACCAAAGTGTCAAAATAGTGTGCTACGGTTAGCGAATTCCCACAAACACTAGATTCGAACTTTTGCCCCAGTGGTGGGGCAAGAGTTCGAAAAAGACGCACACATACAAATGGTGTTGTAACTCAAAATTTAAAAGACATTTGGCGTAACTTTGTTCAGCAAAATTTTAGCTCATGGATAGTAGAATCACCACACGGTATTCATTTATTTTTATTTGCTTCGATTTTTTCAAAAAAAAAAATGAATTTTCAACTAGGGTCGAACTTTTGCCCCACCTTACTCTATTCCGAAAAAAAACCTATAATCGCAAAAATACTAGCCGGAATTCTCTACAATTACCTCCAGGGACTCCGGCAGATATTTCTTTGGGGATTTTTTTAGGATATATCAAAAATTCTTTGAAATGTTTGCAGAAAAAATATTATAGCAGGATTTCTTAAAATTATTCCGGCAAGAATTCATCTTATAGATTCCTCTAGTATCCCTTTAGAATGGATTTCTTTAAATAAATCTGAAGAAATTCTCATAGCGATTTTTCAAGAATTCCACCAGGAATTTTCCCTGTAATTTCTTCAGCGGTTTCTCAAAGGATTACTTAAAAGATTTATGTTGAAACTGGTCAACGGGTTTCCTCAGAAATTGCTTCCGAAATTCCTCCTGGAATTCTTTAAGGGACTCTATAGGAAATTCTTTCAACGATGGCTACAGAAGTTCATGGCTGTATTCCTTCATGTATTTCTTCGAAAAACGTTGAAGGAATTCCTCCAGGAATACAGTCAGAAATTTTTCTAGAAGCGGGGATCTCTCCAAAAAATGAAATATGAATTTCTTCAGGGGTTTGTTCCAAACCTTTCTTGAAAAGATGCAATTCCAGAACATTTTTTTCTGAAAGGTTCGGAGATTCTTTCAGATATTCCTGAGGTTATCCCTCAAAAAATCATGAATATTTCCACAAAACTTTGCATTAAATATAGCTTAAATTTCTTCAGGGATTTTCTTGGACATTTAATTGTAAATTTCTCTAGAAGTTTTCAAGAAATTCTTTTGGAAATTCCTCCTAGAGTTTCTCCAATAATTCCTCTAGATATTTCTCCAGGATTTGCTTTGGATTTTTTTCAAACCTTCCTTCCTTGTTTCAAGATTTTTTTTCAAAGAATCTCTTCTGCAGACTACTCGAATTTCTTATGAATCATTTCTAGAATTTTTAAAGACATTTTTCTATGATTACCTGCAGAAGGTAATATCTGCAGTTCCTCCAGGTATTATTTCGAAGATACCTTCTTTTTTTAATTTCTCCAGAATTTTAATTCCATCAGAAATTGTATAGTATTTTTACTGTGAATTCCTTCAGAGGTATCACTAGCAGTTCTTCCAGGGATTTCTTAAAAAAAAAGCTCCTCAGACATTTGTTGAGGGACTCGACAGGAATCAATCTCGATAGGGCTCGGGAGGAGAACGTGCCTCTGGAGCCGAGCAACTGATCTTGGTAGGGCTTCTATTTTGACACTTTCCAAAATACCAGTTATTGTTCAAGTGGGTCGGTACCTAATTTATACAAAAAGTTCTGAAGAAATCCTTCTATCAAATTTTGGGTTTTTTTCTGAAAGTTTTCCTGGAGAGATCTGTGGACAACTTTCTGGAAAAAAGTCTGTAATAGATGAGCTGTAAAGCTGTAAAGATCCCTTGGAAAACTCTCGAGATATTTATAAAAGAACTTTCGTAAAAAATGAATGAAATATGATTATGTTTTAAAATCCGTGGAGGAATTATTGTAGTTATCCACAGAGAAAAAACCGGAAGAATTTCTGGCGTAATACATGGAGGAATATCTTCCAGATGTCCAGAAAAAATCTATATGAGCTCCTGCTGGAATCTCTGGAAGAATGCCTGCCTGACTCATTGAAAGTAGAAATGCAGAAGTAATGATTTTCTGGATAAATGCCTGAAAAAAATCTGGATTCATTCATATTGAAATTTTCAATGGTAGACTGAAGAAATACCTAAGTGAATTTCTGAAGGAAGATTTGGAAAATTTTCTGAAAAAAAACCACTGGATGATTATTTAGAGAAATCCCTGTTAAAAATTCTGAGAAATTTCCAATGAAATGTTGTCCTTAGAAGAATTTTCAATCTAATTCCTGTGAGAACTGCTGAAGAAACATCTTAAGGAAGCCCCGTAAAATATCTCAAAGAATTCCTGGAAGAATTTCTGGAATAAAAACCGCCGGAGAAGTTCTTGAAACAAACCTTGATGTATTTTAAGACCGAATTCTTCGAGTAGTTTCTGAAGAAACCCATAGTAAATTTTGGATGAAATCTATAGAAGATTCCCTTCGACGTGAAATCCTTGGTCAAACATATGGAGAAATCTCAAAAATAGTTTTTGAAGGAATCTCCTGGGAAGTTTCTAGAAGAATAAGAACCCCTGGAAGAATATCTGAAGAAATCATTATAAGATTTTCTGAAGCAGTGTGTGTAAGATTTTCTAAAGAAATTCTTGAAGAAATTTCTGGAAGAAGCTGTGATTTTCATACAGAATCTCTGAAGAATCCGTGGATGATTTCCTGAAAGAATTCTCGTACGGATTCATAAAAAAAATCTTTGAAGGATTTTTGCGGAAACCCGTAGAAGATTTCTATATGAATTTTTGGAGGATTTTCTGGAGGATTCTCTAACGAAAGTTCCGAAGGAAGTTTTACAAGGAATTCTGAAGTGATCCACAAAAGATATTCTCGAAACAAAATTTAAAAAAATCGAGGAAGGCTTTTCGAAATGAATTCCTGGTGGATTTTTAATGGAATCCCTGACAAGGACATTTCCTTGTCTTCTTTGTGCATAGAATATCTTCGTGCCTGCCACATGATACACACATGCAAAAATAATCATTGACATAGGAAGCTCTCAGGTTATATTTAACTATGGAAGTGCTTATTGAATATGTACCTATACTATACTGAGAAGCAGGCTTTGTGGTGACGTTACGCCAAGAAAAGAAATAATGCCGCTAGAGGTTGAAAGCTAGTTACTGATATCCGGCTCAACATGATAATAATGAATAGTTTCATTATCTGTTAATAGGACAGATCGGAGAAGTACTAGATTTGTAGTAATGAGCTGAATTTTAGTATGGTGAGAAGGTCAATTCTCCGTTTCTGCAATGAAATGGTGCAAAAAGCGTGGGTATTATGATTCCTTACCTAATTTGATGCTGTTTGAGCAAAACTTTGGGCAACCGTGTTGTTGTTTTCTCCATTTCTTGCAACATAAACAACATACCCAACAAACATTTTTGCTGTACAAGAGTGGAACAAATCACTCTTAAGCAAACTTTAGCTTAAGAAACTGTTATTCAGCTAGTTCTGTTTCTTGGGTAGTTATCCAAAGTTTTGCTCAAACAGCATCAAATTAGGCAAGGAATCATAATACCCACGCTTTTTACACCATTTTATTGCAGAAACGGAGAATTGACCTTCTCACCATACTAAAATTCAGCTCATTACTACAAATCTAGTACTACACCGAACGTGCCCCATTGATTTTTATGCAGCGTATGCTTCAGTCGAAAGAAATGAGCTTCGACATATAATGTTATAACGTGATTTTGTGGAGAAACGCTCGATGGATAAAAATCAAGTTTTCAGATCGCAGACGAAGTGTCTACTTTGTGTGGCCTTGGATGCTTTTTCAAATATACTGTAGGCTTGACGATAAACTCAAGCAGGCCGAAGTACATGATTGTGGGTAGAGATAGAAGCAGTCCTAGTGGTTTCAGTGCTGAGGTAGAGATTTCTTCCTTCGGAAGAGAAGTAATGCCGTGGACACCGAGATAAATTAACGCCGGTCTAAAAATCTTGTTAATAAAGATATGTTACATAGGGTATGTGTTCCATCAGTAATCTCACGCTTCCATATTCATCCTATTCGAAAACAAGCGATTACGGCACCGATTGATTCCGTTCTTTTTGTTTTCATGGGTGCTCATTTCCAACAAAAAATACAAAAATAAGAAACAAAACAAACAGCGTTTCATTCCTTTGTTTTCCATAGGATGAAAATGGGAGCCACATGCTTAATAAGGGAACCAATACCCTACTATTAACTTATTACCTTTGAGGGGATTCGAAAAATTAGAAGCAATAAAGGAATTATTGTCTTAACTGACTCAATATGAATTAGAAAAGTAGTTTGTGGACGTCGCCATAACCTACTCTTATTAAACTGTTGTCACTGACGAAGTCTCGTTTGCTGAACTAAATATGTATGTTTCGTACACTCAGAGATATTTGTTCTTACGTAATCAACCTCCACAATTTTTCCACTCCAGCCTACAACGCGAAGATTAAGCACTAAACCCAGCCCCGACCTGAAGAATCATTGCGCCGCAAGTCGCAGGTCACCGACGGGAGCAACAAATCATCAAATGTGTCATAAACATTGCGAGAAATTGTTGAAAACGAGAACACACACTTTTTGCCGTTTTTCAACGTTGATTGCTGGATGGTTTGCTCACACTACCAAAGTAAGCATGAGCAAGCATAGCAGCCAGCAGCGCTTGAGTTTTCCACTTGAAAATCCCGCAGGAGCGTTGACTCGGAACCGCAGAGCAATTTCATGTTCACGTTGTTTGGACGTTGTGGCAAAATGTTCCCCTCTGCCGGTGGCCGCCCGCGCAATTCCGTACCCCCGATCAAAACCGAGCCTCAGGGTCCTGATGGGAATCATAAAATTATTATTTCACCATCATCGCCCAGTGAGCCACCGCCGCCGTGCCACCGGGATGGAGTGATACGATGAAGTATGTATGAGGTAAGATTCCGGAACCGAGAGTGCTTCAGCCCCAGCAGCGTTTCCGATGGTTGCCTTGGCGAGATGGTTGATGGACGAGACAGTCAGCAACGTGGGTGGGTTGATGGGCTGGATGCAGGCAGAGAGAAGGGTTTTGGCAAGAATCGTGCCAGGAGAGCGAGATTCTGCAGTGGTTACAGCGGTTTTCCGTGTTTGTGACTGTTGCCAGTCAAGGGGTTTGCCATGCCATGGGAAGATCTACCAAGGGGCCTCCTCGAGTGCTCTTCATGAGATGTATGATGGTGGGATCTAAGCAGGGGTTCTAAGAATTTGCTATGTGGTGCAATTTGTGTTTCTTATGAACAACGAACTTGTTCAATTTCATGAATCTTAAGTTAATATTTTTCAATTTGTATAGCAATATGCGTCGTATAAACTTGAAGAATATCTCCGAATTTAGATTAAAGGACTATGCATCAAGAATTCTTGAATGTTAGGCGAGAGCTTGACTTATTCGTTCATTACTATTTCTAGACATTGAACATCAAAATATTCATATACATAATATTCGTCAAATGCTATCGTGTTCTTTTCCAGCCACCAAGGAGGTAATATTTGTACCATGACAAGGCTAGTATCACCAACTTATTCACTATTGCTTCGATGATATGAGCTTTGTAAATGAATAAAACTCTTGAAAGATGGCCGAAGTCGTTTGCTTAACTTACTGTGGTCGCACCTAGGCGGTCGTCGGTACCGATTATTGTTGAAGATGGGGCACTTATCCCCTCTTTCAACAATAAACGATCTTCTTCGTGTGTATTCGGAATAATGATTGATTAAAAAAGCTGGCTACGCCAGGGCACAAATTTGTTTCAGCACGTCCCATTTTTGCGATTTTGTTAATTTTTGATTGCCAGCCATTAACCTTCCTGTGAAGCGGTGCAATTTGTATTGTTTTTCTTCTATGTCCGAGACCTCTTATCGGTAGCGGTGCGAAAATAAAAATTAAGGTACAAAAAATAAAAACCCTATTCAAAAATAAATGTATAAACTCACTATTGAACAATATTTTTTCAACTATTGAAAATATGTTATTCAAACTCAATTTTACAATTTAATATGGGACTATGCCAGCCAAGGTTTTTTTATGCCTCCAGTGGCGTAGTAATTGGATATATAAATAAACACACTTTTTTGAAGTAGTTTGGTTAGATTAGTTTAGACGTTTCATGATTACTCCTTCTACCTGCAGGGACCCCAAAATTTCAAGAAAAAATGTATTATTAATCAGAGTTCAATTTTGCGATGTTCTGTACCTAATGGGAATAACTATCATGAGCATTATAAAAACGTCCCTAACTACAGGACCAAACATAGCTGTTGATATAGCTTAAGGTAGCGGTTGAAATACAGGGGCCTAATTTATGAATGCAAGTTTTTAGAGAAATATGAAATACACCTGTGCATACCAAAACAATTATTTGTGAAGCCCTCACTTGAACTACTATCACGATTAGTTTTGGTAGCATAAATTTTTGTTTTGTAGCATAAAATTAAGATCTTAACGAATGTTACGTCAAAACCGTAATAACAATAGTCAGCCGATTTTTTTTTTGCTCTCATATAAAAAATAACTACAATCAACGCGTTTTAACGATTTCATCAAGCATTTCTTTCCAAGTATTCTTGAAGGATTTCTGCGAGAATTCATTGGAAGATATGTTTTACGATTTATCTAGCAGTTACTTCAAGGACTTCTACTAAAAATCCTCTAAGATTTACTTCAGAACTTTTTTCAATGATTACTTCAGGAACTTCTCCAAGCATTTCTTGAAGAGTTTTTTTTTAATTTCTCGAGGAATCCTTCAAGGATTTTGTTTAGGAGTTTCTTTAGGCATTCCAGAAATTCACATTCAGCCTTGCTATTTTGCGAAAACATAGGTGAGTAGCCTTGAGTCATTGTCAACAGCAAGCGCGAAGTCTCTTTCCACCGCAGCACCTGTGCAACCGCCCGTACGAATAGCACACGATCTGCGATGTTGATAATTATCTTTCGCCGCTGAGCGGACGCCTTGCAGTCAAGCCGTGCTTCTCATCGCGGAATATGCTCATCCCGAGACATAGTTGGCTTGGTATTCGTGCACGTTTGCGTCGGTATATTCGAATGGTTTATCTGTGTGCACCGCAAGCGTTCGGGCCGAGCCGTGTCTATCCAATCAATTCGATATGGCCGAGCGGAACAAACGAGCGCGCTGCGAAACAAGCAGATGCTCACACATTCGTTTGCGCTTTTTATTATGCTTTTCCTTTCCATATCTTTGCTCTTGCTGATCGTTGATTAGAGCACGGCATAACCGCGCGTGATTAAAATACAAATGATGAGCTTTGATGAGCAAGTAATCGGTGAAAAGTAGGAACATTGCAACAAAATACTCCAAGGATTTATTAAGAGCTTTCTCCGAGAAGGAATCTTGCAGGAGTTCCTCATGGAAAATATCTGTGATGTATTTTGGTGGAATTTCCGAAGTAATCCCTGTAGAAATGCTTGCAGGGATTTTTGAAGGAATTTCCAAAAGAATCCTTGAAGAATCTTCTACCTTTAATTTATTGAAGGATTACTGCAAAATAAAATATGAAAACTAGCATAACATGGGACAGGATCCAAAAGCGTTTTAGTAAACAAACAGTTGTGGTTGCGGTAGGTCTCATCTCGATCCACTCACGCACAACTATACAATCTAGCTTGGTTCAAAAATTCGTGTTTGCTCCACACCGCTTATTCGATTCATAACCAGAATCTATGCCTTCTCCCAAGAGCTCATTTGGTTGAAAATTGAGACTGCACAAGCCCTTCAAGCTTTGTATGGAAATTACTATGGAAAATGATGTTTTTCATTCAATCGACCGTAGTGTTTCCCCTAGTGCCCTAGAGCGTTAGTTAACCCTTGGTACAGGGGATAGACAAAATGATCGGGACAGGCAAAATTTTCACTTTTCAAAAAATGTTCAACTAGCTGTAACTTTTCGAAAAGTGCATCAAATATTCTCAAATTTTTACTGTAAATTCATCAACTAGTTGTGTATCAGTGGTTAAAATTTGGAAAAGATTGGGCCATTCTTCACGAAGTTATGAATATTCTTGAAAAAGGTAAAATTATCCGATGGCCAACTTTGAGCTGTTATATCTCCGGATTCAATGAACCGAATGCAATGAAATGTTGACCATTTATGACTTATATAGTCAGCTATGAAAAACCGTTGACTTCACTTAAAATTCTTAACACGGAAAAAAATTATAACGATTAGATTATTTTTCTAATAAAACATAAAATTATCCAAAACATCAACATCGTTTCAAAATTCAAGATGCAAATTATAGTTCATTTAATTTCCCTCTGATTGACTTATATATAAATGTGTTTTAAAAGAAAGTAATAACATAGCCGCAAATAAATTGAAAAAGTAATGGAATGCATATTCAAAATATACCAATTTACTAAAAAATCGTGGAAAAAATAAATTCGCTATAACTTTGTCTCTTGTTAAAAATTTCTAGTTAAGTCAAATGTTTTCCAGAGTTCATTATGTAGGTCATGAATGGTCAAAATTTCATTGCAATCGGTTAATTGAATCCGAAGATATAGCAGCTCAAAGTTGGCTATCGGATAATTTTACCTTTTTCAAGAATATTTATAACTTCGTGAAGAATGGCCCGATCTTTTCCAAATTTGGACCACTGATGCAAAACTAGTTGATGAACTTACAGTAAAAATTTAAGAATATTTAATGCACTTTTCGAAAAGTTACAGCTAGTTGAACATTTTTTGAAAAGTGAAAATTTGGCCTGTCCCGATCATTTTGTCTATCCCCTGTACTTAGGCTACTCTATCAGCTACAACTTTGCCGAAGACCGCATTTAAATCGAACGCCTCATTAATTAGCTACAGATTTTTATCCAGAATTGAAATCTTCACTCATGATGATTAAACTATTCGGTGGGCATCAAGTAAAACATAGTAGCCATGATCACAGTGTGCTGTCTTTGGCGCCATGCATGCCATAAAAAATGTAACATTCCTGAAATTTATGGATTTTGGGCTGATATAATGTTTGTGGTAAAAACACTTACAGTTAAATAGGGTAGAATTCTCGAATCAGTCATTTTTATCTCTCTTCCATCCTCTTTCGCACTTTATATAACGTACTTAGCTGATTCAGTATGGATTTTATGTACCATTTTCTACCTTAACTTACACCGCGTCCAATAAGTTCTCATACAAAATAAAATTCAATTCATTTCGCATCTGTAATTAGAATTTTCAAAGTAAATTTATTCATTGAAAGGTCAATTAACACTCACAAAATACAGCATATGTTTTGGATATAACTGTCCTTTATCCTTCTCTGCTGATCGCTTATGTGTCGTAAGTCCAAATTAGCTGGCACGCACGCCATTTTATTGGTATTTCGTCGTATTTTAACGAGTAGTGGTTTTAAGTTAAAACAAATTAGGTTCACGTCCTCCCCATTGCTAGTAGCAACTATGACCAGAAGAGAAAAAAATATGAGATCCTGTATTGGTAAAGTACGAAGTCGTTTTATTTTGTACAAAATATAACGTGAATTTAACAAAAATGTCCATTTTCCTGTTTTAATGAGATTAGTTATATTAAAAGCGCATGGGTGCATCTTATCTGGTTGATTCACACCATTCTCACTTATAAAACATGCTTGTATTCCTATTGTGGTAAATTTTGTCCAAAATTTACGTTTTATGATATTTATCTTTGATATAAGGGTTATTTTCATGAAAATCAACACAAGTTGAGCTTACTTGCAAATTTCCTACCATATCATAATTAAAACTGTGTTTTTTAGCCTTAGTATATCCATTTAGTATATAAATTGGGATACAAATTAAAAATTTATCCTAATGGACTCGATTTCGCTACCGTAGAATGAAAAACTTTTCGAACATTTTTCTTGCGTGCCGGGGAAAACGAATTTTATAAAACGGAAGCGTACTGCTAGGCTTATAAAAACAAACAGAAAATTAAGTTATTCTAATCCGTATGCTTTATTTAATCAGTATTATGTGGCCTTTCAATACATGTATTTATTTTAAAAATATGAATCACATATGTGAAATAAAATGATATTTTCTAAATTTGTATTTTGTATGAGAATTTATTGGACACGGTGTAGTCTAGAACATAGTTTATGGACATTTCATAACCATTTCTGAGTCTTGCCATTTAACTATCAAAGAAAGAATTGAAACTGCACCAAAAAAATGACGATTGGAACAAAAAGCTTGATAAAATCGTTAGAAAAATTTCTAAGAAGTTTCGTGAAGGAAATCTGGTCGAAATTTGTGTTATCGCTTATGGCAGAGGTTCCCAAACTTTCTGCTTCTGCGGCGCCTTTTAAAAGTTTCAAAAATGTCGCGGCGCACCATCAACTTTTTATAAAGATTTTTAATGATTTTCACACACTTTCAGATCAAAATTTCTAATAAAAATCGTAAAAATAATATACAATGTGTTTTATAATAAAAAATAGGCTTCCAAAATGCTTTTTATAGAAAAATTGCTTGAAGATTCACAGAAAATTTACAAAAAATATAAATTTCTGAAGGACTGCACTGCCAAACTTTCATTATTTTAAAGAAAAATTTTTGGGACAATAGATATAAAAATGGGATGTTCAGTACCTGTCAGGACGGCTAACAGTGATGATGAGGGTTTTTTTCGTATTCGTGGGACACAACACAAAAAAAGCGGATTTTCTGAATTATGCATGAAGTCGACATATAATTTGTTGCAGATTTTTTTTACGATACCAACCAGTTTAGGACAGAAATTTCAATAATTAAGACAAACAAAAATTTACGATGGTGATGTAAGTAAAATTGTCGTCCCAAAACATTTGAGACAGCTTGAATATTGGCAGTTTATGGAAAGAAAAAAGTATCTGAAATATTTACCTTCAATTACAAGCTATTGATAAAATTGAAAACTAAGCAGATTTATAAAAAGTCCAAATAACGATTTCAAAGTCTTAACAAAAATCTTCCGGAAACTTAGAATTTCTTGTAAATTTCTTAAAGTTTAATGGAGATATCAAGAATTCAGGAAAATATTCGAAGGATTTGGAAAATTTGTAGAGGTAAAACCCCTTTGGATGACTTTCTTACGATTCTTTTGGCATGGAATACGAAAAGGCTTCAAGACGCCACTAGTCTCACTAAACAAAACAAAATTATTAAAAAAAAGAGATAAAGAGGTTCTGTACCTTTTTGAGAAAGATTTTAAATGAAAATTTCTCAGGGGGGCTATTCCCTCTTTAAAAATTTTAATTTGCAATAAATACATAAACAACAAAAAATAAGTTCAGCCTTTAAAAGTAGAAGTTTGTTCTTTGTGTTTTGGCTGAAGAGGCGCACAGTTTGGGAAGCACTGGCTTATGGAATCTTTGAATGTATCAATAAAAAAATTCTAATGGAATCCCTGTAGGATTTCAGTAGGGAATGATTGAAGGAATTCCAGTTGAATTTTGGGAGGAATTTCTGTTGGAATTCTTACATTTTATAATTTTAATTTCTGAACTATTCCTGGAGCAATTCCAGAATCCTTGAAAGGCTAACTGGAGGAATTTCTAAAGCATTTCTAGCATTTTTATTTCTTGAAGGAATTTGTGTTATAATCTTCAAAATAATCTTACAGGAGTAATTATAGAAATTCCTGAAGAAATCCTTGCATAAAAGATTACCCAAAGGATTTTTTGCAAAAAAATATTTGTAAAATACGTGGGGCAATCATGCATGAAATTTCTAATAGGATATATGGAGGATTGCTTGATAAAATCATTTCAAGAAGTTCTAAGATAATACTTGAATGAATCTTTGAAGAGATCACAAGAGGATTAATTGGATAAACTATTAAACAAATAGTTGGAAAAAAAATCCTAAAAGAAGTTTGGGAGGAATTTCTAAAGGCATTTTAGAAGGAATTCTTTTAGGATTTTGAATAAAACCTTGATAGAATTCCTAAAGCGATCTTGGAAAAAAATCTTAAAGCAATCCTCAGTAGAATCCTTGGAGAAATAATTAAATAATTTAAACAAGGAATGCTTTCTCCGATTGATAAAACTGTTGCAGGAGGAGTTTGTAACAAGACCCTTGAAAAAAATCTAAAAACAAAAATCGGATCATTTTCAAGAGATTTTTTGGAAGAAATACTTCAAAAATACTTGAAAAAATTCTCACGAGAATTCTTGAAGCGATTCCTCACAAATTTCCGACGGATTTTCTCCATGAAATTTTGGCTATGCATTAATTCCATAAAGGATGCTTCAAGGCATTCTTAAAAATCCTGAGCAAAGTGTCAAAACAGTCTTACGAGGAATTCTTGAAGAAATCCTTTAGTTTATTAAACTTTTGAAGAAACTATTTGATTTATTTTAGGTAGGGTATCCGTCCTTTACTATTTAAGCTTAAAAGCTCCCATTTCCATCCTACTCAAAACAAAGGGCTTTTTGTTTTGTTTCTTAATCTTGTATTTTTGGTAAAAGTGAGCACGAGTGATAACAAAAACTACGGAATCAATTTGGATCGTAAGAAAACTAAGGCTTAGGGTCTCCAGTCCAGTAGACGGCAAGTTCGATTCCCGTTTCGGTCGGGAAAGTTTTCTCGACTGCCTGGGCATAGTGTATGATTGTGCTTGCCCCACAGTATACACAATCATGCAATGGCAGGCAAAGAAAGCCCTTCAATTGATAACTGTGGAAGATCCCAAAGAACACTAAATTGAAGAGAGGCAGGCAAAGTTCCAGTGGGAACGTAGTGCAGAATAAAAAGAAGATTACTACGGGTACGGTTACTTTACCAGGAATACTCAGAGAAATCTTCAAAACTTTTTTTGAGAAATATTTTAAGAAATCAATAATACAACCTGGAGAAATTCTTGACTAAGATGCTCGATGAAAACATCTATGAAAACTCGCGTGGTTTTTCAAAAAGTTTCTTGGAAGAATTTCGAAGGAGTAAAATCGAAAATCGCAATAGAAATTTTTATAAGAGTTCTTAGCGAAAATGTCTGAATGAATTCTTGGAAAAACTCCTAGAGTAGATGGATATTAAAGAATTCTTTATGGAATTCGAAAAGTATTTTTCGAAAGTATTCCCACCGATTTAGGATGAATCTCTTAGTAAAACCTTAATGGCACAAATTTCCCAAATGGAGTAGAACGTGCCTCTGGAGCCGACCTACTAATAGTAAAACCTTAATGAAAGTTCTTCTAGAATCCTTGTAAAAAAATTTGGAATAATTCTCAAAAGATTCCTTTGAAACATTTTCTGAAGGAATCCTGGAAAATATCGTAAGAAATCTTCAAAAGTACACCAAGCTGTGCGACGAATGCTTGAGGAAATGCCAAAATAAATCCTTGGAGAAATCTTTGAAAGAGTTATGTGAGAGAATAATTGAAAAATCTTAGAAGAATCTTTGTAAAAGTACTTGAATTCCGTGGAAAAATCATGAAAGGAAAATTTGGAGGAACTCCTGAAAGAAATTACGGAGATATGTTTTAAGAAATTCTAAAAGCACTACTCTTCCTCTGACGAAATTCCGATGTTATTTCTTGGAAGAATATCTGCCTTTGAGACTTATTTTTGTAGTAATTGTTAGCTTACCTAGGATGATGGGTTCGGATCACGGAGGCCTACTAAACAACACTAGCCTTTAGGACCACCACAGGTTGTGATTGGGAACATGCACGACACGGTACGTTAACTGCGTCACTGGCTCATCCTTCTTTTCGGTAAGGTACGGAATGACGCTTAAATGACCACTTTGCTGCCACGGAAATACAGGGGGTGGTCAAAATGTTTGGGATAGGTTTTTTTTTCTCCCACAAAAAAATTCAACATGCTGTAACTTTTCATAGAGCGCATCAAAAAATGTCAAATTTTGAATGTTTGTCAACCTATTATATGTGCATTATGGGTACAAATTTGGGATCTATTGAATAATTTTTCGCGAAGTTAGAACCGTTCAGGTAGAACACTATTTTTTAGACAACCAATTTTTGAACTGTCATATCTCGGAAACCAGTGAACCGAATTGAATGAATTTTTTAATGTTTATCAACAATATATTGATACTAAATACAACGTTAAAAAATGTAATATTTTCTCACGGAAAATTGAGTTATACCGCGTTGAAATTTTTACCCATGTAGAGGAAAATAAGTGAAATTTACAATACCACACAAAACATACTAAATGTGTTGTTCCTTTAATCTGAATAGGCACTAATATATCTGATTAAAGATAACTTGAGAACAGAAGTGGAAAATCTTTGGACATCAACACTAAAATTGATTGACATTGGCGTAAAAAAATATACATTTTTTCGAGAAAAATCCAAAAAGTGTCAATCCATGATACGTTTTTTTAACGTTCAAAAAGTATCTATGTTTTAACAGTTTGTGAAGCATTTATATATTGTTAGTGTACGTTCAAAATTTCATACAATTCGGTTCACTGGTTTCCGAGATATGACAGCTCATAAATAAGTTGTCTAAAAAATAGTGTTTTAACAAAGCGGATCTTACTTTGCGAAATATTTATCAATCGAGCCCAAATTTGTACCAATGATGCACATATGATAGGTTGGCAAACAGTCAAAATTTGAGATTTTTAAATGCACTCTATGAAAAGTTATAGCATACATATTGAACTTTTTTGTGAGAGAAAAAAAGTTGCCTATCCCAAACATTTTGGGCACCCCCTGTAGGCTATCAGCCTTGCCAAGGTCACACACGGCGGGGGTACCAACGAACGAACAGGGGTTTCGGATCGCGTACAGAATACGTTTTCTATCTGACACGTCTCTATTGGTTGAAGGTACGTTTTTAACTAAAAGCTAGGTTCACACATATTGCACAGGGACACGATCAAGTCCGAATTCAATTTGCGGTCGTGTGCTTCGCATGTGTGCGATAGTTATATGTATGAGAATTTAGATTACTTTCGTAATGAGTGTCGATAGTTCACTTCAATTTGTATGTATGTTAAAGTAGTACAGTATAGTTCATAATTTTACTATTAAATTAAATTCAACATCAGATTAAGTTTACCAATTATATCTTGTCATGAACAGTAATTCTTTCTGGAAATTCTCAGGAATTCTATGGGTGAACTTCTACATGAATCCTCATAGATATTGTGGTAACGATCCTGGAGGGTCAAGTGCAAAAACACGCGCGCTGCGAAGCGGAGTGAACTGTACGATCGTATGGCAGAAGATAGACTGACCGCATGCGCCACGAAGCACACCGACCGACATCTATCGGGTGCGCACGAGACACACGAAGGGAAACGAATATTAATTGGCCGGGGTTCTGCTAAACCGAACTAAGCGCCAAAAACTTTATTCCGAGATAATTAAGCTTAAAGTTCAACCACTCACAAATAAACAACAGCTAAGATTATTTGAAACTTTTCCACACACATGTAACTTACAAGCCTTTATTAATCATCAGAGACGAAGAATACATGTAAATTATTTGAAATCATTGAAATAATTACATTTGTTTTTTCAGTACTTCGCACTCAGTTCACTATGGCTGAACAAAAACATTGGAATATGGTTTATAGTTCAGTGTGGCTGACTGTGTTTCTTTGTTTCATAGAAAACCATTCGGATTGTAAAAAAAAACTCGATTTTTCATCGTCCATGAAATCGAAATCGTTTCGAAATTCTTTACATGAATCAGAGAGGACGCGTATATTATGGTAGCATGGAGGCCTCAAAATAGTTTGAAATATGAATGGCGGAAGCCCTCCCAGCTCAGCCCTTCCCACCTATGTTTTTATAGGCGGTGCATGTGCAGGCACAGAGCAAGAGTGATTATTTATGTAAAATGATGTCTTTGCATGCCCTGAGGTCCTGAGATGTTGAAGTGGAGCAATTTGTGTACTTCAAATTTATACTGGTCGAAGAAACCATGAAAATGATCTGCCAAAGTGAACTAAGACAAAAAAAAAATCGAAAATATTAAAAAGATTCGAACTTGGGTCCTTTAAGTGATAACCAAGCATGTTACCTCTAGGTCATTTTAATTAGCTGAAGGTCAGTCGTTAAGTCTGAATCAAGTTCTAATCATTCTTCTCTAGCATGGTTTTCGTGAAAACGCCATTTTTCGATCAGCCAAAGCGAACCAAGTGTTTGATTTTTTTCAAGCTTTATTATTCTTATTAGCCTTGTTGTTCAATGACGGCTTCTGAGTTAAATTATCAGTATGAGGAGTGTCGACATAACGCAGGTATTTAAAACCAGCTGATTTTTGTATTGTTGAGAATAAATAGATTCTAAAATGCAGTGGATTTGGTTCGGTCTGGCTGTATGTGATATGGAAAAATGGCGATCAGCACCGTCGAAACATAATTGTATCCTCCAACATCCGTATTTCTAATAACGTGTTCAATTCTCCCACAGATTGTTACTATGAGTCGGTTGGAAGTTAAAAATTTGACGGCGATGAGCATAACTTGAAATGTTCTTCATCTGGGCCAACACTAATACATTTCGCTGATTCTATGGAATGGTTTACAGTTCACTCTGGTTGGATGCAATTTTGTTTTTTGTATGTTCTGCCAAACAGAAATTTTGAATTTACTCCACGAAGAGCTGACAGAATTACTGCATTTTTACATGGAAGGAGGATCATCCATTTCTTCATCCAATGGTAAAGAAAACTCAATTTTTCAAAAAATGGTCTTTGGTTCGGTTTAGCAGAACCCCGACCAATTGATACTCTACCACATCCCCTTTTCCCTATAATTATTTTTTTTTACATCATAGTATTTACTGCTGATCAAATTAAGTATGACTCGTTTTACTATTTTGCTTGGAAACCAGCTAATATAAAACATTGAACATGTGGACTATTTCGTTAATGACTATTTACAGAATATAAATGACCTGTTAACGTTATAAGCCTGCGTTATGATGTTTATGTTTGGTGATTACGCCCGCTGTGGACTTCTCAAATACTACTCATCAACTTATTATTTCTTTCATTGAGTAGCATAAACATATAGTTATATCCATTCTTTTATATATTAAATTATTTGAAATCAAGTTACAAGAATCTAAGTATTATTGTTTTGCTCAACTATGTTGATTTATATGACATCAACTCTTATCCAAAGTTTTAGAGTTTTTCATAATTGTATTTATATAGCACTGGTGAAACAATGATAACCGAGGGCTTGGATATTTTCATAGTTATGACACGAATCGCATACTTAAATGACATCTAAAAGAAACACTTGCCATTTGAAATGTTGGCAACATATGTATCTCCAGCTAGATAAATACTGTGATTCTTCCAATGACACATCGCATTGGGTTACGTTTAGTTTATTTTCCATCTTTTGATACTCAATAGTTGATCATCTGATCAAGTCACGGATTATTCTATTCACAATACTTATTTCAAAAACAAAAATATATTACGTTTTGTGCGAGTCATTATCTAGCAAATAAAGTATCAGTTCCTAATATTTATGGCAAAAGGAAACTAAGTTCAAAAACTTCCGTATCTAACATACAGTACAATACCACAGCTGAAGTTTATATATTACAAACCTAACTTGAATGATGTTATGTTTTCTCTTACATATTTCTGATTAACGGATGTTACTTACAATAAGGCGTTCTAATATCAAATGTTTTGAACATACATATTTTGCACCTAATGTAACATGCTATTCAAACATCATGTTACTACAAAATTTAGTTAGTCTCATTGAATATTATCTACAAAAAGACTAGAGGATTAGTATATTGTAGAGGACGTATACTGGTACTTGGTACACCTAAACCTTGATTTACGTCCACTATTGGCTTAGCGAAAAAAAATTCTACCGACAAAAAAATGATCAAAATACACATTTTTATATTTTTGTACACTTCTCCTAATCACGAAGATGTTTTAAAAAAATATAAAACTGTTGAGTTTGCTCATTGTCTTAGCGGTAGAATTTTTTGTCGCTCAGCCAAGCATGGACGTAAAAAAAGGACAAGGTGTATCATAAATTCTTTTTACGACCTTCATCGGTTAGTTAATACTTTGCAATTGTTTACGCACACCATCCACTCTTAATCAGATTCTTATCCATTTTTAGGAGCCTAGTTCGCGATAAATTTTAAAATATTTACGGTGAAGACTGCGTCCTTATTTGATTATTTATTCTATTTTTCTTTTGTTTGTTTGACAATCCACAATTGCAATCGCAACAATGTAACACCCCTTGTATTGATGAATTCTTGTTTTGCCTGCACAATTTAAAATATTGTGCACTATTCATTCAAATTTTAAAACATACTTCCTCAATACGCATCATAATGCATCATGATGAGAAACAAGAAGCTTATTTTCAAAAGTGACAACTTCTAACTAAAATCATGCCATAACGAGGAAGAATAGACTGTAATAACTGCACTTTGTTACGCCATCGTTACGCCATCTTTTCAGCTCAATCGTTCCAACATTTCTTGATAGGTTGATTGTCAGCGTCAACGAATAACATATTTAACACCTTGCATGAATAAGTTTTTCTGAATCGCGAACTGGACTATCGCACTTGTTCTATATTACTTGACATTTTTTAGTACTATCGAGGATACGTTCATTCTTGATATTCAACTCAGTATTGCGCTGCTACATATATTATTAACTCTCTCATGCTCTCCTTGAACTATTTACACAGACAATCTTTCATAGTGGTGAGTGCAATAGAACGATACGCTGACAATGCTGTATACCTATTCACCTTCTTCGTGCATTAGCTGACGTTCACCACGCGGACATAGTGCACGATCATCGTGTCTGTCTGGGTCATTATGATGCCAATGTACGACTTGAGTTAAGGTGAAACGGGACGCCGTGTTATTTTTCCTATCTTGCCTCTCTTTCTAACAATTTGCCTCGCGATTTTGAAGATGGTAATCTCGAGTTCTATCGCACTGAAGATGCTGAAAAACAATCAGCATATGCACTGCAAGTGAGCATACACAGTGATAGGTTTTTGTTGCAAAATATGAAGTAGAATCTGAGATTACCATCTTAGTAGCAACAGAGCAATGGCGGATATTTCCCCGACCGTCCCGTCCGCCCTTAAGCAAGCCTGTTATACAGCCAAAACTGAATTCTAAGTTCCCTTCATGAATGCTCAGTAACAATAACAGATCATAACGAACGACCTTATTAGCATAACCTCACTAGGCAAACAGTATACTTTTTGGCAAAGCAATCATATCTTAGCCATGAGTGATAACGCAGTGATTTATCAGACTAATGGTCAAAGATATGTTTTTTCCGTGTTCTTTTACTTTTTTTTTCTTCTTGGGTTTTACAATCTATGAATAAAGGTGTTTTGTTTAACCCTTTGAAGTCGGAGTATTTCGTCACTACTGCCACAGTCCCACTACCGAACAAGTTTTTTTTTCTATGCTCGGTTTCATCGCCGGCCCCACAGGGTTAATGAATAAAGTAGAGCAGTGTTGTAAAAAGCAGTAACAAAGATCGCATTATTCCTACAACATGCTCCATCTATTTTACGGTAACCATATACATACGTTTTACTTCTATGTGAGATATCAATCAAATGTTCAACATCGCTGGATTATCATTCAGAAATACGTAGTTTCTCGTCCATTTTTTACTACAAAACGTATCTAATAGGATAACACAAACATAAACTTTTCTCATTTCCCATAACTCAAGGTAATCCATTTAGGAATCGTTCATCGTTTAAGAAAAGTAAATCATGCTCCAATCGACATAATCGCCCATTTATCCATTATCTCATTTTTGCATCATTTAGAAGCAATCGCTCTGGAGATTGAAATTATCGTCAATTGAATTAGCCATGTCTCAAGAATGACATTACAAGAGAACACATCCTCGCATAATTTAAAACGAACATTGTTGTGTCATTCAAGTGTAATAATTTATGGAATTTATGGGACACATTCATATTAGTGAGTTACATTCTCGAATGATTCAAATGGGATAACTCATGAAATCACCTTCTCGCATAATTTAAGAGCGAACGTCCTCCCATTATCCAAGAGCTTCAATTCTTGAATTACATTCTCGCAACATTTAAGAGCGATAATACATGAGACTACATTCTCGCATCATCCAAGAGCGATTACTCATGAGACCACTTTCTCGCATCGTTTAAGAGCGAGTATCCTCGCATCATCCAAGAGCGCCAGTTTATGAGACTACATTCTCGCATCATCCAAGAGCGACAATTCATGAGTAACATTCTCGCAACATTTAAGGCGAAACTGGAAGCATTTCCTCATTTTTTTGGTTTTTCCTTTTTTTATTAAATAACGAAGCAATATTTTCAAAATCGGTTTTCGTACACATGTAGAGTATGGATCAAGGTATCTTCTGAATTTTTTTGTGGTGGAAAATGTTTTCCATTTTTTCAGAAACCATTTTTTTTTTGTAAGATTTTATTCAAAAATGGTTTCCGCAAAAATGAAAACTATTTTCCACCACAAAAAAATTCAGAAGATACCTTGATCCATACTCTACATGTGTACGAAAACCGATTTTGAAAATATTGCTTCGTTATTTAATAAAAAATCAAAAAGCAAAAAGTGAGGAAATGCTTCCAGTTTCGCCTTAAGAGCGAAAATTCATGAGACTACATTCACGCATCATCCAAGAGCGACAATTCATAAGTAACATTCTCGCAACATTCAAAAGCGATTACTCATGAGGGTACCTTCTCACATCATTTAAGAGCGAATATCCTCGCTTCATCCAAGAGCGATCATTCATAAGATATCTGCTCGTAACATTTAAGAGCGACAGTTCATGAGGTACATTCTCACAACATTTAAGAGCAAAAAACTTATGAGACTACATTTTCGCATCATGCAAAAGTGACAACTTGTGAGACATATTATTGTTATATTCAGATCGATTGCCCATAAGACTACTTTCTCGCATCATTTAAGAGCGATCATTCTCGCAACATTTCTCAGTGAACTTTTTTCCATTCAGATATACTTTCGTATCGTTTCGTCGATCACTCGTATGGTTTTATTTAAAAAGACGCGGACTAGTTCAATGCTTTAAGTGAGCTATTTCGCTTTTTGAAAGAGGCACGACACTAAACAACGGACTAGCTTGTAAAACCCAGTGTTTTTTTTTTTAATTTTAGGAAAATAAAATAAACTGTTTCTGACAGCTGCGGTGGGAATCGACCCTGCGCTCCTCCGTACGATTCAACTAAGAGCTTAGTGACACTAGCTGCACGACCATGGTGCCGCACGCAATCTTCTATGAGCGGAATCTGCATTTTGAAAAGTCATCTATGATATACACATATGTCACACATGCCTCATTGAAAGTGCGGCTCAGATTTATGTTAATTCCATACCACGGCATCATTCACACTTTATATTTGTTAGAATCATGGGTAATCAAAAATCATATCGTTATAATGTTCAGCATTTACTATTTATTTCCGTTATGTTTCAAATCTATAAAAGACAAATTTATTTCATGATGACGTATATGACAACTGATAGATTGTGTAGTCATAAATTAATTTACAAGGCTATGGAACATGTGATAGCTGCTCTGGCTTGAAAACAATGCTTTCAGAAAGACTTACCTTTATTTTACAGCATATGATACATTTACTAGAATGTTTAAATCACATAAACATGATTGATAACACACTGCGCTGCACTGAAAGCGAAAGCAATCTAATTGCATGCGCTGTAACATTAATCACCTGCAGAAGTAGCAGCAAGTGATCGATGTTCACACGCTTGCGCACATCATTCACGCACCTAGCATCAAACATTTTTCTTTTCTCTTTTCTTTTTACATATGAACTTCGGTTGTTGAAATAAGTTCGCACTTCCTCAAGGTTACAACAATAAAATCGATCGACATAAATCCCCCGCCTATTCACAAGCATGACCTTGGATGGCGCTTTCACTTCTAGCAGCAACAGGAACAATGACAAAAGAAGCGGGGCAGAAAAACCTATCGCGCTGCGAAACTCATTCTTTTCACTTTAATGGGGCACTGATTTGCATCGGCTGTCGGCCGTATTCCACCTCTTCTACAACACAATTCTTCAAAAACTTTTTCTTTCAAATCATAATTTTATCATTTCATCACTTCAGCTCATCACATCGTTCACTTATCCGCCTTTCCCCCACGCTCAGCATAGCTTCACATCCACACATTTTTCTACTGATACTTATTCTTTTTCTTCTGAATTAATGATCTATCACACTAAACACATGAGCATATAATCGCAGGATTCTACATCCTCGTCGCCATCTTGTGGTAACGATCCTGGAGGGTCAAGTGCAAGAACACGCGCGCTGCGAAGCGGAGTGAACTGTACGATCGTATGGCAGAAGATAGACTGACCGCATGCGCCACGAAGCACACCGACCGACATCTATCGGGTGCGCACGAGACACACGAAGGGAAACGAATATTAATTGATACTCTACCACAGATATTATTGATTCTGAACAAATATTTCGAGAAATACTTGGTGAAGCCCTAGCCCTAGAATCTTTTAAAGAGCTCCGAAGTACTTTTGAAGACATCCTCGGAGATAACACAGTTAGAATTCCAGAAGGAGTGCTTAGAGAAATTCGAATGACATCGTTGCACTAACCAATAAAAACATTATTGAAGGTTAACTGTTCTTCAAGAATGATTTCTTAAAGAAAACGGTAAAGTAATATTTGAAGAAAATCATAAAGGATTACTTGTCGAATTTCCTTAAATATCCGAGCAGAGGAGAATATCAAACTCATAACAACAGAATCACATAGCCTGTTTTTATATCACAATTTGTTATTATTAGCTTATCATAGTTTTACTTTTTTATAACATATTTTGTTGGGCAATCTTATTTATTTTGTTATGATCAAGTTATTGAGATTCATCCACTAAATAACATTTCAGTAATATACTTTGTTGTAGACCAAGTTTTGTTATTATTCTACTATTGACTATGTCCAAATATGTGATGAACTATAACACAACAGTAACAAGTTTTTGAATTCATCACATGATTCATTTTTATTAAGTTGTTATTGAATCTAACAAAACATGTTATTAAATCGGTCTTCCATGAACATTTTTTTGTTATGATTTTTGTTATTTTGCCGCTTATGACAGACAAGTTAATAACACATTAAGATATGTTAATAACATAAAAAATACTGATTCCATTATACAGCTATTTCACCAAAATAACATATTATATAATGCTGTTGATATTTTCTTCTGCTCGGGTAAATTTTAGTCGAATTTTTCCACAAATTTCTTAGAAAAAAAATCTAACTATCATTGATGGAACTCTGGTATGTGTCATTGCAGAAATTCATGATGAAATACATAAAATATTTTTTAAGCTTCCGTCAGTCAGTTGGCCATCACTGCCAGCACGCACGCCAATGTTTATAGTACAAACTGCAAGATTTTCCCAACGTGTTGTAAGTACAAAATGCAACAGCGCGATCACACGAGAGTTATCATTGTAAAATATGAACATCTGTAATTTTCATGTGGGGGCCACCAATTTGGTTCCGTACCGGGCCCCCAAATTCATAGCTACGCCACTGTGTGCCTCCACAATATTTTATTTTTTGAAGGGGGTGGGGGCCTTAGCTAGTAGCTCCAACATAAATTAACATTGCTTATTCACTCGTGTGATTACTGGTGAATGTTGACAAAGGATAGAAAACTTACTTAAACATGCCCAAACCTTCAACACAATTTGTGTGATTAAAGAAATAATGAACCATTTATAATAAGACAATTTTTAATAAAAATAAAAAAATAATAATGAATCAAGCTGTTATAAAAATTTGAAACACGTGACCCTCTCCCTCGCACTAGTATTACCTGGTCATGAAGCATTTGATAGTCTATTGCCAACCGTCACTCAACTTCAGATTTTGAGGCGTCCAACTTCATAACACCGATGACGAGCTCCGGACCGAAAGGCAGATTCAATTTTGTTTTTGGTGAAACCACAACTTCAATTAATAATAGGTCACAGCTCCAAGCAACCATCACTAATTTATTTGCGGTTTTCCGATGCCCATCCACTGGGCCAACTGTCCACTACGCTCTGCAAAATGTGTGCTGTCTTTCAATCGTCCTTCTTGCAGACTCCCAGCAAGAATGGCACCGAGTGAAGTGTCCCTCTGTTCTGGTTTCGTCTCGGTGCCAGGAAAATAGGACCCGCTCAGCACTGCATGCCGGAGGCTTGAAAATTTGATTAAAAACATAAATAACCATGATATTTATTTGACTGGATTGCCTGCTCGAGAGCTGCAATCTTAGAATTCCGACTGGCAAGGAGTGAACAAAAAAGACACAACGACCGTATCTACAGGACTCAAACCGCAACTTGAGCTGTGCCACCCGGAGGCATTTCGATCTGACACAGTCAGTCTGTGCCTGTTGTGTGACTGTGGTCCTTCTCCAAGTGAGAGGCAGCTCATCCAAGGAGTTTATTGGTTTGTGTAATCCGAAAGATTCAAATTAAATTACACTCTTCTCGTTTTCTAATGGTGGTCTCGCCTGCCCGCCCCGCTCCTGCTCCGGGAATTTGGATTTCAAGCAAGGGCCACCCTCGAAGAAAACGGCAAAAGTCATACGAGTAAAACCACAAACATTAAATATAGAGTTTCATGGATTTGAAGCCGCAAAGACCACCACTATCACTGGAGTGTTGGCTGCTGGTAGTCACCACCACTGTGCTTCATGCTGCAATGCAGAACAATGAGCAATACACACAGGCCAAAGCTACATAAGTGTACTACAGAGAGCGAGAACACAGAAAACTATGCATTGTGGGAAATGCTATGACTCATGAAGCCATGATCTATTGCCCGGGCTGCGAAGCGAATCCACAGCAGCCGCCACTCGCCACATCCTCTTTATAGCAAGCAACAGAGGAGAATACAGTCAGAGTTGACCTCAGAAACTCCCGAAAGATGAACCGGAAAACTTGTGCTGGAACAGTCACGGAATATAATTCCAAAAAACCGCCTTTTGTGGCCTGGATGGTGCTGCTGCGTAGATGAAAAAAAAAATAGACTTAATGCAGTTTCTATTCGTGTCTGTGTGGAATTTTGAGGCTTGGCAGCTTGGAAGAAAATTTCTACAGCAATATCGATGTCATGACTCAGAGTTCCTTCAGTTATGGTTTCATTGATAGTTTTCAGTTTTTAAACTATGCCCAGGGAAGTTAAAACAAAGTAACGTAATTAACAAATTACTTGTGTCGATCGACTGAAGATCTTAACTGTGAACTTTTAGTGGCTACGCAGTCTTTATTCTTGAAATGGGGTTATTATTTACCCAACGTTTCGGCACTTAGGGATGGTGCCTTCATCAGGGGGAAAATAATGTGACAAAGGCACCATCCCTAAGTGCCGAAACGTTGGGTAAATAAAAACCCGTATCAAGAATAAAGACTGCGTAGCCACTAAAAGTTCACAGTAATTAACAAAATCGACGTAGCGGTGGTTATGTACTATTCAGAGTTGTGGATCACTTTGCAGAGGACTTTGAGAACGATACACAGTAACGTGGTCAAGTGATACCCCGCCAATTATCGCATACAGTCAGGTCACCCTTTTTGGGCACCTTTACTAAGAAAGCGTCTTATCTTCAACTTCGATCAAGTGAAGATTTTGGATCGAATCCAAGACCAGGCAACCAGGAACATAGCAGAGGTGTTTCATATTAAGAAGAGAGGAGAAGATCTCACTGTGAACCTACAGAGAGAGTGTGGGAACTTCAACTCGGCTTACAACGGGCTTTTAGCTCAGTTGCGAAGACAACCGTGAGAGGAAAACTGCGTGTATGAGAGAATGAGTGAAACAGCATAATGGGTGAAAGTTGGGTGAAAGTAGGCATGAGATGGGTGTTACAAATTAGTATTATATAACTGACGAAGTTGAAGGGGTGATTCCAGCTGAATGTAAGTGTTTTGTGCTTTGTAAATTGTATTGTATTTGTACTTGAATCAATGTAATCAATAAATGTATAATGTTTTAGGCGTCTGATGATGACCGAAGAATAGTAGGTCGAAACGAGTCACGCAAAATAAGCTGTTTCCGTTATTTTTCACCGATAATTGCCAATAAAACCACATAATAATCGTTCACGGTGATCAACCCCGGTCAATAATCTAGGGTTAACTAAATCGATGCATACTTGTATATGTTTCTTGGGTAATCCTGCTTATGGTCTAGAGGCCCCCTCAGGGTTCTAGCGCATCCTTTTCATGATTCTTGGCCAGTCCATCTCTGGTTTCCGAACTTTTTTTTTTTTTTTTGAGAATCCCTCTCTTACTCAGGGTTCTAGGGCAATCTCTTTCAGGACACTAATGAGATGTCTTTCATTATTGCAGGAGAATTTCTCTCAGGATTCTAGAAGAATCGCTTTCAAGGTTCTAGGAGAATCCCTCTAAGGATTCTGGAGGATTCCACCAGGGAGTTCTGAGGATATCCGTCTAAGCATTCTGGGAGAATCCCAAGGAAAAACTTCTCTCAGGATTCCGAGGCAATCCGTCACAGGATTTAGGGAGAATTCATTTCGGGAATCTGAAGAAATCCTTCAGGATACTGGACAAATTCCTCTTAACATTCTGAGAGAATCCATCTCAGAAAACTGGAGTAATCCCTTCCAGGATTGTAGGGAAATCCTTTATAGAATTTAGGGTGAAATCCTATTGGAAGATTCTTTCTCTCTTATCTGGGATAAGGTCTCTCAGGAAGGATGCTGGTGTGATCATTTTCAGCATTTTGAAGGAATCTCTAACAAAGTTTTAGAGGAATCCTCATAGTTATGGAGGAATTTTTCTCAGCAATATTATATGAAAATTCCTATTAATATTGTTAATTCTAAGAGAATTCATTTCACGATTTTGGGGTATTTCCTACCAGGGTTCCCTACCAAGGGTGAAATCGCTTTCAGGATTCTAAGAAATTTCTGGATGATGTGGGTTGAATCTTCTAAGGATTCTGGAAGACCCTCACTTAGGATCCCACTCAGAATATTGAGGAAATTTCTCTCAGACTTCTTGGAGAATCATACTCAGAACTCTCAGAACTGTAACAAAATTCCTCTCAGAATTCTGGGAAAATATTTCTTGGGATTCTAGTGGTATTCTTAGGATTCTAGTGGTAACTTTCCCAGGATTCTGCGTTAAATTCTTTTAAAATTCTGGGGGAATATCACTAAGTAATCTGCGGGAACTCTTCCTAAAATTCTCTGAAAATTTGGCTTTTTGGGGTTATCCCGTCAGGATTCTGGGGAAATTTTTCTCAAGATTCAGGGAAATTTGTCTCATGATTCTGGGGAAATCCTTGGGATTCTGAGGCTATATTTTTCTAGGGCACTTTCTTTCAGAATTAATAATTATTGATGAATCTCTCACGAGATTCTAGGCAAAATTTTTTAGATAAATTCAGATTTTGGAGAATCCCTCGCATAGATTTTGCGATTCGAAAGAAATGCTTCTCAGCATGCTACGAGAATCCCAGTAGAATTCTGTTTTCTGTATTCTGGAGCAGTTGCTCCCGTAAATCCCTTCCAGATTTCTGGGAGAGTCTCTCTTAATAATCATGGAAAAGCCCTGACAAGATAATGGGAAAATTATCTTGAGATTCTGGTGTAACAATTTAAAGTCTTCTAGAGGAACCACTCTCAGATATCTGGGACAATCCTTTTCAGGAGTTTAGGGAAGTCCTTTCAATGATTCTGGGGAAATGTCTTTCAGGAATCTGCGGTAATTTTTTTCAGGAATTTCCTCAGAATTTTTACAGATTTTTCTCAGAATTCCAGAGAATCCTCATCAGGATGCTGGGGAAGTCCATTCTAGAAGTTTTCTTAATCCCTTTTTGGGAGAAACCTTATCAGATTTTCTGAAGAAACCTCTCTCACAGAATGATTCTCACCATTCTAAAGGATTCCACCCAGGATATTCGGGGAATTCTGGGAAAATACTTAAAAGGATTCTGGAGGAATTCTTCTCAGGGAATCCTTTCTCCCAGATTTCTGAGAGAGTATATCTCAGGTTCCTTTGGCAATCCCATCCAGCATTTTGAGGGAACTTTTCTCATGATTCTGGAGTAATCCTTCTTAGGTACCCTTTTCTGGATTCTGGGTCATATTTTAGTTGTAGTTACTTGAGAAATCCAGCTTAGAATTCTGAAAATCTTTTGTGAGAATCTCTTTTAGTATTCTAGATGAATTTATCTCAAGAATGTGTTCTCGTACACCAAGGTGTACCGAAAGGCTATATGTTCACTCCAAAAATGAAATTTTGATAGAACCCCCGGAGGGCCAAGTCTTATATACAAATCGACTCCCCAGCTAACACGAAGTCTTATATGAAGTTGAATAGTATGCTAATGTGGAGACCATATGCGTATATGCTTCCATTTAACCGCGTGTGAAGTGTACGTATATCGCCTCCACTTTAGCATCCTATTCAAAATCATATGCGATCGTGTGTTTACTGGGTCAGCTCGACGAGTTGAGATGATGTCTGTGTGTATGTATGTGTGTGCGTGTGTATGTGTGTTTGTGTACAAAAATGTCACCTCACTTTTGGATAGTAAATATCATCCGATTTCAACGCTTTTGTTTTCAATCGACGCGGAATATTGTCCCATTGTTTCCTATTGAAAACGGTTTGAATCGGTCCAGACGTTCCGGAGTTATGGCCATTTAGGTGTTCCGGACCGGTACCCCAGGCATGCGACCCATCTAACCACGGCATTTTCGATTATCTGACGAACGGTAAGCAGGAAAATAGTCGCAGATTATATCTGAACCGGTAGTGTTCCGGAACCGGTTCTGGGTGTCCCGCCGGAAGTGGCCAAATATAAAAGTGAACCACACCCATGCATGCGACACATCAAATTGCAGCTTTTTATATAACCTGATGAACGGTACACAGGAAAAAAGTCTTGGACCATATCTAAACCGGTGGCATTCCGGAACCGGTTCCGGGTGTCCCTCTGTAAGTGGCCAAATGTAAAAGTGAAACAAACCCATGCATACGACACATCAAATCACCGCTTTTTATGTAACCTGATGAATGGTTAACAGGAAAATAATCTCAGACCATATCTGATCCGGTAGTGTTCTGGAACCGGTTCCGGGTATCCCGCCGGAAGTGACCAAATATAAAAGTGAACCAAACCCATGCATGCGACACATCAAATCGCAGCTTTTTCTATAACCTGATGAACGATAAATAGGAAAATAGTCGCAGACTATATCTGTACCGGTAGTGTTGCAGAACCGGTTCCGGGTGTCTCACCGGAAGTGGCCAAATATAAAAGTGAAACAAACCCATGCATGCGACACATCAAATTGCAGCTTTTTATATAACCTGATGAACGGTACACAGGAAAAAAGTCTCGGACCATATCTAAACCGGTGGCATTCCGGAACCGGTTCCGGGTGTCCCACTGTAAGTGGCCAAATGTAAAAGTGAAACAAACCCATGCATACGACACATCAAATCACCGCTTTTTATGTAACCTGATGAATGGTTAACAGGAAAATAATCTCAGACCATATCTGATCCGGTAGTGTTTCGGAACCGGTTCCGGGTATCCCGCCGGAAGTGACCAAATATAAAAGTGAACCAAACCCATGCATGCGACGCATCAAATCGCCGCTTTTTCTATAACCTGAGGAACGGTAAGCAGGAAAATAGTCTCAGATCATATCTGAACCGGTAGTATCCCGGAACCGGTTCCTGGTGTCCCGCCGGAAGTGGCCTAATTCATACATGCGTCATATCAAATCATGGCCTTTTCAATAACTTGTACGATCAGCAAGAAAATAAGCTATGCCCACATTAGAAACTACTGATAGTGTTCCGGAATCAATTTGAGGTATCTCGCTGAAAGTAGCCGAATGTAAAAGAGAAAAAAAAATATTCGCGGCACATCAAATGGCTTTTAAGGTATCCTGATGAACGGTTACCAAGAAAAAATATCTCAGATCATGCTTGGGAAAACAAGTAGTGTCCCGGAATCGGTTCCCGGTGTCCCTCTGGATATGGTCAAATGTAGAAGGGAACCCAACTCCATGCATGCGCTTCATCAAACCGCGGTTTTTTCGATAAGCTGATGAAAGGTTTTCAAGAATACCAGCTCAGATTACGTTAGAGACCACCGATAGTATTCCACAACCGGTTTCAGGTGTCGCGCCGGAATTGGTCAAATGTAAAAATGAACCGTGTAAATTTTCCGGAGCCGGTTAAGGGGTCCCACTGAAAGTGGACATACATAAAAGTGAATCAAACCCATGCTTGCGGTACATCAAATCGCTTTTTTGTCAGTAACCTGATGCATGGATGACAAAAAAAATAGGCACAGTCCACAGAAGTTACTACCGGTAGTGTTTTTAGTTCCGGGTAACCTGATTAACAGTTCTCATAAACTCAGATCACATTTGAATATACCGGTAGTGTTACGGAATCATTTCCGGGGGTCCTCTCTCTCCTCTTCTTGGCGTAACGTCCTCACTGGGACAAAGCCTGCTTCTCAGCTTAGTGTTCTATGAGCACTTCCACAGTTATTAACTGAGAGCTTCCTCTGCCAATGACCATTTTGCATGTGTATATCGTGTGGCAGGCACGAAGATACTCTATGCCCAAGGAAGTCAAGGAAATTCCCTTTACGAAAAGATCCTGGACCGACCGGGAATCGAACCCATCACCCTCAGCATGGTCATGCTGAATACCCGTGCGTTTACCGCCTCGGCTATATGGGCCCGGGGGTCTCGTAAGCAATACAAAATATACTCAGATTACATAAGAGGCTACCGGTGGTGTTGCAGAAGCAGCGCTGGGTGCTTAGCGAAATTACGAAAGTGAACTAAATGAATGCAAGCGATATATATGTGTAAGAGAACCAAAAACCTAAAAAAACTAAAGCGATCTCATCAAATCACACCATTTTAGATTCCTGAGACGTAAATTTACAGTAGGATGGATAAACGTTGTATGGAAAAATTAAAATTTAAGCGCATCAGCCCGGAACATTCTTTTAAATCTTTATTTGCGTCTAAAATTACTACGCAAAATTTTGATGCGGCTGGAGGGCGAGCTCTGTAATGTGATGATGATTAACCTGGGCTTGTTAGGGGAATATCTGTAAATAAAAAGAAAATCGGGTTAAGTACGGTTCCTTTGAATTCCACTAAGAATTTGCATCCTTTGACAGATACGTATTTCGACCTCAACTGTAAGGTCGTCTTCAGTGTCTTGTACTTGACTCGACAAGACACTGAAGACGACCTTACAGTTGAGGTCGAAATACGTATCTGTCAAAGGATGCAAATTCTTAGTGGAATTCAAAGGAACCGTACTTAACCCGATTTTCTGTAATGTGGTTGATATTTGAATGGGATATACTGCTCTTCTAAGCATATCTGTCCCATGTTGTTTTGCATTCCTACCGTGTTTTTCTCAGTAACAGAGCCATTTGAAGTTAATTTAATATTTCTGCCTTTCTCGTACACTAAGTGTACTGGAAAGGCTATATGTTCACTCCAAAAATGACTTTTTGATAGAAGGCCCGGAGGGTCGAGTCACATATACCAATCAACTCAGCTCGACGAATTGAGGTGATGTCTGTGTGTGTGTATGTATGTGTGTGTGTGTATGTATGTGTGTGTATATGTGTGTGTACAAAAAAAACTCACATCACTTTTTGGCAGTAAACCTCAACCGATTTCAATGACCAACGGTTCATTCGACGCGGAATCTGGTCCCATTGTTTCCTATTGAAAATGGTTCGGATCGGTCCAGCCGTTCTGGAGTTATGGCCATTGAGGTGTTCCGGATCGGTACCCCAGGAAGGGGCCAGATATGAAAACGCTACAAACCCATTCATGCGACACATCAAACCACGGCACTTTCGAAAACATGATGAACGGTAAACAGGAAAATAGTCTCGGGCCATATCTGAACCGGTAGTGTTCCGGAACCGGTTCCGGGTGACCCGCCGGAAGTGGCCAAATATGAAAGTGAACCAAACCCTTCATGCGACACATCAAACAGCGGATTTTTCGATAACCTGATAAACAGTAGGCAGGAAAACATTCTCAGACCATATCTGAACCGGTAGTATTCCGGAACCGGTTATTGGTGGTCCGCCGGAAGTGGCTAAATATGAAAGTGAACCAAACCCATGCATGCGATACATCAAACAGCGGCTTTTTCGATAGCCTGATGAACAGTAGGCAGGAAATTATTCTCGGACCACATCTGAACCGGTAGTGTGCCGGAACCGGTTCTGGATGTTCCGCCGGAAGTGGCTAAATATGAAAGTGAACCAAACCCATGCATGCGATACAACAAACAGCGGCTTTTTCGATAGCCTGATGAACAGTGGGCAGGGAAACATTCTCAGACCATATCTGAACCGGTAGTGTTACTGAACCGGTTCCAGATGTCACGCCGGAAGTAGCCAAGTATAAAAATTAACCAACCCCTTACATGCGGCGCATCAAATCGCAAGCTCTTCAGACAACCTGATAAACGGTTAATAAAAGAGAATAGCTTCAGATCATATTTGGATCAACCGATAGAGTTCCGGAACCGGTTCCGGGTGTCCCGCTGGAAGTGGTTAAATGTAGTAGATATCAAAACCCATGCCTGCGGCACATTAAACAGCAGTTTTTTAAATAACGTGATGAACGATTAGTCAGAAAATAGACCACAACGAAGATCTTTATAAAGGCTACCGATAGTGTTCCAGGACCGATCTAGGGTGTCCAGCCGGAAGTGGCCAAGTGCCAAAAAGAACCAAACCTATGCATGCGACAAATCGAACCGCGGTCCTTTTTTAAACTGTGAAGAACGATTAGCAAGAAAATAGGCTCAGACCACATTAGAGGCTACCGATAGTGATGCAAAACCAGCATTGGGTGCTTCCTAGGGTGCTTCGCAGGAACTTCAAAAATGAACAAAATCAAGGCAAGCGATAAATATGTGTAAGAAAACAAAATCTTGACTGAACGAAGGCCACATACATACAGACGTCTTACTCTACTCACTCTCCATCGTCCTTGTTTTCAACGGTTGAAACAAATATTAATCGTTGTTGCTCGTTTGACGTCTACTCACTACCAACATCAAGCCGCAGTGAAACGCAACCTGATTAGCATTTGGCGATTATTTTTTCGTAACGATGAATATAATAGCAATATGTTACAAATGATATGTCTGTTTGTCTGTACTAAAGCAATCTCATCAAATCACTGAGGTGTAAAAATATACAGTAGGATAGGTCAACGTTATATGAGAAAATTATCGCATCAACCCCGGAGAAAGTTTTTTCAATCCTCTTTTCCGTCTAAAACTACTGGGAATTTTTAATGGGATTTAGTATGGGCAATTTCACTTGCTTGCATTTTTCGTCAAATTTTACATGAATTTTGTAACCTATGATAATAAAATATAGCGTAAAGTGTGAAGAAAAAACTATGTCGAAGACCGTATAGCAGGGCTGTCCAACATACGGCCCGCGGAATCGATGAATGAAACTTGGCCCAAGGATTGAAATATTTGAAGATATTTCATATTTAAATAAAATTTAATATTAAAAATAAACTCGAAATAGGTAGTGTTTTGTTAAAAAATTTCAAAGATTGAAAAATTTAAATTCATAAATTTAAAAATTTTAAACATGAAAGGTACAGCCAAATTTGAAGCAGAATTTCAGCAAAATTTACTGAATTTCAGAAAAACGTTGCTGCTGAACAGCAGAGTTTACCGAACGAATCAGGGAAGTTTGCTGAATTTCAGCAAATTGTTTGCTGCAACCTGCAGTTCGCCAAAATTCAGAAAAAAGTATTCAGGGTGAATTTTGCAAAAAATCAAGAATTCTTGCTCACATTTATATGACCCAAATGATGTCAGTGTTGTGATTTGCCGTGAGAATGGGTAATCGGATGTACAAAATCTCACTGTTGCATTCGTGCTTTCGAAATTTGATGTCGAAATTTAATGTCTGGCCCGTCGACTGGTATGGAGCATCACTTGTGGCCCGTGGCCACGAAAGGTTGGGCAGGCCTGCCGTAAAGTCATCTGTGATTGTGAAAGATGTTGATCGGTCTTCAGTGATAGTGAAGGTGCTCAAGCAGTCAACTGAAAATTCTGATATTTTTCAGCCCAGTCTATACGTTTAACGTAACATCGGAATATGTTCAATTAATAAATTTCCCAATTTTATTAATATTATTGCTTTTCTAAATAAGGTATTCTCGGGATTCAGGAACAGTTCGCATTACGTCGACGGAAAGATCATACTTCGGAATGATGGCCCTATCACAGAAACTAGCTAAACAAACAATAGTAGAAGATTCCAAAAACAGGAACCGAATTCTAAACCGCCCGATAGGTAGGCGATTGTCCACATCACAACGGACTCAATAAATACCAAAACTTTCGTATGACATTTTTAAGTTAGGCAAGGCCATCTTGACTAGGAAACCTTGACCGATTGAACCCTTGAAAAGGCCCCATACAGATCGAAACGTCAGAAAAATTCATAAACTAGTGTTTTCGATTCCCCCAAAAGGCTGAAGCCAACATTCTGAAGCAAAATCATCCCAGCCGTATCCCAACCAAGGAAAGATCATGAGTACATGTTCGACGAGAAAGGCACTATCACCACTAGGTGGATTAATCTGGGTTTTTTTCATTTTGCATCACAAATAAATATTCCACGATAACGTCAAGCATCTTTCTGACATCGATTTTTAGTTGTCACTTAAGTTAGAGCGGTGGGACAGTATGCGTAGAAAAACAACATGGTACAGATATGCTTTGAACGGCAGTATAGCATTGGCAATTCAAATTACTACATTACAAATTCTACATGAATTTTGCAACCAATGATAATAAAATATAGCATAAAATGTGCAGATAAAACTTTGTCAAAGTGTTCTGTGGAAAAAGTTTAATCCTGGCTAGTAATTGTCATTTTGGTATGAATTAGCCTCCAGTGAAGGTGGTCAAGCAGTCAACTGAAAGGACTGATACTTTCAGCTCTGCCCATACGTTGAATATAACGTCGGAATAAGTGCCCCAATTCGATGATGACCTTGATAAAATTCTTGATTTTCAGGAATTTAGAAATTCGTAGGTGGTACAGTCCCAGATCGCTGTTATGAGCATTTCCCCCTTCTCGTCCATTACCAAAGCACAGAGATTTGGGGCTGATCATTGACTCTAAGGCAAAATTGATTGCGTCGACGGAAAGGTCATGAGTACATATTCGACGAGAATGGCACTATCACCACTAGGTGGATAAATCTGTTTTTTTTTTTCAGAATGCACTGTCTCAACGTTTTATCCACATCAATTTTCACATCAGTGTCGCGAAATGTTCGATGTGCAATCTCAACCATGAACTTGAACTACATGCAGCAAACGAATAATTTGTAATTTTATAATATTTTATAATATCGAATCGATGTGAAAACATCGATTCAAAGCATTCGATTAAATCGGTGAATCGATTCTGCCGATCCGATTCGAATCGATTCACAAAAATCGATGTCTCAGACAGATTTGCCCAATGCTAGCATGCCTCATTGGCTATATGTTCCAGTTTTCCCTACTGGGCTAGGGTTGATATATTCCAGGTTCCAATTCTTGTCCTTTGTTTTGCGCTAAAAGTCGTGATGTTTTTGCCTTTCTCGTACACTAAGTGTACTGGAAAGGCTATATGTTCACTCCAAAAATGACTTTTTGATAGAAGGCCCGGAGGGTCGAGTCACATATACCAATCGACTCAGCTCGACGAATTGAGGTGATGTCTGTGTGTGTGTATGTGTGTGTGTGTGTATGTGTGTGCGTGTGTGTGTATGTGTGTATGTGTGTGTACAAAAAACTCACATCACTTTTTGGCAGTAAACCTCAACCGATTTTAATGACCGACGGTTCATTCGACGCAGCATATAGTCTCATTGTTTCCTATTGAAAATGGTTCGGATCGGTCCAGCCGTTCCGGAGTTATGGCCATTTAGGTGTTCCGGATCGGTACCTCTGGGAGGGGCCAGACATGAAAATGCAACAAACCCATGCATGCGACATATCAAACCACGGCATTTTCGATCATCTGATAAATGGAAAGCAGGAAAATAGCCTCGGACCACATCTGAACCGGTACTGTTCCGGAACCGGTTCCGGATGACCCGCCGGAAGTGGCCAAATATGAAAGAGAACCAAACCCACGCATGCGACACATCAAACCACGGCATTTTCGATAATCTGATGAACGGTAAGCAGGAAAATAGTCTCAAACCATATCAGAACCGGTCGTGTTCCGGAACCGGTTCCGGATGTCTCGCCAGAAGTTGCCAAATATAAAAGAGAATCAAACCCATGCATGTGACACATAAAACAGCGGCTTTTTCGATAACCTGATGAACGGTAAGCAGGAAAACAGTATAAGACCATATCTGAACTGATAGTGTTCCGGAACCGGTTCTGGGTATCCCGCCGGAAGTGGCCAAATATAAAATTGAACATAACTCATTCATGCGACACATCAAACAGCGGCATTTCCGGTAACCTGATGAACAGTTAGCAGAAAAATTGTATCAGATCATATCTGAACCGGTAGTGTTCCGGAACCGGTTCCGGGTGTCCCGCCGGAGGTGGCCAAATATAAAAGAGAACCAAACCCATGCATGCGACACATCAAACAGTGGCATTTTCGATAACGTGATGAACGGTTAGCAGGAAAACAGTATCAGACCATATCTGAACCGGTAGTTTTCCGGAACCGGTTCCGGGGGGTCCCGATGGGTGAATGCAAACTTTTTACGGAGTGATAGAGGATCATCAATGGTAAACAAAATGTGTACGCATACGGTCAAATCTCAACCGTTACATAGTAATTGAACTTTACGTGTTTTTGAGTTTGCTTGCCTCAAACTGGCTATAACTTGAAAATGGTCAAACTTTTCGCAGCTTTTTAACCCTCATTCGAAAGTTTATTGAATTTTCTACACACCTAGAAAAAAATCATGTAATTTTAGGTGTCCTGAACCTGACATATACGAGCGTCTTCAAAGACATAAATTTAGAGGTCAAAACATGTAAATTTACGTCTCCTAGGACTTATATTTTCATAGCTTCTAGCAATCGCTAGAACCGATCGGATAAATAAAACATATAAAAGTATACTATTAACATGCCTGGATTCGAACTCAGGATCTGCTGATTGTGAGCCACATCTCTTACCTCTCGGCTATTTCACCGAGTTGGAAGGTGGCAGATGAATGTGATACTGATTCTACGTTTCTGGTGAAGTGGATTTGTTGACATCTAACGCAACCAACCAGGACTTACATGATCAGGGTTGTTAATAGTCATCGGAGCTGAAGCATAATCACTGACGACACCGAGTAAAAAAAAAGTCAGCGTCACTGAGTCAGCAGCTCTTGAATATTTTTCTTCAAAGACCGTCAGACAGTTTCGTGGTCGCGACGAAAAAGTTTTGCCGTTTCTCTTTATTGGCATTTTCGTTGAGCTGCTTGCATCGCCCTGTTCGAACGAACGAATAATCAGCCTCACGGAATGGCCGATCAGAAAAAAAATGCAAAAATGGAACACGCCTTCATTCGGAATCGAACCAAAAACCTTCGGATTGACACCACAACAAGCATACCAACAGAGCAAATTCAACAGCTCGGAAGGACCGAGGCTAATTCGTCCATAAAAGCTTGACTGGTTCACCTTTCGTCTGCAGTCGGATGCCATGTGACGAATGCATGTTCGTGTTTTATCGTTGCAAAAGGAGACAAAAGAGAATGACGAAAACTATACTGCCGTGTTTAGCATAGTTGTCCCATGTTCTATGGAAATCCTTATTAACATGGGACAACTATGCTGCACACGGCAGTATAGCTCCCTGTTTTATTTTCGGTTCATCCTCGTCGTGGTTTATATGTCGGTCGCTGATGATGATGAATGTGACGGGGTTTTATTAGGTGACGAACTTTTTTAGTTTTTCGTCGTTGGTCGGTGACGAAACAGATGGTTACCAACCCTGTACATGATGCGCGTAAAATTGAGTCTAATTTGTTATTCAGTCTTGAAAATGTTTACGTTCATTGATGTTTCTGTCTCTTGCAAATTTCAGAATTTTTAAGTGAGTATCAAAAACAGATCTTTCAATCTATTGGTTTACTTAAATATCTTAGTTTTCTAAAGCATTTAAGCTCGAAAATATTGTTTTGCCTTTCTCGTACACCGAAGTGTACTGAAAGGCTATATGTTCACTATATGGCTATATGGCGTCTCAAAATTCAAGATGGCGGCATAAACTTCAAGATGGCAGCTGTTTAATGGAGATTTACGCTCTAAAACCGTTCAATATGGGTATATTTGGTATGGGGAAGACAACCTGAGTTCAAAAATAGCTACCGTGATTTCGGGTGAAGTTGATCACTTTTTACAGTTTTTGGCTCCTAATTTTTGAATAGTTATCGATATGGTCAAACTCAATGCTTTAAAACAAGTACGTCCACGGGTTTCATCAGTCAACGAGGTTGAAACATTTACTGCAATACATTTTATTGCAATAAATATCATTTAAAATAAAAAATCAGAAATTTTAATTTCGGGGTGAAATTGATCAGTCAGTGAAATGTCTTCGTAAGTGCTGAAAATAAATTTTCCATCTGAATTAACCACCCCAGAATGCGAAAAGCTTTGTCAAAGTTATACAAGTTTATTAAATTCTTAATTATTTAAGTTTAATGTTTAATAAATCTAAGAACAACGCCTAAAAGTATGCAATTTTCATATAAACAAGTCGGTGCTTTAGCAAAAGTACAATTTTATGCATAAATATCAATATTTAAAGAACTTTTGATGACTAAATCAGGTTTAGCGAACACTTGGCAACTATAAACATTCATTCGAATATTTATTCCATGTACGATACAGTTACGGTAACAAAAGTTACGCAGTTTCGGAAAATATTAAATTAAATTACTTGTAAAACATGTAAGCTCACCATTCAATACCCTTGAGCCAGATGATGGTCATTTTCTATAAATTGTTTTAAGTTGAAAGCTTTATTTTTGACAAACAGAAATTTTCCTCACGTCGATCAATTTCACCCCACTGATCAATTTCACCCGAAATCACGGTACCTGAATATCCAAGAAGGCGTCTCCACATTCAAAATAGCGGCTGTTCAATGGAGTTTTGGGTTCTAAAACCATTCAATATGGGTATATCTGATATGGGGAAGAAGTCTGGAGTCCAAAAATAGCGACCAGAATTTCCAAGCTGCTGGACATAAATCCTAAATGGCGGCTCAAAATTCAAGATTGCGGCTGTTTTTTAAGAGTTCAAGTTTCATAAATCAAAAACCAGATGATTGATATGATCTCTGATGCCATGAAATGGATTTCTGTTAAACGAATGAAAGTGCGATATTCATGAACATAACACTTGAGTTGTGTTGAAATGTGATTTCGAAAGCACGAGAAAGGCACCATCACCGCTAGGTGGATTAATTAGGGTTTTTTTTTTATCTGTATTAACGAGATTTTAAGCCCTAGGCTAATTCATCTAGGGACTCATGCACGTGTTGACCCGAGTGGTCAAGGCGAATTTGTCATCCGACTAAAAAGACGACTAAAACCTTCCCTGTTAAAACTACAACTCATCATTTTATTCAAATTTTAAACCTTATATATAATTACAATTTTTTGGTTATTTTTTTCTCCCCCCACTTAACTTAACTTAAGCGCCTAGCGTCACATTCTCCGCTCTCGCTCTCTTTACTAAAGTACCAACATTCTAGTACTTCAAAAAGCGCGAGAGAGAAAGCTCGCGTCTCTTACTTAGTATCTAATTGGAAGCGGCTAGAATGCTTCCTTATATGAGTCACATGTTTTATTATGTTATACTCCGGTAGTTATGCATTCTTTTTGGCTTACCGTATGCCAACTAGAACAGGTAGAGACCTGCTGAAGCAAACTAGGTCACCCGCTGACCAACTACCGCGTATGATTTGTTTATTTCGCTTTCGCGCATGTCACATATGATGATGCAATAATTTAAATGTACCGTATGTAGGTAGCTACCATCCTAGCTTGAGTCTTGCTCATGATGATGCAAATGATCAGTTAATGAAAGCAAATAACTAATGAATAATGAATGATTAATTAATCAATTAGACTATGGTTGGTTCAATATCCCCTTCGTTAATTAGCTGTTTGATATCTTTAATTGAAGATACAAACGGTTAGCGTTGGTTATTATTATTCATGAATTTATAAAATGATATTGGTTATAAAATGAAATGAAATATGTATATCTTTGGAGACAATTCTTCTTAACAAAGTTGGTAGTATTTTATCCTCGACGCAATTTTCCTGATCAATTTATCGTAACCAATGTACTCCTGAAATAATAATTCTGCAAATTTACTCGGAATTTACTTTGAAACAATTTCCTTTCTACCATTCATGTTGTATGATACGCTTGAGAGCATGTTGTCCTTCGCCTTCGCCTCATTGGTCATCCTCTCGTTCCTCAAGTTTCCATCACAGTTCTGCTTATCACGTTCACATACTTAAACTTGTCCAGTCAGATAGAATATCTTACGTTGGGTGTTAGGTATGGACTTCCTTCGTCGCGATATCAATGCTGCAATCGTTCCTCAGTTGGGTAAGATGTACTTCCGCTCTACTCGAAAAATGAGTTTTACTGTTACTCCGTTCCTGCTGATCCATCGCGACTTTCCAGGTGTTGCCTTCTTCTGAGTATTTCCCGCTCATCTCTTGTTCACTTCTCCCAGTTGGTCATGAAAATTGAATTTTCTGATGCAAATATTGTTTTCTTGTTAAAAAAAACTTTTTGTTTCAAAATCGTTCGTGAAACAGGTTCGTGGTTTTTAATCGTAGAATGCTTTCCAAAAAAAATGATAGATCGAATGACCTACAGTGCAGAAAATTTCCGCTATGGTTTGAGAATTTCCTTAATTCTCTTTAAGCACATAACTTGGCTTCAATAAACGTCTTTTGACGATATGATTTTTTTGAAATGATGAATATTGTTTTGACTCGCTTTCCATATGTGCACCTTCTCGTGTGTGATGGTCTCGTTCTTCCAAAGAATATCCAATACCCTCTACCGCATGTTTGACTGATATGTTGCTTGCCTTTGATTCCGCGGTATGCCGGCTACGAATGATGATGTCTTCTCGGGTCACTAGCTCTCAAGGTGTATGTAATGTCACTTTTGCGCGGTAATACCTATTTCTTATTTTTCCTAATTAGTGATCGCTTTTGTATTGTATAAAAATGTATTTCTTATTTTTCCCTGATTATTTATCTCTTATTGGTTAATGTGGTCCCTTATGACCCTTATTGACTCTTTATGTGTCTATTTGTCTCTTAAATTTTTAATCATTCTAGTTGGGATATTGACCATTATTGATTGTTGTTTCACTATTTTGAAATGCGTTGAAATTAATGTTTGAGATTTAAATCTGTACAAAATGTACATTTGTAAAGGAATTTTGATTCAAATTTTGAGTAGTATTCACGATTTCCAAAAATGAAATTCCAATGGAATGTAACATTTCTCGTCCAAAATAGAAATGCATCTTTTCCGTTAGAATTATACTTACACTTTTTCGGTTTTATCGGGCTTATCTGGATGGATACTCCCCCTTTTCCACAGCTTTTTCATGGGTGGTGTAGGATATCCATTGTCTAAGCCTGTAAGACAATTTCTTGCTTTCATCATTTTCTGTCTTCCAATCGTCTTTCCATGCTGTAGCTTCTCATTTCTCCGACTATGATTTAATCCTGTAATGAGACTTAGATCTTGTATTTAATACATTATTTATGTTTCAAATTTTTCCATTAAGGAATACAGTACAAATTTTCACTCGTTTTTCAAAACGTTTAATTATTATTATAATTATTATTATTATTTTGACAGTATTAAAATAATCTGCATATTTTTTTTATTGACATAGTGTATTATGCTTGAATTACCCCATTTATTTTCTTTTTGTGGTTATTGCCAGTATCCCCTTTTCGCACTGGGCTTACATGCCATTTTGTATTTGTTTTTGAATTTTGCTGCCGATTTCCCCCAACTTCCCTTATCGGTCTTACAAGTTTGAATTTCATTGGTGAACTGCATAGATAAATATCGTTCTTGAAAATTATTATTGTTTATCTTTTTTCCTTTATATTTAAAAGCTAATTCATTTGTTGAGTTTGTTGTGTGTGTATTGTCAGTGAGTTATACATTCTTTCGCATACATACAAATACATTCCGGGGTCGCGATCCCCTTGTCCAATCATACTCTCTTCAGCACTAGTGTTGGCAAGACTCAGAAGATTGTTATAAAAATAATATAATAATTTGTATTTACTTCTATTTATTCATTCAATTTTCTTTGTTTTTTTAATATTTTGCGTGGTTCTACATGAAATATCTATGTATTCATATTTCTTATTAGTTAGTTTTTCATTAGTTTACCAACACTAATCCGCACTCAAACATTTTATTGTCATTGTTTTGTAGTGTGTTGTGTCTGTTGTTTTGAATATGCATATGAATTTGTATATGGGCCCATGTTTCATTGTTTTCTCAGATATTCAATAATTTGTTTTAAAAATTATTTATCACATAATCTTTTAAGTCATATCGTTAACTTTCAATGTATAATGTATTTGTTTATAACAAAAATATGAAGGATCATTATGTCCTAGATAATGAACTTCCGTAGTTCACATTTTTCCACGTATGTCCAGCATTTAAATATTAGAATTTCATTGATTGTACAGATTTTATTTTCAATTTATCTCTTGTGTTGGCTTTATCCCCTCAAGTCTGTTTATCCCACATTTTGTAATTGGATCTTCCCAAAGAAATTATAGTTCCCAAAAAATATAGTATGCTTCCCATTTGTATATTACTATTCCCATTACCGTTCCTCGGTCTTATTTTGAAAGTCTCTGCTTGATTATAATTGAGATTTGTGAAAAAAAATATAAGTTTTATATTTCATTGCTTTTGCGCAATCTTTTTAATGTTTTTATTAACTTAAAACGTACATTTCAATTCTTTAAGTTACTTATTAATCAAAAATTATATGTACACCAGTATATGCATATTTACTGCAATATAATTAAACTAGTATATAAAAACCGTTGAATATTCTCAAATTCTTTGTTATTATGGAAACTCTCATTTTATTATCTAGATATTTAGCTTAAATATTTGGGTAGGTCACTTAAACACTACTATAGTATCATATTGTAGTATATTTAATTGTTAATTAAATAATAGCTTATCGAAGTATTGATTTAAATATTTAAAATATTATATTTTTTTGTCTTATTCTAGCATAGATTATTTTTTTCTTAAAAGTAATCTGTTACTTACAGTGTTAATTCTTAATATACACTATTATTATTTTACCACGCTAAATTAAATTAATTGCAATTATTGTATATTAACTTAAAAATAGCATCAATCATTATCTAAAGAATATTATATAATGTACATAGGATTAAAAATAATGGTTAATGGTCTTCATGGAAAATATATTGAATTGATTGAAAAAAAAAAATATGTGAAACCGTATAGCTTGACCAACTTCTGTCAAAATAAAAGATATTTATGTATATATATGTTCACGTTTATGTTTCTTTAATCAGTTGGATATATTTTAAAACTTACATATTTACATGCAGTTGTATTTGTTCATTAATCATTATACTTTCGAAGTCTGTTATTATGAACTTTTTCTAGTCTTTTTCCGTTTTTAACGATAGTTGTTTGTTCGCTAGGAAAGCTGACCACTTCATAAGGTCCTCTCCATAATGATTGCAATTTTTGGCCGGTACCTGTAGGGTTGGCTTTCACAAGAACCATGTCACCCCACATTGGTTGCCATTCCTTTGATTGTTTGTCATAAATCTCCTTGCGTTTTTGTTTCGATACGAGCAAATTATCACGTGCTTTATCGTGAAAGTACTTTAGGGTAGATTTTAGTTCGCCGGCATAATCGGAATAGGTCAATTCCATATCTCTCATTCTGTAGATTGAGTTTGGAATTCTTGCGGCTCTGCCATACAATAATTCGAATGGCGTAAAGCCGGTAGAAGAATTGAGAGTAGTATTATATTGGAATGTAAAATGCGGAAGAAGTTGATCCCATGTTTGAGGATCTCCGCCAATGAATTGCCGTAAATATATTTTCAACTCTCTGTTAGATCTTTCTACAAGGTTTGCTTGTGGATGATAGGCAGTAGTTGTAATCTTTTTAATTTTCAAAATTTTACAAACATTTTTCATCAATTGGCTAACAAAGTTTGTACCATTATCAGTTACAAGTTCTTTTGGTGCTCCAAACTTGCAAATGAAACTATTCACAAATGTTTTGGCAACTGTTTGACTTTCCTGGTTTTCCATTGCAGCTACTGTTAGATATCTAGTCAAATCATCTTGTATGACCAATCCATATTTATTGCCGCTATTAGATTCGGGTAATACAACGATATCCATAAAAATCTTTTCAAAAGGTTCTGTGGACGTGGTCGTGATCTTCATTGGAATTTTATTTGCAGCACTAATTTTGTTCTTTTGGCACGAGTCACACTGTTTGACATAGTTTTCTATATCTCTGCGCATGCGTTTGCTTCCGACATGTCCACCTAGTGGGCTGTCATGAAATTCTTGTAGGACAGTTTCTCTTTCCTCTGGTGCTACCCACATTCGATCCTTTTCGGGAGCATATAATGTGAAAAGTTTGTTGAACTTTTCTGCAATAAATCTCAAAACATCCATATATGGGGGTGTTTGAAGATTTCTAAATGATATGATTTGTACATTTTCCGCATCTTTCGCGTATTGAGGACTATTGGTAAATGCATCTACTAGTTCTTCGTATAAAACTTTAGTATCACTTTTAGATCTTTTGGTTCCATTTAAAATTATTCCCCATAACTTTTTGTTTGGGATTGAAAATACATTCCCTTTCAAGTAATCTTTAAAACCATGTGGTAGGTCAACGAATTCACTTAATTCTTTATGTGCTGACCTGCTATTCAAAATCAAAAATGTTGCATCTGTACTTTCCTCTGATATTATATTCCTTGAAAATGTAAGTCTTTTAATATCCAATTGATCACTTAAAGCGTTCCTGAATTCATCGCTTGGAACAGTTTTGCATGGCCCCTTGTGTTCATCCATAGCAAAATCAATATTATCTAGTCCATCCATTTGTGGATTCCAGTTGGAGTTTTGCCTGGGGTTTGAATGTTTATCTACTACGTCTTTGGAAGTATTGAATCGTTCAACATTTGTAGTCTTAGAATTTACTTGCTCCCTTTGCTTTTCATCATGCTGTTGTCGTTTTTGTTGTCTGGTCACGACAGCAACAACATTAGAATTTTCGGGATCGTTTTCTGTATGAAGCCTGGATAAGAAATCAGCTACTACATTATCTTTCCCTTGTTTGTATCGAATATCGCATTCTAAACCTTGTAATTTTAACCTTAATCTTGTCAAAGTTGGCGAAGTCTCCTTGAGATGCCATAAAGAGATTAATGGCCTATGATCGGTATATACAATGAACTTTTGATTGTAAATGTAATGCCTAAAATAATTTACTGCCCATACGATTGCTAGTAATTCCTTTTCAATCGTATGATATTTCCGTTCAGCTCCAACAAGTCCCCTGCTTGCATAAGCAATTGGTTTGTCGATTGATTTTTCATTTGAGAGAACTGCTCCTATAGCATATTCACTCGCATCAGTCGTAAGAACAAATGTATCTTTGTAATTTGGTCTCACTAATAAAGAGTCAGATGTTAAAAAACATTTCAATTTTTGAAATGCATGTTGACATTCTTCTGTCCAATTAAATTTTACGTTTTTCCTCAACAAATCGTTAAGAGGTTTTCGAATCTCCGCAATCTTTGGAATAAATTTACCGTAAAAATTTACGGTTCCTAAAAATGATCGAACTTGTTTAATTGTTTTTGGTACAGGCATATTTTTAATAGCTTTTATGTTGTCCGTTAATGGACGAATTCCATGTTTATCTACTGCATGTCCCAAAAACTTCAAATCAGTTTTCAAAATTTGGCATTTAGTAGGTTCAACTTTTAAGTTATGCCTACGAAGAGCCTCCAATACCTTTTTCAGATTTTCGTTGTGTTCCTCAATTGTACGGCCAAAGACAATGATATCGTCCAAATAAACGATAGCTTTTACATCTTTAATTTCGAACAACACTGTGTTCATTAACTTCTGGAAAGTTGATGGACTATTTCTGAGTCCCATAGGCATTCTTGTGAATTCAAAATGTCCTTTCGGGCTTGAAAATGCTGTTTTAGCAGCATCTTTCGGATTAATGGGTACTTGATAAAAACCTGATTTCAAATCAATTGTCGAGAAATATTGACTGTCCCCTAAACTGTCCAGAATGTCATTGATAAGGGGTATCGGATATACGAAGGGTTTAGTGACTAGATTCAAAGCTCTAAAGTCTACTACGATTCTATACTTTTTATTTCCTTCTGAATCTAAATCTTTCTTTGGTATACACAGAACCGGTGCATTCCAAGGACTTTTGCTGGGCTTTATAATCCCTTGCCTGTGCATTTCCTCAATTTCTGCATTAATTTGCTTCTTTGTGGACTCCGGAAATCTGTACTGTCGTTTGTTAATCGGTACGTTAGTTGTAGTCTCAATTTCATGTACTGCTGCATTTGTAATCGTTAGTTGATCTCCTTTCAGATAAAAGACATCGCTGTAATGTGTCATAATTTCTTCCATTGCGTTAAAATTAGCTTTGTTTAAATGAGTTAAATTAATCGTTTCCACTAATTTTGTGAGACGGTTTTTACCTTCCATTTGTGGTTGACTTCTGTTATCTAATAAGCTGAGGTCTTGGTCTGAATCCAAATCTTCGAGGAAAACTTTATCAATATCCGTCGTTGTTTCTACGAGATATTTGTTAACATTATCATCTGAAGATTGTCCTTCTGCTTTCGCTTCCCAATTTGCGGAGTCGTCATTGAAATTTTTATTAGTAAAATTTGTTCTCTGATCATGTATTATATTAATGTTGTTTGCATTATCTCTTTTGTCTTCGACGTTGCACTTGTTATGTGGAAAATGTTTCGTATTTCCCATTGTGGTATCTTTAAAAATATTTGTTGCATTTCTTATGCTTTGTTGAGATTTATTCTGGAATGAAACAATATTTTCTGTAACCATCCTTGTGCGGTTATTATAATTGTTTTCATGCACCCTGTGTGCTAAATCTAATTTCCCTTGTTGTTGGCTTACAGCATTGCTGTAGTTAACTGATTCGGTTTGACATTCTTTTTCTGACTTAATTAAACGTTTATTGATATTATATGTATTCATAGTATGAGGGGAGTTTTCATTCATATTTAATAATTTTGTACATTCATCAGTTTTTCTTAAAGCAATATATTTGAACCGTGGTCCAACATACAATGTGTTTTGCTTCAGAAAATCAGCTCCAATAATGCCTGGAACACATAAGTTCTTAATAATATAAAACTTAATATTATAATGAGAGTTTCCTATTTTAAGTTTAACTAACGTTGATCCAATCGATCGTGTTTGGGAATTAGCAAATCCCCGAAGTATCTCCTTATCATTATAGTTGATGTTTTCTACTCCAATCCTAAAAGCAGTATCCCATCTTAATAAGTTGAAGCATGACCCAGAATCAAGTAAATATTTTATCACTGTTTTCGGTTTTGCAACAGATGCAATATTTAGTAAAAATAAATTGTTGCCTGAATGTTCGATGTACAATCTTTCATGAGCCGGCATACAATTTTTAATTCCATTTACAATGCTTTCTGGTAGTTCTTGAAAATTATTCTTCTGAAAATTTGCATTCCGAGATAAATTCTGTTTTCCATTGATAGAATTAATATGGTTGCGCTCTCTATAATTATTTGTGCGGGGTGTTCTCACAACATGTACGAACCCCCTGGAATCACGTTTTTTTGAGTATGTTATCTTATTATGCGGACTTTGAACATAGCCATTAGAATACCTGTTATTTCGCAAACGGAGGTTTTGTACTGGTAGAAATTTATTATTTTGGTTGTCATTGATTTTGTTATTTTTCTTCGTTTCTAACAAGTCTAAGGTTGTTACTCTTGCAAAGATTTCATCGATTTCATTTCCCTCATCGATCTCTTTTTTAAGCCAAGTTAGTAATTCTGGAAGTGTTTTTCCTCTTTGCGATTTACCAGCATGAGCTAAACCTCGATCGCGTAATCCTCCTAAGAAATGTTTGCGTAACGAATTCGTCGCATATCTTCCCTGGTTAGCTACCCACTTGTGTAAATCTTCTACTCTGATGCTGTAATCATCGAACGATTCATTTTCCTTTTGTAGTAAGGTTTCAATTTCCTTCATAAGAGTGGCGGCACTTTTTTCGAATTTAAACTCATCCTCTAGATTGCGTTTTACTTCGGGCCAAGTATTTGCGTCAATTTTTGAAAGCAACTTTAGCGCATTGCCTGTTAATTTCAAATAAACCACATTCAGAAGCGGAGTATGATCTTCTCCTTCCAACTGTTCTGCAAACAACTCAATTTGTCTAATAAAAACATCCAATTCATCTGGATTCCCATCAAATTGTGGAATACATTGAAGGGCTGTTATCTGCGAAAACGCTGCCATTTTTTTATTTTCAAATTATCAGTACCGTAAAAAAATGTATTCTTGAATAGACAATGATTTTTGATAGCTGAATTCACTGAGTTTTTCACTCAGTACTTCAAAGACTCACCTTCATATGTAGAATTTTGTAAAAACCCATGTTTTGATATTTAATAAATCTGATATGTTCCACACTGCTTCTTCCATCATGTTCATACTCCTAAGATTTCAATCTGTGACTAATATTTTAGATTCGATGTGTTTTTCAGGGCACTATCACCCCAAAATGAAAATGTGATTCTCGCTCATATGCAAAATTGTTGGTCATCCAAACATTTAAAATTATCGGATCCTCCAGTTGCAATTGATAATTGATACCCCATTACTAGTTTTTAAAAAAAAAATTGAACTGAGAAAAATTCGGTTTCATGGAAAAATAATGAGGAAATTCGCTGAAAAACTATCAAAGTTACCCGTTTTACGGTACAACAAAAAATCAGATGAAATAACTGTTGGTCAGAAACTATTGACTATAAAAAAACATATTCAGCTATACATTTTGTATTGTGTGGAATTGCCATTATTCGCACATTTTGAAACCCTGCTTTAATTTTATTGCCTTCTCTCCACCGTTCCGATAACTTTCAATCGCGAGCGAGCGGCGTCCAAACTGCCCTTTCAGCAAAATGATGTGTGCTGTGCTTTCTGTCCGGCAGTACCATCTAGTGTTAGTAGTGTGTGAATGATATGCGACGTGGTGGAGTAGCCACCCACGTAAAGAGAAGTATCATTCTATACATAAAATTTATTTGAATTATAATTGATTGTTTGTTTTAGGTTGATGCTTTTAATGTAGGAGTTTAACCACTTGCAGTCCTGCATAGAGGAATAAAATAAGGTAAGCAATGTTGTTTTTTCTTTATTTGAGAACATACATTGTTACATTGAGAACTTTACATTGCACATTGCCAAATTGAATGGAACCAAGTGTTATTTTGATTTTTTTTTTTTTTTTGAAACAAAGTTTTTGTGTGAGAAGATGAAGGCCCTGTTTTAGTGACTTTTCATGATGATCTTTTGTGAAAAATCGTACTTTTTTTTTAACATGGAGTTATGTATTTTTTTTTTTTTTTTAATAACAAATCAATTTAATATACTCTTTTTAAACGTATATTAGAAATACAGGATAATAACAAATTGCCAAGGGTCTTTTCGTAATAGAATTTTACTTGATTGCTTTTAAGCATAGAGAGTCTTCGTGCCTGCCACACATTGTTATTCAAATGTAAAATGGTCATTAGCGACGAAAATGTTCAGTAAAATAACTGTGGAAATGCTCATTGAGAGGCTGGCTCTGTTCCAGCTGGGATGTTACGATACGGAGAAGGTGAAGGAGAATCGTAATATTTGCATATCAATGGGTATTCATGTGTACTAGAATTTGCTATAAAATAATGCCCCTAAATGTTGATTATTAGGTAGACCGTTCCATCACTCACCACACTTCACTAATTTTCACCACATAATTGATATAAAAATGGTTTTCATTTTAAATCATGCTTACTGCATAATTTATTAAAATCCCATGTCAAAAGAAGAGAGAGAAAAAGGTTTGTACTTACAGTATTGCAGCTGTTGTAATATTTTCCATTTTGCCGGTTGCCACGTTTTCTTCCACTCAACTGAAAGATTCGCACCGTTTCTTTATTCTGGTACCTAATAGTTTTTTAGTAGTTGGGCCTCTTTTTTTCACTTTTTCACTTAACAAGTTTCACCATATCAGTTAATGGCGTACCTGCACTATTTTCTTCGCGCTTCGCCTAATAGTTTTCTGCGCAACACTTACACGATTTCTTCTGTAGTAACCAGCTGGGTCTTAGATACTTCAATAGGTTTTTATTCTTTTTCACTTTCCAATCACAAACGGCGTGCCTGCACTTGTTTAACGCTTTTCCGCTGTCACCAAATGCTGGCCAGCTAATAATGCTCACTCTATTCCGTTTATCGATCGCTATCCGCTCGATGTCCCGTCGACTAAATTGCTGATCGTCACCACAATTTAACACTAATTTGTCACAAACTTGGTGGGCATGTTCCCCCCAAATGGAGAACATATCCCACCGCTGCCACCACATGCACGTGTTGACCCGAGTGGTCAAGGCGAATTTGTCATCCGACTAAAAAGACGACTAAAACCTTCCCTGTTAAAACTACAACTCATCATTTTATTCAAATTTTAAACCTTATATATAATTACAATTTTTTGGTTATTTTTTTCTCCCCCCACTTAACTTAACTTAAGCGCCTAGCGTCACATTCTCCGCTCTCGCTCTCTTTACTAAAGTACCAACATTCTAGTACTTCAAAAAGCGCGAGAGAGAAAGCTCGCGTCTCTTACTTAGTATCTAATTGGAAGCGGCTAGAATGCTTCCTTATATGAGTCACATGTTTTATTATGTTATACTCCGGTAGTTATGCATTCTTTTTGGCTTACCGTATGCCAACTAGAACAGGTAGAGACCTGCTGAAGCAAACTAGGTCACCCGCTGACCAACTACCGCGTATGATTTGTTTATTTCGCTTTCGCGCATGTCACATATGATGATGCAATAATTTAAATGTACCGTATGTAGGTAGCTACCATCCTAGCTTGAGTCTTGCTCATGATGATGCAAATGATCAGTTAATGAAAGCAAATAACTAATGAATAATGAATGATTAATTAATCAATTAGACTATGGTTGGTTCACATGCCTTACTTCCCTTCCGAAGGAACATTTTGTGAGTTTGTCGGGAGTGGGATTCGATCCCAAGTCCTCGGCGTGATAGTCACGTGATCTAACTATCCAACCGGGTCCGTTCCCTTCGTGATCGATGATCGAATCTTCATTTTTGGTTTTTTAACGGTTTTGGGTTTCGGGAACAGTAGGTTGTTGGCCAAAGGTCCTCTATCCACCATGATGGAGCTGCCACGTTAGGTATAGCTTCCGGTGGAAAAGCATTCTATACTCAGCCGCTGGATGCCAGAACAAATGCTGTCTTAGCCGCACCTCCTTGGTGAACAGATGTTCGGGACGTACCTCATCAATCTAGCTGAAGTCAGAAGGACACCAGTGCCCAGGCTGCACTATTAGCTTGACCCGTGGAAGCAAGCGGTAGGAACTTGTGAGGACCAGAGCTATGTTGGATACTCTCCTTATCTACTCACCGTTTTGCAACCCAAATCATCATTAAGGATGATACAAATTTTGATTTTCTCCTATGTCAACCACTCTCCCCCTCGGAAAATTTTGGTCAACATTCGGCACAAATGAATGAGTCAAGAAATATTGAAATTTCAATGCAAAATTAGAGTCGCACAGAAAATTTCTTAACAAATCCGAAGAGTTTATCAATTTTGCTTAACTGTTTGGGTCTTGTACTGACTTTTCGAACCCTCAAAGCAGAATACCCTCTTGAAATGAGTGTACCATTTGATTATGCCCTCTTTTGCTTATCCTTTGACATATACGCGTATTTCGACTACAACTTGTAATCTTCCTCAGTGTCAGTTAAGCAGTGGATAACTGACACTGAGGAAGATTACAAGTGTTAGTCAAAATATACGTATCAAATGTGCTTCTTTAGAAGGATAATCAATCCACTAGAAGCATTTTATAGATTTGTTTTGTTTATATATATTCTGTTTTCCTTGCTTGTTTGTCCCAGCCATTAGTTTTTGCTTTTGTTTGATTTGCTGTGTTGCCCACGGCTGGGGCTTGAGTGTCCACTACCAGGGGGCTCAACAATGAGTCTTTTGGTGTGGGGGAGAGCGGAGGGTCACTAAAAAAAATACAGTTATTATTTATTATCCCCCCCTGTTACGAGCGCCAACGAGAACTGTGACAAAGGTATATTTGTTCTACATTCGTACGCACATTGGATTGACAAGTCTTAGATAAATCGCATTAGGGATTTCATTTACGCATCATTGCATTTCTTGTACACATCATTACTGAGGTGTACAGTTACTCTAAAGCCAAGATAAACGAACAAGTTTCCCAACAAGCACACAAAAGAGGGATCAGTGCTTTCCTTTTTAACAAGCTGCACTATACGATGGTGCTGCGGTATTGTTGGTTTCTATTCAAATCTTTATTTCCCGTTTCCGGCTACACGATGCGGAAAAAAGCAACACAAACATTCAAAGCGGAATCAGGTCTCCACCGTTGTCGATGTTGATTCTCTAAACTTCCGCATATGTACTGGATTACCCCACAAGAGTGTGTATTGTATACATTTCAAAGAAGACAAACCAGACCCCTCGTCCAGCTGCTTGCTGCTTCGGAAAACCTTCTTTCAATTTCCAATGCAAACATATATTCTGTTTAATAGATTTTCGACTGTCTCCGGGAACGTCTCGAGCCAAAGATAAATATGTCTCTCCGGTAGACAATAACACATGGGTTTCCTCTTTCTATTTCGCATTTTTCACTGCTGGGCATGCTGTCTCTCTGTCGAGGTCGGGTACTTTGCATCCTGCCTGGCAAAGGTTGTGCCTCTCAACAGCCTCGGAAATCTATCACGGGTGCGGTCCCCCTCCGAGGATCCTGAACTGGCACCGACCGGGATAACCTCACTGGCACCGGGAAATGGCACTTTCTGGGAGAATTGAAATATGCTGCTGCAGCACTGGAACCACGACTTACCCAGTCCTCCTCGTACGGCTATCTACTATAAGTTCGAAGTATCGGAAGATTCCACTTCATCACCTCCGGTCGGGATAGACCCTCTCACATGCGGGGTTGAACAGTGGAGCATTCATGCATCAATGGTTGCACACAAAAAAGACAAACATTCAATTGGATTTGGGTTGCGCATCGGATGGCAGCGGTCGTTTTCTTGGGAACATGTTCTTGCTTCAGTGCACCGAGAGCATGGATGAAACGTATAAATCTGAGCATAAATTTAAATCGCTTTGAGAGCTGATGGAACAATGTCGTTTCTATCATGTTTCGAAAGTTTGTATGCTGTTCTTATTGACTATATCAGCGTGTTTCTTCGAGTTTTGTAGATCACTTTTTTTTTCAATTGTTAAAAATGAACCCTCAACAATATTTGCTCTGAACCAAAACTCTTGGGTTTTTGGAATTCAAACGAATAATAAACGTTCATGTAACTAGAGAATATCAAGTGTAGAGCTCAAAGTTTGTTTAAAAATCTCCAAGAGTACCCTTGAGTAAAAGTCATCGGATCTAGAAGCGTAATTAATCTAGGTCGTCTTGAATCCCTTCTGAAACTTCTCTAATCATTCATGAAACACTTTAGACCGCCTCTGAAATCCTTCTGAAGCTCACCTGAGAGAAGTGATCCAAAACGTGTTTTCAAAAACTGTAGGTCCCCTTAAAACTTCTCGAATCCTCCTGTAACACGCCACCTTAAGTAGCCGAAAATGCTCCAAAAGCCCCTGAAACAGCTCGAAAGCCCCTAAACCGCCTCGGATCCCCTGTAACGCACATGAGAACCTTTGAAACCTCTGAAAACGCATCTGTTGCTCTTACATACTTCACTGAAAAACCTCTGCATCTTCCTGAAATGCCTCCGATAACCCCCTGAAACAAGGGTCTCCAGTTAGCCTAGTGGTTAAGGCTATGGATGGCCAATCCGAAGACGGCGGGTTCGATTCATGTTCCGGTCGGGACAATTTTTTCGACTCCCTGCGCATAGTGTATCATTCTTCATTACACCAACGGACCTAACCTCTAAATGACTGACAATTCTCACGTCATTTTGACAGATGTAACATGAGCATGAAAAGGACGGCAACAAGATCGATGGTCCACTGCACGAATTTATACTGGCCTGCTTACTCTTACACGAAATTTGACGTTTGAGAGGTGTCGGCACCGCTCAAACGTCAAATTTTCTGTGAGAGTAAGCAGGCCAGCACAAATTCGTGCAGTGGACCATAAAGTAGAATATGTTATCCGTCTTTTTCGTGCATGTGTGTGGTCCGTCAAAATGACCTGTGAATTGTCAAACATTTTCATGGCTAGCTTTGTTGGTGTAATGAAGAATTGTACTTGCCTCGCAATATACAAATTCATGCAATGGCAGGTAAAGAAAGCCCTTCAATCAATAACTGTGGAAGTGCTCAAAAGAACACTAAGTTGAAGCGAGGCAGGCCAAGTTCCAGTGGGGACGTAGAGCCATAAAGAAGAAGAGAACCCCTTGAAACACCCTCGGATCTGATGTAACGCACCTGAGGCCCTCTTAAACCCTCTAAAACGTCTTTGTAACGCCTTTCAAACTCGCTGAAAATCCTCAAAAATTTCCTACAATACTATCCAAAAACCCCCAAGAACGCCCTCTCACCCTAAGTAATGCACTTGATACCCTCTTAAATCCTGGAAAATCCCTCTGTAATATCTCTGTAACTCACTAAAATGCCCCTGAAAACCCTCTGCAGCTCCTTCGAACCCCATGTAATGCACCTGAAATCCTCCAAATCCCCCGAAAACATGCTGTAACGCCTCCGGAACCCGTTTAAAATCCTCTGGATCTTTCAGAAATGCCTCAGCACTTGAGACCCTCCGTAAACGACCCAGAAGCCCCTGTAACGCTTCTGAACCCCGCCCTCTATTAAAATTGAAAGCTTTCTAAAACTCCTCATGACTTCCTTCATTTAGGTAATAAACTGAATTTAGGTAATGATTGATTGATTGATTGATTTATCTTTATTTGAGAGACTTTCAGCCCTTGGCTGGTTCGTCTCTCTTTAGGTAATGAATTAATTCAGGTAAAACATACCGAAATGGAGGTTTTGGTTAGTATGTTCCCGTGGGTTTCAGAATCGTTCCAGGGATGTGAAATGTGTTCCAGGGGGTTTATGGGGCTTTAGGGGGCTTTATGCATTTTTTTTTATGCGTTGTTATGAGGATGAGGTATTCCAGGGATGTTACAAAGGTGTTCCAGAGGATTCCAGAGGCATTCCAACAGGGTTAGAATGGGGTTAGAAGGGTTGTAACGGTTTCAGCGATATTCCAGTGGTATCCAGGAGTGTTTCATGAGGCAGCCTATTTATTGCACCCATAAAACAAACAGAAACGCTCCATAGAAAATCAAAAAGCGCTCCATAAAGATTGGGCATATGTTCCATGAAAATGTGCAATGTTACCCATAAATAATTGAAAACGTTCCATCTATATATATAAAAATGAGTTTGAAGTCCCTTTGAGGCAACAAAACTCACGAACGGCTGAACCGTTCGGGATGACTCTTGCACGGTTTGGTTCGTATTCATGGTGGCTGTGTTTATATACATAAAAAGTTACGAAAATCATTCAAGAAGTATAAAGAATGTAAAAATACTATTTTTTCATGGGCCGGGAAGAAATTTGCCGTGATTCAAATGAAATCAATCTAGAGTGCGTTGCTGCGATTTCCTCAACAGCACCATATCATGGCAAGACAAAGTTTGCCGGGACAGCTAGTACTTTATAGAAAGTGTACCGGTAAAACATTACATTTTCTCATTAAAAGTGCTATTTTGTACCAATACATAATACTGAAATGCTCCATACTAAAATATAAATGCTCCATTATAAAATGCGATTGCTCAACAGAAAATTAAAATTGAACCCATAGTAAATTGAATATTACTCCATAGAAAAATTAAATTGCACCATAAAAAATTGAAATTGCACCATAGAAAAATAATGAAGCTATATGACTTGAAGCGATATCTTATGCGATGCACGGTATGCACTATTGCGACGTAATATAGCATCTTACTTGATACTTGATACTTGAAGTATCCGCCTCCACTGGCCTCGGTCCTGGGCCTCAGTCCTGGACCTCGGTCCTGGGCCCTGAACGTTTAGAGTCCTTAGGTCCTCCTCAACTGCAAAAAGCCAACGTGTGCGCGGCCTCCCACGAAGCCGACGACCCCTTCCTGGTTCTCTGCTAAATATAAGTTTAGCTTGTCGTTCCTCCGGCATACGAGCTACGTGTCCAGCCCACCGCAGCCTGCCGTGTTGTATTCGCTTCACTATATCCATCTCTTTATATACCTGGTACAATTCGTAGTTCATGCGACGCCGCCAGATGCCGTCCTCCAGTTTACCGCCGAGTATTGTTCGCAGCACTTTACGTTCGAAGGCTCCAAAGGCTCTCCGATCAACTTCTTTTAACGTCCACGTTTCATGGCCGTATAAAGCGACCGGGAGAATCAGAGACTTGTACAACGCGAGTTTTGTCTTCGTTTGCAGCCTACGAGACTGCAGCTGGTTTCGCAGACCGAAGAAGGCCCGATTCGCAGCTGCAACCCGTCTTTTCACCTCGCGGGTAACATCATTATCGCACGTCACTATAGTACCAAGATAAACTAATTCATCCACAACTTCAAACTTTTCCCCACCTAGCACCACTTCGTCACCACTACCACGGCCGGACCGACGTTGAACACCAGCAATCATGTACTTAGTCTTTGTGGTGTTGATCGTAAGAACAATCCTCGCAGTCTCCCTCTTAAAAGGTACGAACGCCTCTTCCACGGCCCGACGGTCGATTTCGATGATGTCGATATCGTCCGCGAAGCCCAGGAGCATATGCGACTTCGTGACAATGGTTCCGCTCCTGTGCACACCAGCTCTCCTTATCGCTTCTTCCACACTGATAAAATACTTTCGTAAAAGCTCAACGAATATGCTTCGTAAAACCAGTTTTCGTAAATTGAAAGCAATTTGCGTAAAATGTACGGTCCATTCGTATCACCATGCTGAAACAGTACAAATGGAGTTGTATCATGTACGAAATCACGAATCCGATAGACGCTAAGCTTGCTCATTCGTAGATTTTAGCTCCCGCTTTGTAGAATGAAACAAAATAAACAAATGTCAAACGTTTTTTACTAACCATGCGTAAAAAGAAAATTTCGCTTCGTAGAATGCAACAAAGCTTTGCAGTTATCACTGATGTTTCAGTGCAGCGCAGAGACAACAAAGCAACCTGTTTTCATGTGCATATGACGGAGCGTGTGCGAGAAGAGGAAAGGAAGCATGCTCTCAGCTGGATGTAAAAGTTATTTATAAATTGAATCAGAGTAGAAAGCGTTCTGGTTGTTTCCGAACGGTTTCAACAAGCGCCTACAGATGGATGTCTAACACTGGTAGGTATCAAATATATATAGATATAAAAATGAGTTTGAAGTCCCTTTGAGGCAACAAAACTCACGAACGGGTGAACAGATCAGGATGACTTATGCAGGGTTAGATTCGTATTCATGGTGACTGTGTTTATATGCAGAAAAAGTTACGAAAATCACTTTAAAAAGTATTCAAATTGTGAAAACACTGATTTTTCATGAGCCGGGAACAAATTTAGCATGATCAAAATTAAATCAATCTAGACTGCGTTGCTGCAATGGCCTCAACAGTTGTCAAACCACCGCAGCTTGGCAAGACAAAGTTTGCCGGGACAGCTAGTATATATATATATAGATTATCGTTACCAACCCCCCTCTAACGAGAGTGTGAAAAAAAAAAACACTCTTTTCGCTATAACTTCAACCAAATTTTGACACAAGAAGCACATCTCATTCTAGTTTAGGGATTCGTTGGGGATTATTGGAATGGCCACCTGATTCCGGAGTTATTCCGGAATCAAAATGGGTCATTAGAATTGGCCATTTTGGGAAAAATGAGTTTTCGATATGAGAACAATTTGGTCTTCAGACCTAAGTGAACTGGAATGATAAAAAAATATGCCTGATGGTCCATCCCGGTCACTAAGTGCCTGGGAATCAGTTTTACGAATGTTCCGGGGAACCGGTTGTGGGGTAAATTTTTGAATATGTTTCAATACCATCAATACCATCATGTGATTCTTCGAGAGTTTTCTTCAAGGATTTATCCAAGACTTCCTCCGGAAATTGTATCATCTAGGGGGGCTTCCAGAAATTGCTGATGTATTCCAGCTGGGATTCCTCGAGCAATTCCTATTAGAACCCCTCATGAAATTCCAACTTAAGTAGTTCCAGGAATACTTTGTGGGATTTATCTTGGGATTTCTGTTGGTATAATTGCAGCAATACTCTCACGAAATCTTACTGAAATTCATCGGGAAATGTCTCCTGCATTTCCATCAGGGACTCAATCTATGCAGTCCTCCACAATACCTCTACCGATTTTTCCAATGAGAACTGTAGATATTCCTCCCGGTATTTATTCAAGAAACTTCTCTTAATATTCCCCCAGTATACCTGATGGGGTTTCTCCAATGATTCCTGTTGTGATTCCTCCAGAAAAATCATACTTGGATTTCTCTATAAATTTTGTCTATGATACCTTCTACAGTTCTACGAACTTCTTCAGAAATTCCCTCAAGATTTCTTGGTAGGATCATTCAAGACAATCTTCTTGGGATTATTCCAGAAGTTCCTCCAGTCTTCAGAGATTTACTCCTGAAATTCCAGCTGGGACTCCCCTAAGCAATTGCCCTGGTTCTACCATTTTTCCTGAAGAATCTTTGGAAAAACCTTCGAAGTAATGAATATGAATTACTACGAGCAATCCTGGAGGTATTATAGTTAGAGTTTCTGGAGGAAGAATTGCTGGGGAGTTGTTATTTAAGAAATTCTTGGAGGAAGGCCAAGACGTGTTTTTGCAGGAATTCCACGAGGGATTGAATAAAATCTCTGGAAGAATTCATGGAAGAGTCCTTAGAGAAATTTCTTTAAGAACATCCGCATGAATTTCTGCAAGAATTTCGGGAATATTGCCCGGAAGGTCCCAGCAAGAAAGCCAGGAGGAAGCTCCAGAAGAATCCCTAGCAGAGTTTCTGAAGTACCGCAGTTTGAATATCTGGAGAAGTCCTATAGCAAGAATAGATGAAAAAACCGCAGGAGGAATTGCTTGAGGAATCCCATCTGAAATTCCTGGAGGAAGGCCACGAGGAGCTCCTGGAGGAATATAATAAGACATTACTGGATGAATCCCTGAAGGAATTCCTGGAGGAACTATCGAAGGAACTTCTGGAAGAATCTCATAAATATTGCCATGAATAATTCCGACAAAAAATCGTGAAGGAATTGCACGAGAAATCTCTGAAAAAAATCTTAGAAGAACTCCTGAATCTCACTAAGAATCCTTTAGGGAATTTCTGGAGAAGTTCGTAGAGTTCTAGAAGGTATCATAGAATAGTTTTTTAGAAAAAAATTAGTATAATTTTGCTGGAGGAATCACTACAGGAATGTTTGAAGAAACCCCATCAGGAATACCGGGGGAATCCTAAGAGAAGTTGCATGAATAAATACCTGAAGGATATGCCAACAGCTCTCTTTGGAAAAATCGGTAGAGGTATACTGGAAGACTCCATAGATAGATTCCCTAATGGAATCGCAAGAGACATTTCTGAATGAATCCAGTATGATTTCCCAAAATATTGCTGCAAGTATTCCAAGAAAAATCCCTAGAGAAAAACTTCGTGGGATATTCCTGGAAATACCTCAGTTAGAATTTCTTGAGGGGCCCTAACACTTAAACTACTGAGGGGGTAAAAACTCCCGCGAACTACCAAGGGTCCAAAAAAAGTCGGAAGTCCAACTTTGACAAGGCATTTCTCGGCCGTTTTTCAACCGATTTCAAAACTTTTTTTTGCGATGGAACCGGACAGGTTTCAAGATCATCGTCCATTTAAAAAAATATAAAATAGATGCGTCTACCTAAAGTTATTAAGCAAAAGGCACTTCCTAGTTTTTTTGGGAGCGCATTTTTTGCGCACATTGATCAATAAAACAAAATTTAAAGCGATGACATATGGTTTTTTCGACTGTAAATCATGCGTACAGCTGGAGTGAACATGTTTATGCAAAATTAGTGATTTTTCAGTACACTGATATTTTATCTTACTCAAAAAACTGCTAAAAAACCCTATTTTTCACATAAAATAAGCAATAAATCAAAATTCAAAGCGAAGACATATAGTTTTTTTGGTCTTAAATTGTTCGTAGGATTGTACTCGACATTTTTGATGAACAATGAAAATGTTCTAATTACACTCTTATTCTGTTTTACCCGGAAAACTACGAAAATTCCATACTTTTTACACAAAATAGTCAACAAAACTAAATTTCAAACGATAACATCTAGTTTTTTAGCCTTGAAATGTTCGTAGCAGTTTGGGGGACATACTTGAAGAATAATAGTGATGTTTTCATTACACTTAAATTTTGATTCACTCAAAAATCAACGAAAGTACCACATTTTTCACGCAAAGTGGTTAACAAAAATAATGGCTTACAATGCAAAGTAGTTTTTTACCTTTAAATTATTCGTGAAAGCGTACTGGACGTTCTTGATGAGTAATAGTGATGTTTTTATGACACACTTAATTTATTTTACTCGAAAAGCTACAAAAATTACATAATTTTCATACAAAACAGTCAATAAAACAAAATTTAAAGCCATAACATGTAGTTGTATGGCCTTAAATTTTCCGTTACAATGTACTGGACCTGTTTTTGATAAAATGTTGATGTTTACGTTACACTTATATTTTGTTTTATAAAAAAATGTACGAAAATACCACGAAAATGCGAATAAGCCAAAATTTAAGGTAATGATATGTAGTTATTCAACTGCGAATTTATCGTAGTAGTTTAATGGATTCATTTGAGCAACCCTAGTGAACTTTTTATTACACTCATAATTTATTTAACTCGGAATACTAGGAAAATACCACCAATAAATAAAAATATAAGGCAATGCATTCTGGTTTTGGACAGGGAAATCTCGGAAAAAAGCTCTGGTAGGAAATATTTAGAAAATACATGAAAGACCTCTGAAAATCTCTAAGAGAAATCCAGGGAGAAACTCCGGATGAAAACCAGCGAAGAAATTCAGGAGAAATATCGGAAAACTCTGGCAGAAATTCCAGAAGTAATTATCGAAAACCTCTAAAAATATCGAAAAAAACACGGAAGGAACTATTAATGGGAGCAAATAAAAGAAAAACACTTTGCATGGGAACTAGGATGGAAACTTGAGAGAACTGGAGAAAGCCAAGAAAAAAGCTTCCAAAATGCTCCAGGACAAAAAATAAGAGATTCCTGAAAAAAATATGATAATATTCTAAATGATTCTTTGATGGATTCACTGAGAAAATCTATGGAAGGTTTCTAAATGAATCCTTGGAGAAATTTATCAAGCAATAGCTACAGAAATTTCTGATGAAAACCCAAAGGAATAATTCACGGAAACATTTCAAAAGTTTTTTAAAAGAATTCCTCGAGAAATAGAACCCCTAAATAAATTCCGCATGCATCCTTGATGTTTTTGAAAATATCCCTGAAGGAATCTCTGGAATATTTTTGAAAGATTCTCGAAAAGAACTCACGACAAAATATTTTGAAAGATTCTTCGAAAGATATCCTTTAATATAAATGCACCTTTTGGGAAATTTCTGAAAAACAAATGTAAGTAGAAGAGTTCCTGAAACAATACCTTATTCCATGTATTTTTCCTGATTTAATAATTTTAAAACAAATACTGGCGTCTCAGTTATAATTGCAATGTAAGGATTGGACAGTTTTAATTTTTTTGAGTGATCATTATTTTTTTCATTTGAGCGAGAATCACATTTTCATTTTGGGGAAACTTTGATAATGCTTTGAAAAACATATTAAATCCCAAAAAAATATTACAGATTGCAACGCAAAGAGTATCAGTATGATGGGAAAAGCCGTAGGAAACATGTTAGGTTAATTTATTGTATCAAAACATGAATAATTTTATAAAATTATAAATAACAAAGTGAGTCAGTACTCCACTTGAGTGAAAATCTCAGTGCTCTTAGCTATCAAAAATAATTATCTGTGTAAAAATATATATTTTTTAAGGTACATCAACATGTGACTATATGCTGCGCATAGTAAGTTCTCTTTATATGAGTTGTTTTTGATTTTTTTTAAACAAATTTAGAAAACAACGAGTTGAATTGAAATATCACTATTGTTTATAAAACAAGTATAGCACTTTTTTACAATTAATTTCATGGCAAAAAAAAACTATAATGCATTGACTCCAATTTTTATTTGATGACTACTTTGTGTGCAAAATGTGGTATTTTCCTAGTATTTTGAGTGATATAAAATATGAGTGTAATAAAAACATCACTACACCCTAAAACGAAACAACACAGGCTTGTGTACAATGTACACAGATTTGTGTACTACTAGATCAGCCTCCACCCCTGTGTCAAATGTACACAGTCACTTTTCTGGCTCTAGCGCTGGTATGGGAGCAAAGTTCGTAACTAATTTTCTCTGAACGATGACATGCATTATCAGGAATCGATCAATGCAAAAATAATTGTTAATTTTATTTTCATGCCAGCGCTGGAGCCGGAAAAGTATCTGTGTACATTTGACACAGCGGTGAGGCTGATCTAGTAGTACACAAATCTGTGTAACTTCTGTAACCGTGTAAGGTTGTTCAAATGAATTCACTAACCTACTACGATATATTCAAAGTTGAATAACTACATATCATTGCTTTAAATTTTGGCTTATTCGTTTTTTTTTGTGGTATTTTCGTACATTTTTTATATAAAACAAAATAGCAGTGTAATGTGGGGGTCAAGGGGGGAGACAGCTCATCGTAGAGCTACACTGTGTGGATTGAGCAATTTTGAGCTGCTCATATTTTGCTCTGAAAAAAGTGATGTGTATGGCTACTTCGATCTAAATTTGCTGAATCCACAGGAACAAGAATGACATTTTCACTTGAGCTGTGGAGTGGATGCAATCGAAGACGAGTGTGGTTCCCCATAATACTTTCGCTGATACCGTTAAGCACCGTCGATTCAATTACATGCATAATCTTCATAATATCTACGATTCGGGAATGTGTTGTCCTTACATAACTTTGTTAGCAAGTTACGACAATTTTTGTTTAATTTTTATAATGATGTGGAGAGATCGCTTTTACTCAACCCACGAACTACTTTTTGGTGTAGTTCAGCAGATGATACGTACTCCGTGACCGGAAACAGCTTCATAGAATGTTCGCACTACATCTAGCCGGAATTTGTACGGAGACAAATACATGTAACACTCTTTGGCGAGCGTTCGTGCGAGACAGTCGCAACTTTTCGTTCGTCCGGTTTGTCTCCCGATACTATCCAGTTCGGTAGCTTTTTCCAAAGTGCTAGTTTTCCGAGTGATCAAGTGTTGAAGTGAAAATCCCTAGTGGGACGCGTGCGGTTGGCTAGGCCACAATTTTTGCCGCAAAAGTTCGTTTGGTTTGAGTAAAGTTCACGTTTCGTTTTCATTATATCACGTGGCGCATTGTCCAATTATCGAGCACAGCAGTGCAGCACCCCCCGCACACCGCGGCGCTCGCGCGGCCGTGATCGGCTTCTTCCAGTGAGTACCCAAGCTCATCGTCGTCGACAGCAGCAGCCCACCGAGAGAAGAGCAGAAAGCGTTCAACCGCCGCACACCAGCGCAGCGTCGGGCGCTTAGCAGCAGCTCGCTTCCTCCCTGTGCGGGCCATCCGATCGCTTGGACCTGTCGTCGTCGAGCCTGTGGCTAAACAGAGTACACAAAGATAAGTACATAAAGTTACCTCTCGTTGTTCCTCCCTCTCCACTGACTCTTTGATTTGATTTAATTTGGTACATAAGTAGTTTTTTCTCACTTTTCCTGTAGCGTTAATTTTGTCCCTTGTTTTTTGATTATTTCTCGTCCCCGTGATAGTGTTAGTTTAAGGTTTTTTGAGTGCCCCGTGGTGGTAGTCAACTACCACAATGGGCGATGATGACGATGGCGGGGGTACGTCGTACCGCATCAACGAAGCTTCGTTATTGGCATCGGACTGCTCGACACGCAAAAACGCCTTCGCTCAAAAATGTGTTCGGCCTGCACATTTTTAGTAAACATCCATGCCGCACATGACTGTGTTGGAGACACACATTTTTTTAAATTGCTCGTACGCTCACATGAGCATGTATTTTGCAATAATTTCGACATGGCAACCTCACTGGGTTTATAAACCACCTTCAAATACCGAAAAATATTGATATTTTGCAAAAATGTGAGCGTATGAGCAATTTAAAAAAATGTTTGTTTCCAACACAGTCCCTGTGCGGCATGGGCGTTACTCAAAAATGAGAGCTTTTGTTTTAGAGAGGAGTCAACAAGGCGATGTAAATGCTAATCCCTTTGTCTCCCTTCACCCTGGTGCTTCTGCAATGGATACCAACAGTAAATCTGTTTCGACGTCCCCCCGCCTCAAGGCCTACCCTCCCGACTTTGGCGGGCCATATGTTGTTTTCTTCCGACCCAAAGGCAAACGTTTGAACACCGTTCAAATCAGCAAGGATCTGACTAAGCGGTATTCTTCCGTTGTCTCCATTGACATGGTCGGTACAGCTAAGCTTCGGGTGACAGTAGGCGACCGAAAACACGCTAATGAGATTGTGGCCTGCGAGTTGTTTACACTTGAGTACTTCGTTTACCTACCGAGCGCGTCGATAGAGATTTCGGGGAAGGTCGCCGACGCATCTTTGACCTGCGAAACGATCATGCAAGGCTGTGGTCGTTTCCATAACCCTTCTCTACCTCCTGTCCAGATACTGGATTGCCGGCAACTGCATTCGGTATCCCAGGAGGGCGAGAAGAAGGTTTACACACCATCTGAAGAATTTTCTGTGACCTTCTCCGGATCTGCATTACCAGATCTGCTGGTGATTGGCAAACTTCGGCTACCTGTGAGGCTGTATGTACCGAAGGTAATGAATTGCATCAATTGCAAGCAGCTCGGCCACACCGCTCAGTACTGCAGCAATAAACCTCGCTGTGCAACATGCGGGGAGAGACATGTGGACGGTGCGTGTAAAACGCCGCCCAAGTGTGTTTATTGTAGCAGCGACCGTCCACATGATCTGATTGATTGCCCAAGGTACATACAGCAGAAAAAACATCAAAAACGCTCGTTGCAGCAGCGATCACGGCGAAGCTACGCCGAAATGCTGAAAAAAGCTGCCCCGACCGTTGAATCCCGTAACATCTACTCGTCTTTATCTCTCGATGATCAGGGTTCTGACTCTGAGGTCGGGGACGGGGTTCCCTTTGTATTCAAGGGTGAAACGAGGAAACGGATGAGGCTCCAGAGACCCACCAAAAAACCTCGGAATCTGCCTAGCAGCGACCCCCAACCCACCATGACAAATTTCAAGAGTGGTAAGAAAGTCACAAAACGTTCCCCTCCGGGTTTCAAAATACAGGACGAACGAGACTTTCCATCACTCCCGGGAACATCTAAAATCCCAGATGTCCCACGTTTTTCGAATTCTTAACCGGAAAGACAGCATTCGGAGCACCAGGAGCAACCTCAGGGTGCACCATTGTTTACGCTCTGTGGCATCGTAGACATCATCCTCAGCTTCTTCAATGCTTCAGATTCCGTGAAGAACATTGTAAAAGGACTTCTTCCTTGTGTGACCCCTCTTTTGAAAATGCCCCTCCTTGTGACAATCGTATCTTTCGATGGCTAATTTAACCACCGAGGTCGAAGATACGATTTCGGTTCTACACTGGAACTGTCGTAGTATTACACCGAAATTAGACGTTTTTAAATTTTTAGTTAACAATTTACAATGCGATATTTTTGCACTATCCGAAACATGGCTAACACCTGATGTAACCTTACCTTTTCCCAATTATAATATCATTCGCCTTGATCGATCCGACTCGTACGGAGGGGTGCTTCTAGGGATTAAGAAGCAGCACTCATTTTACAGAGTCGATTTTCATCCGATGACATGCATTGAAGCCGTCGCATGTGAGGTGACTATCCGAGGTAAAACCCTCAGTGTTGCCTCCATATATCTTCTTCCGAGAACTGTGATATCTCGCAGGGATCTCGCCCACATCTGCTCGGTTATGCCCGAGCCTCGGCTGCTCATGGGAGATTTCAACTCCCATGGTACAGGCTGGGGGGAACTGTACGATGACAGCCGTTCAACGTTGATATATGACCTCTGCGACGACTTCAACATGACAATTTTGAATACCGGAGAAGTTACACGAGTGGCACCTCCAGCTCAAGATGGCAGCCCTAGAAACAGCCGATTAGACCTCTCAATCTGTTCGAGCTCACTATCGCTGGAGTGTACATGGAAGGTTATCCAGGATCCCCATGGTAGTGATCATCTGCCGATTGTTGTTTCTATTTCCAATGGGTCACATCAACCTCCATATATCGACATCGCCTACGATCTCACCAAGCACATTGACTGGGAGAAGTACGCAGAAGCAATTATCGACGGTGAGCAATCGGTAGAAGTCCTTCCACCGCGGGAAGAGTATCAGTTTCTATCAGAACTGATCATCAGTAGCGCGCTTCAGGCACAACGTCGACCAGTGCCAGGTCCGTCGGTTCGCAGGAAACCCCCCAATCCGTGGTGGGATAGTGAGTGTACAGAAATCTATCGCGAGAAATCCGCGGCGTTCAAAGAGTTTCGGAAACGCGGTTCGGTCGAAAACTTCAAGCGGTTCGCTTCCCTTGAAAGCAAGTTCAAGAACTTGATCAAGGCGAAGAAAAGCGGTTACTGGCGTCGATTCGTCGAGGGTTTGTCGCGCGAGACTTCGATGAGAACTCTTTGGAACGTCGGTAGAAGAATGCGTAACGCGTCGTCGGTCAACGAGGATCGAGAAAGCTCTCCTCGGTGGATTATCAAGTTCGCAAAAAAAGTTTATCCAGATTCCGTACCCGTGGAGCGAATAATTCGTGATGTTTCCGAGGATAGGGACGACATGGATAGGCCGTTTTCGATGGTTGAATTCTCACTTGCTCTTCTTTCATGTAACAATTCCGCTCCAGGAATAGATCGAATCAAGTTCAACTTGCTTAAAAACCTCCCCGACGTCGCTAAGAGGCGCTTGTTGAACTTGTTCAATCAGTTCCTGGATAACAACATCGTTCCGGATGACTGGAGACAAGTGAGGGTGATAGCTGTTCAAAAACCCGGGAAACCCGCGTCGGATCATAATTCGTACCGTCCAATCGCGATGTTGTCTTGTCTACGGAAGCTGTTGGAGAAGATGATTCTCTTTCGACTGGACAAATGGGTTGAATCGAATGGCATGTTGTCAGATACACAGTTTGGTTTCCGCAGAGGCAAAGGTACGAACTACTGTCTTGCGTTGCTTTCTTCAGAAATTCAGCTTGCCTTTGCTCAAAAGCAGCAAATGGGCTCAGTGTTTTTGGATATTAAGGGGGCTTTTGATTCAGTTTGTGTCGATGTTCTTTCTGACAAACTACACGACAGTGGCCTTTCACCAATTCTGAACAACTTTTTGTATAATTTGCTGTTTGAGAAGCAGATGAGTTTCGCTCATGGCGACTTGACAGTTTCACGAATTAGCTACATGGGCCTCCCCCAGGGTTCATGCCTAGGCCCCCTTCTTTACAACTTTTATGTCAGAGACATAGATGATTGTCTCATGGTCTCTGTAACGGGATCAATAGCAGTCGATCTGCAAGGACCACTACAGGATACTTTGGACAATTTGTCTACTTGGGCTCTCAAGCTGGGTATCGAGTTCTCTCCGGAGAAAACTGAGATGGTTGTCTTTTCTAAAAAACACAAACCGGCAAAGTTTCCGCTCGTTCTGATGGGTAAGACAATCACTCATAGCATGTCTTCACAATACCTCGGCGTCTGGTTCGACTCCAAATGCACCTGGGGGAAGCACATTGTGTATCTGATACAGAAATGCCAAAAACGAATCAACTTTATGCGAACTATTACCGGAACATGGTGGGGAGCACATCCGGAAGATCTGATCAGGCTGTACCAAACTACCATTCTATCGGTTTTAGAATACGGTAGCTTCTGTTTTCAATCCGCGGCGAAAACACACTTGCTGAAGCTTCAACGGGTTCAGTACCGTTGCCTTCGGATCGCGTTAGGTTGCATGAACTCGACTCACACAATGAGTTTAGAGGTACTTGCTGGTGTACTGCCTCTGACAGACCGCTTTGCGGAGTTGTCGTTCCGGTTCCTCATCCGATGCGAGGTTGTGAATCCGTTAGTCATAGAAAACTTCGAAAAGCTGCTCGAACAGAATCCCCAAACTCGTTTTATGAGTGTGTACTACTGGTACATGACGCTGGAGGTAAGCCCATCTCTGGTTAACACCAATCGTAACAACTTCTCAGACTTCGACAGCTCCTCTGTGGATTTTGATCTCTCTATGAAGGATGAGATCACCGGTATACCGGAATCTTTTCGTTCCATAGGTATTCCACAAATTTTTGCAAGTAAGTTCGGGCATGTTAGCGGGGCCAGATAGTTCTTCACAGATGGTTCCAAAACCGATGATTCGACTGGATTCGGTGTCTACAACGAATTTCATAGCGCCACCTTTATGCTTCAAAAGCCATGTTCGGTATATATTGCTGAGCTAGCGGCTATATACTACACCTTAGAGTACATTCGCACTCTCCCACCTGAGCACTACTTCATTTTTACCGACAGTCTAAGCTCTCTGGAGGCTGTTCGGTCAATGAAACCGATGAAGCACTCAGCGTACTTCCTGAAAGGAATACGCCAAGTCTTGAGTGCTTTGTCCAAACGCTCATACATCATCACCATAGCTTGGGTCCCTTCACATTGCTCAATTCCGGGCAATGAGAAAGCGGACTCTCTGGCTAAGGTGGGCGCTAGCGAAGGCGATATTTATGAGCGTCAAATCGCCTTCGACGAATTTTTTGAATTGGCCCGTCAGGAGACCTTGATCAGCTGGCAACACAAATGGAGAGATGGAGAGATGGGTAGATGGTTGCACTCCATCATTCCACAGGTGTCGAAGAAGCCATGGTTCAAAGGGTTGGATTTGAGCCGCGATTTCATTCGTGTAATGTGTCGGTTGATGTCCAACCACTATTTGTTGAACGCACATACCTTCCGTGTTGGACTCTCAGAAAGCAATCTCTGTGTCTGTGGCGTGGCTTACCAGGATATCGAACATGTCGTGTGGGGATGCAATGAGTATCGTGAGGTCAGATCTGAGCTGCATGAAATTCTCCGGGTCCGAGGAAAACAACAGAAACCCGTTAGAGAAGTGTTGGCAGGACTTGATTTGGAATACATGAACCTGATTTACCAGTTTTTGAAACGTGTTGATGTCAGAGTTTGATGTAGTACGTTCCTTGTTTTCGTTGTCCGCCTTTTGGTTTTGTTGTTCGCCCCTGTCTGTCGTCACCCCCTTCCGTTTGTCCTCTTTTTGTCGTTTTCTACCGATAAAGTCCTTTCTTTTTGGTTCCGTTACAGATATGGACAATTTGTCCCATCAAAGTTTTAGTATAAGTTAGCAAATAATTTAGTTTTAAACCCATAAATCCGTCCTTCCCATTTTTTTTTCTTCAATCCTTAACCTCGAAACAGCCGCGAGTACTTCGGCTTCCCAAACTAACATAGTTTTAAGGCAGTAATAAATTGTAAAATGTATAACCATTGTAAAAAAAACAAAAGATTTCGGCTCAGTTATGCCCATGTGGCGCCCGAGCCTTCCAAATAAACGAATAAGTAAAAAAAAAATACATGTAACTCCGTGTTTTAGATTGTGTACATTAATCCGTTAGACCTCACTCCGGCCCCTGCGCTAAGCCGAACAGTATCCCGACGAGCCTCAACAATAAAATCACGCCAACAACGTTCTAAAAACGTTGCTACAGAATCCGGGGCCAGGCTCAACATGCGAAGTGAGACGCATTTGAAAGGGACCTTAAGCTCAGGTAAAATATTATCTCCTGGGCGCCCATTAAAAACACCACCCCCGGCGAAGACTGGCGCTTGAGCCTAGCTATTTAGCACTGTAGTTGGAGGAAATGCCAATGTAGAACCCGTAGCTTCCGGGAAGGTAAGCCCAGCTCCCTGGGTTAGTGGGTTGGTGTCAGGCCCTGCGAGCCAGCCGTAAAAAAGTCTAGCACCGGAAAATCAACAAGAGAAGAATGCGAACCGATACCAACGGCGACGACCACAGCGACGAAAAGGGACTTGCGATTGGAAACTCGGTACGTGGAACTGCAGATCTCTCAACTTCATCGGGAGCACCCGCATACTCGCCGATATACTGGAGGACCGCGGGTTCGGAATCGTAGCGCTGCAGGAGGTGTGTTGGACAGGATCTATGGTGCGAACGTTTAGAGGTAATCATACCATCTACCAGAGTTGCGGCAACACACGTGAGCTGGGAACAGCTTTTATAGTGATGGGCGACATGCAGAGGCGCGTGATCGGTTGGTGGCCGATCGACGAAAGAATGTGCAGGTTGAGGATCAAGGGCCGATTCTTCAACATTAGCATAATAAACGTGCACAGCCCTCACTCCGGAAGCACTGATGATGACAAAGACGCATTTTACGCGCAGCTCGAACGCGAGTACGACCGCTGCCCAAACCACGACGTCAAGAGGAGGAATTCAGACCGACGATTGGAAAGTTCAGCGCCCACCAGCTGACGAACGAAAATGGCCTACGCCTCATCGATTTCGCCGCCTCCAAGAACATGGCCATTCGTAGCACCTTCTTCCAGCACAGCCTCCCGTATCGTTACACCTGGAGATCACCACAACAAAGGGGCTGTCCATAAACCACGTGGTCATAAGGGGGGGGGGGGGCGGTTCGGCCAATGACCATTTTGTATGGACAAATAAAAAATTGTGTATGGACTAATGACCACGCGGGGGGGGGGGGGTTTGAAAAATCCCTAAAAAATGACCTCGTGGTTTATGGACAGCCCCAAACGGAATCGCAAATCGACCACGTTCTGATTGATGGACGGCACTTCTCCGACATTATCGACGTCAGGACCTATCGTGGCGCTAATCTCGACTCCGATCACTACCTGGTGATGGTTAAACTGCGCCCAAAACTCTCCGTTATTAACAACGTACATTACCGGCGGCCGCCTCGGTACGATCTAGAGCGACTGAAGCAACCGGATGTCGCCACCGCATACGCGCAGAATCTCGAGGCAGCGTTGCCGGACGAGGGTGTGCTCGATGTGGCCCCTCCAGAGGACTGCTGGAGTACAGTGAAAGCAGCCATCAACAACGCAGCCGAGAGCACTATCGGGTACGTAGAACGGAGTCGACGAAACGATTGGTTCGACGAGGAGTGCAGAGCGGTTCTGGAGGAGAAGGATGCAGCGCGGGCGGTAATGCTGCAGCATGGAACCCGACAGAATGTGGAGTGATACAGACAGAAGCGGAAGCAGCAGACCCGTCTCTTCCGGGAGAAAAAGCGCCGCCTGGAAGAAGCGGAGTGCGAGGAAATGGATCTGCTGTGCCGTTCACAGGAAACACGCAAGTTCTACCAGAAGCTCAATGCATCCCGCAAAGGCTACGTGCCGCAAGCCGAAATATGCAGGGATAAGGAAGGGAGCCTCCTGACGGACAAACGTGAGGTGATGGAAAGGTGGAAGCAGCACTTCGACGAGTACCTGAATGGCGAAGAGAATGTAGCCACGGAGGACCAAGGCAGCGGAGGAAATGACTATGTTGGTGCAGCAGAGGACGGGAACGAACCAACTCCCACGCTGAGGGAAGTTAAGGATGCCATCAACCAGCTCAAAAAGAAAGGCGACAAGTTAATGTGTGAGAACTTTCGAGCGATCACCGTTTTGAATGCCGCCTACAAAGTGCTATCCCAGATCATCTTCCGTCGTCTTTCACCTAAAGTAAATGAGTTCGTGGGAAGTTACCAAGCCGGTTTCATCGACGGCCGGTCGACAACGGACCAGATCTTCACCGTACGGCAAATCCTCCAGAAATGCCGTGAATACCAGGTCCCAACGCATCACCTGTTCATCGACTTCAAAGCGGCATACGACAGTATCGACCGCACGGAGCTATGGAAAATTATGGACGAGAACAGCTTTCCCGGGAAGCTGACTAGACTGATAAGAGCAACGATGGACGGTGTGCAGAACAGCGTAAGGATTTCGGGTGAGCTATCCAGTTCATTTGAATCGCGACGGGGACTACGACAAGGTGATGGACTTTCCTGCCTACTATTCAACATCGCCCTGGAAGGTGTTATGCGACGAGCCGGGCTCAACAACCGGGGTACGATCTTCACGAAATCCAGCCAATTTGTCTGTTTTGCGGATGACATGGATATTATTGCCAGAACATTTGGAACGGTGGCAGAACAGTACACCCGCCTGAAACGTGAAGCAGCAAAGGTCGGACTGGTGGTGAATGCGGCTAAGACAAAGTACATGCTGGTAGGTGGGACTGAGCGAGACAGGACAAGCCTTGGCAGCAATGTTACGATAGACGGGGATACTTTCGAGGTGGTAGAAGAATTCGTCTACCTCGGTTCCTTGCTAACGACTGACAATAACGTGAGCCGTGAAATACGAAGGCGCATCATCAGTGGAAGTCGTGCCTACTATGGGCTCCAGAAGAAACTGCGGTCAAAAAAGATTCACCCCCGCACCAAATGTACCATGTACAGGACGTTAATAAGACCGGTGGTTCTCTACGGACACGAGATATGGACGATGCTCGAGGAGGACCTGCAAGCACTCGGAGTTTTCGAGCGACGGGTGCTAAGGACGATCTTCGGCGGCGTGCAGGAGAACGGTGTGTGGCGGAGAAGGATGAACCACTTGCTCGCTGCACTTTACGGCGAACCCAGCATCCAGAAGGTGGCCAAAGCTGGAAGGATACGGTGGACAGGGCATGTTGCAAGAATGCCGGACAACAACCCTGCAAAGTTGGTGCTTGCTAACCATCCGGTTGGTACAAGAAGGCGTGGAGCGCAGAGAGCACGATGGACGGACCAGGTGGAGCGTGATCTGGCGAGTGTTGGGCGTGACCGAGGATGGAGAGCTGCAAATCGAGTATTATGGCGGCAAATTGTTGATTCAGTATTATCATGAATTTGATGTGAACTAAATAAATGAATGAGCAGTGTAATGTAAATATTAAAATTTTATCAAAAGCAGGTCCAGTACATTGTAACGGAAAATTTAAGGCCATACAACTACATGTTATGGCTTTAAATTTTGTTTTATTGACTGTTTTGTATTAAAGTTATAATATTTTTGTAGCTTTTCGAGTACAATAAATTAAGTGTGTCATCAAAACATCACTATTACTCATCAAGAACGTCCAGTACGCTTTCACGAATAATTTAAAGATAAAAAACTACTTTGCATTGTAAGCCATTATTTTTGTTAACCACTTTGCGTGAAAAATATGGTACTTTCGTTGATTTTTGAGTGAATCAAAATTTGAGTGCAATGAAAACATCACTATTATTCTTCAAGTATGTCCCCCAAACTGCTACGAACACTTCAAGGCTAAAAAACTAGATGTTATCGATTGAAATTTAGTTATGTTGACTACTTTGTGTAAAAAGTATGGAATTTTCGTAGTTTTCGGGGTAAAACAAAATAAGAGTGTAATTAGAACATTTTCATTGTTCATCAAAAATGTCGAGTACAATCCTACGAACAATTTAAGACCAAAAAAACTATATGTCATCGCTTTGAATTTTGATTTATTGCTTATTGTATGTGATAAATAGGGTATTTTAGCAGTTTTTCGAGTAAGATAAATTATCGGTGTACTGAAAAATCGCTAATTTTGCATAAACATGTTCACTCCAGCTGTACGCATGATTTAGAGTCGAAAAAACCAAATGTCATCGCTTTAAATTTTGTTTTATTGATCAATGTGCGCAAAAAATGCGCTCTCAAAAAAACTAGGAAGTGCCTTTTGCTTAATAACTTTGGGTAGACGCATCTATTTTATATTTTTTTAAATGGACGATGATCTTGAAACCTGTCCGGTTCCATCGCAAAAAAAGTTTTGAAATCGGTTGAAAAACGGCCGAGAAATGCCTTGTCAAAGTTGGACTTCCGACTTTTTTTGGACCCTTGGTAGTTTAGGAGCTAATAGGAATTTCTTGGTAAATCCCAGCTGAATTACAACAAGAAAGACCAATATGAGTTCCTGGAGAAATCCCACCAGAAATTTCTGGAAGCACCCCCATATGAAATCTCAAGAGGAAGTCCTGGATAAATCCTTGAAGAAATCTTTGGAAGATTCAGCCACCATACTCAAGTGTAGCCGAAGCTTTTTTTCGAGTGAAAACATATCACATTATTAGTGACCTCAGATATCCCTGATGCTCTGGAATTTTGTCTCCTCAACTTGCATTACATGTATGACTCGAATGGGCAAATTCTTATATTCGTGCACTTCAATTGATCGACCATTCCAAATTTAAGCCATGTTTCGGAATTGATACAGGATACAGGATGCCTCTAAGTCTTAGATGTATAAGAACTGATCTGATCTTCTCCTCCTCTCCTCCTCTTCGGCGTAACGTCCTCACTGGGACAAAGCCTGCTTCTCAGCTTAGTGTTCTATGAGCACTTCCACAGTTATTAACTGAGAGCTTCCTCTGCCAATGACCATTTTGCATGCGTATATCGTGTGGCAGGCACGAAGATACTCTATGCCCAAGGAAGTCAAGGAAATTTCCTTTACGAAAAGATCCTGGACCGACCGGGAATCGAACCCGTCACCCTCAGCATGGTCATGCTGAATACCCGTGCGTTTACCGCCTCGGCTATATGGGCCCTTCTGATCTTCTATGACTACCAAAACGCACTCAAACTATATATGAAATGTACCCGATGCATTGCTATGAGTGTATATTTAAACACCTTAACTTCAGAATGATTCTTAAGGACCAAAGAACCAGCTTACAAAAATGTTTCCTGGCCAGGGGGTTCTTTTTATTTTGCTAACACAATAAAACAATAGCGCTACTGCTAAGATGTTTTCGCATAAGAATCAAATGAAATTCCGATCTTAATATTTTTGTAGAGTTTTTTTTACTCTGTAGCTTTTACCATTGCACTAGCTCCTAAAAAGAGTGCATCGACTCTCTCCAACTGCAGATGACGCGATAAACATCCTCCAAAGAAAGCACCACAACTCGCAATGCGGTAAACGACCAGCCAAAGTGACCCAGCAATCTCCCGCTCGCTTGAACTGGCATAAAACAATTTCGTATCATATCGTTAAATTGATAAAATCAGAAAGACGACTTCTCCGTTCCGTCCCATCAAAGAGCGAGCATTCGTTCGAGTGTTGTCCTCCCGAGAAGCATCCCGATCGGCCCCATTTGCGCTTTTTATCACCCTCCCTGCTCTGCTGCTGATGCTCCTTGCTGTCTAGGACATTCCGAACTTATTTTTCCCAGCTCCCTGCCGGCATGACCCTAGTTTATGGCGATCGGGTACTTTTTCCCCCAGCTAGCTATCGTTTCTAATGGCCACTATCGTGTCTTGTTTGCAGGCTGGCTGGCTGGCTGGCCGGTCAGTAGTGGTGTCGGCCCCGGTCGTCTTCGGGGATGGCAATTTCTTTCAGATTAATCGTTTTATGGCACTTTTCTAATTAGACACAACAAGAAAAAACGACCCAGGAAAAAAGGAATGGTTCCTTCGGAAGACAAGCAATTTTATCGCTTCTCCCATACCCGAGAAAAACACCCAACCAGCTAACCAACCAACCGGGCGGATGGCCAAACGATCTTAGTTTTCCCATAATAGTCAAAGTGCCACTGTTCGAGTAGGTGAATTGTTTTTGCGATAATTGAGGGAGTTGTATGCGCCAAACTAAGAAATTGGAACATGTTTGCATTTTTCTGCTAAAACAATGGATTTTTTTAATTACTTGATCGATTTAAATTTAACGCACTCCAAGGAAACGTTGAGATGGTCCAAAAAGTCTTCAAATGGTATATCAGTTGATCTTATTATTTTTATACAGTGAAATACTATGGTGCCTAGCTGTGTGCTAAATTTTAAGCCAATTAACTTAAATTTAAATGAGTCATAGTGGAAAGTGCGCAATACTTGACCTTTTGCTTAAATGGTCCTAGGCCCTAATTAAATCTAAACAAAATAAGTTATATATGAGCATCATTTAGGCTGTCATCCAAATAGTCGAACTCAATTTCCTTCTCACCAAAAGGCAAGGCCTTTTATATTACTACTTCACAATTTTGGCATCGATCTTGAAGCACACGGCAATGCCCGAATCCGCATGCAGCTGGAATTCGATGTTGGCCTTGACGTTGGAAATCGGAGAATCAACGGGAACATCGCCGGCTGCTTCTACGCTCTGGTTGTCGGCTAGGGGACACTTGGCATTGGTCAGCTTCTTGCACCCATCACGGTGCTCCGCCGGCAGCTCGTACGGGATGATTAATCCGGCGACCCGGGCAATCACCTTGGCGGTCAGAGTTTTGGTGGCCTTGGCTGCGAAGGAAAAGGAAACATAATAAGTGTAATCAGTTTCGTACCTTTTAATTCCGCCCTGTGTTGCTTATCCTTCGACAGATACGCGTATTTCGACTACCACTTGTAATCTTCCTCAGTGTCAGTTATCCAATGAGTTATCCAACTCTTTGTTATAAAGAGATAAACCAGCCAAGGGCTGAACGTGTCTTGAATGACGATATAAATAATGATTATTTCTTTGTTATCTGCAGTATCCAAAAACATTTTCAGTTTTTGACAACAAAGAATAAAAATAGACATAATCCAAAATCGACCACATCCTGATGGACGGACGGTACTTCTTCGACACTATCGACGTCAGGACATGTCGTGGCGCTAACATCTACTCTGACCACTTCCTGGTTGTTCAGTACAACTATTTAGTTCAGTGTAGGCTGGATGGGGATGAAGCAAGTGAATGCCGCCGAGTGCTAATTCCAAAATGATTGTTAATGATGATTATAGCTACGGTAGTAGTAGTACCTCAACTGATACAGAACTATTTCGAATGTTGATCAACAATATGAGTCAAGAAACTTTTGAACATAAACAATCAGCTATTGATGATGATTAACCTGGCCTTGTTAGGGGAATATCTGTAAATAAAAAGAAAATCGGGTTAAGTACGGTTCCTTTGAATTCCACTAAGAATTTGCATCCTTTGACAGATACGTATTTCGACCTCAACTGTAAGGTCGTCTTCAGTGTCTTGTCGAGTCAAGTACAAGACACTGAAGACGACCTTACAGTTGAGGTCGAAATACGTATCTGTCAAAGGATGCAAATTCTTAGTGGAATTCAAAGGAACCGTACTTAACCCGAATCAGCTATTGTTAACATCACATGTAAATACTCCTTATGCCATAGGTTCCCAAATTTTCAGAGTTCGCGACTCCCTAATGCCAGCAAACGTACTTTTCGCGACCCACCATAGAAATTTCCTCATTTGCTGTCTGTTACAGTAAAAATTTCTACTGTCCCTCGCGACCCCCTGGTTGAAGGCTGGCGACCCCCCTGGGGGGTCGCGACCCACAGTTTGGGAAACTATGCCTTATACAATAAACATGAGCATTTGTATTCAGAACAACAACAAACCGAGTGTTTGTTCATTTTACTGGTGATGGTAAAAAGGCGCCAAATACTCTCCGTTATTAACAACGTACGGTACCGACGGCCGCCTCCGTATAATCTGGAGTGAGTAAAGCCACCGGAAGTCTCCGCCGCATACGCGCAGAAACTCGAGACAGCGGTACCGAACGAGAGCGATCTCGATGAAACCCCTCTCGAAGATTGCTGGAGTGCGATAAAAGCAGCCGTCAACAACGCAGCTGAGACCAACGTTGGATATGTGGAACGGAGACTGAGGAACGATTAGTTTGATGTCAAGTGCAGATATTTTGGAATATTTTTACTGGTTCAAATTATAATTCCTTATTCTCATACTCTTGCTCAAAGTGTTGATTTAATTTTCTGTAACAAACTGGGTAAAATTTATATTTTACATTATAAAACACTCAAATTATAATTGATCTCGTCGCAAACATTACACCAGATATAAGGTATCAGATATCAGAAGGTCGGCTCCAGAGGCACGTTATCCTCCATTTAGGACATTTGTGCCATCGCCAAAATAATAGTCTATTTCATCATCTACCTGAGGGAAAAGGAAGGAAATAAGGATAGGGATGGGGATAAGGACAGGTAGGGAAATAGGAAAAGTAACCTTGAAGAGGGTACTAACGCATAAGCGTACCACAATGGGTTCAAATAACGCCCTAAAAAGGCACTGTACAGGGTGCGGCAGGAAAAATGCGAAAAGTTTAAGGCACAATTACACGCTAAATATGGTATATATATGACTATTTGACAGTGTATCAGTCAATGTCTATATTCTAGCACTGAAAAATAAAAATGAACACATTTGATGTTTAACATGTGATAATGTAGGCCTAATAAGCGGATATCAATAAACTGCGCGCCCAATGGTCATTAAACAAAATGACTATAACAGTAACAAAATTAGCTCAAATTCGATGAACAACCAGACCACACTGATCCAGAGCCATGTAGTTTCACATACCAGATGAAATAAGTACATATTTTTGATGATATTGTAGAGAAAATCAAAAAATTTGTTTTATCAGATGCGAAATTTAGCGACCTGTGCGATTTTCTGCGGTTTGAAAATTCTGGTTGTCTTCATCTTCAGGCACCGCCCTGTAAAGGTTAGTGACCAAAATGGGAAATTTTTTAATTAACTTTTCAGAAAACTAGCCTATTATAGATCATGGAACGTTGAAACATAGATAAGTTAATGTCAAATGGACGAAAATGAGGTTTGAAGTTGAAAAACACTTTCGCATTTTTTCCTGCCGCATACTGTAATAACGCATAAAGCGAAAGAGAGCCTATAGCCCTTTACCACAGCGGGCTAAGAACAACAGAACGTCCTAAATATTCAGGTCTCTGAAGTCAGTTTCACTTAATAAGTGTTTACCGAATACTCGGAAACGCAGTTACGCAAAAACTGGACAATTACATATCAAATGATACGAAGTTCCATAATCGGATTCACAGCTATCACAGGCAAATGAATCAGCTTGCTGAATATTCGCCATGTGAAAGCTGAGTCGGCAGTGGCCAGTCAATGCTTTGACCAGAATGCTGCAATTCTGCTTTGACAGATTTGTAAGAAACTTCGCCCCCCTTGGAGATGGCTCAGTACAATACAATTTGGTTTGACGACATGACTCCAAACTATTCCAGTATTGTCTGTGTTGAGTAGCAGCCCAGGTGTGAATCTGAAGCTTTACCCAACACTTCGATATCGGAATAGCTGGCTCAGGGCCAATGAAGTCATGTGATGCTCCAGTGCGAGCTAACTCATCAGCCAATTCATTTCCAGCGATGGAAGAATGGCCAGGTACCCATACAAGGTGAACACCCAAGCAACACACATGTTATAATAGAGTTACGACAGCGCAAGTTTTGGTTGTATAGAAGTTTATTTTACGTAATTCAAACGTTGTGTTGAAATAACGTAAAATAAACTTCTATACAACCAAAACTTGCGCTGTCGTAACTTTTATATAACATGTGTGTTACTTGGGCAGCGTTTGCTGAATTCAGCTCCTCGATTTGAGTTCGACAAGCGATAACTATCTTCGACCTGGAGTTGGCCGAAGCAAGTGCTTTAATAGCAGCCTGGCTATCTGAACAGAAGTATATTACTTTGCCCATTACGTGCTGCTGAAGTGCTGATAGCTTTTCGCACATAAGAGCAAAGATTTCGGCCTGAAAAACGGTGCAGTGTCTACCAAGTGAGTAAGACTGATACAGCCTCAGCTCTCGAGAATAAACACCAGCACCTGCTCGACCTTCGAGAAGGGAGCCATCAGTGTAACATACGATGCCGTCTGAAATACTTCTTTCCAGATATCCAAATGTCCACTCTTCCCGGGAAGGGAATTTCGTGAAAAATGCCCTATATGGAAAATTACAAGCAATTGTAAGATCACTTTGAGCAAGGACAATTTTGTCCCAATTCACCAAAAGTGAAAACAACGAGATGTGTGTTGATGTGCTGTTCACATGAGTTTCCTCTAGTAGACCGAGTACCCGTAGACGGTAAGTGCAAGAAAGTGCTTCTTGTTTGAGATGAATGTGTAGTGGAGCAACGTCAAAGAGAACTTCGAGCGCTGCCGTGGGAGTTGAAGGGAACGCTCCAGACATCGCCATAAAACACATCCTTTGGAGATGGCCTAACTTTGATTGGACCGTTCTCATTTCGCCCTTTTGCCACCACACAAGACATCCATAAGCCAATATTGGCCGAACATCAGTTGTGTAGATCCATTTGATATACATAAGTGACCCGATTTTGTCAATTTTTGCTCTCCTCGAAAACCTAAACAACTTTTCAAATTTTTTATCCCTCCATGTACTGCCCTTAAGCTGTGGTTTGATGAATTGAATAAAATTTTACCGGGAGATAACGAGAGCAAACAGTTTGTCGCAAAATGGGGCTGACAAAATCGGGTTCTTACTGTACTTGGGTTTTAGACCCCAAGTTGTACCAAAGGTTCGCCGGCATTGCCCGAAGGCCATACAAGCCTTCTTGATTCTGAACTCAATGTGAGGTGTCCAGGAAAGCTTGGAATCAAGAATAACACCAACGTACTTTACCTGTTCAGTCACATCGATTTCAGAATCAAAGAGACGCAAAGGTCGAACGCCATTACGGTTTCGCCTTTCCGTAAAAAGAACAATAGATGTTTTACTCGGATTAACCGAAAGGCCATATTGGCGACACCAACCCTCAACTACCTGAAGGGCGCTTTGCATCAGGTCGAAAAGGGTGGTGATACACATACCAACTAACAATGCTAGGTAGTCGTCGGCAAAACCATAAGTAGGAAAACCGCTATTATTGAGTTGCCTCAATAGCGTATCTGCTACGAGATTCCACAAAAGCGGTGACAAGACTCCCCCTTGGGGGCATCCACAAACACTCAATTTCCTAATCCCTGCTAGACGCAACGTCGAGAAGAGATATCGGTTTTTGAGCATTTGATGAATCCAATTGGAAATCATTGGAGATAAACCATGATTCCGTGCGGCTTCCAATATGGCATCGAAAGGCACGTTGTCAAAGGCACCCTCGATATCTAAGAAAACACCCAAAAAAGATTGCTTTTGAGCGAATGCTTTCTCGATATCGTAAACAACCTTGTGTAAAAGAGTCACAGTGGACTTATCAGATTGGTACGCATGTTGGTTCACATGAAAAGGCACGTTGGCCAGATGAACATCACGGATGTCGTCCATACAAAATGGTCATTGGCCGAACCCCTCCCCCCCTATGACCACGTGGTTTATGGACAGCCCCTAAGCATTCCAGAACTTCCTCATCAGAGGAAGTCAGATCGCCATTTGGCAAACGAAGTTCGTTCACTCGGAAATCCTTAGATTTCGCCAGGATTTCATTTAACCGACTGACTTCACTCAAACTGGATACATTTTACAAAGGTTTTTCCAGCCGGATCGTTCAGCAGACCGGAGAGCTTTCCTGTAGGCCTTGCGAGCCGACCTGAAAGCCTCCGAACCAGCCGAACGTCGTCTGTTCCAACTCTTTCTACATTGTTTCCTGAGTTTCGCCAGATCAGAGTTCCACCAAGGGGTTCCTCTTGTGATCTTCACACTTGGAGTGTCAATGGATGGTGAGTATCCATGAAATTTGACCGCAACCAAATCAGTTAAAAGATCCCAGTTTGTTGACCGGGGTTTCCTTAAACACAATGTTTGCGAAGTAACATTTAAATATTTAAAAAAGATGTAGCGATGGTCAGATAAAGTTTCTTCATCTGACACATGCCAATTGGTCAGCTCGTGACTACTTCTACTAAAGCAAAGCGTTATGTCTAACACTTCCTCTCTAGCAGATAACATGAAGGTTGGGCGGTTGCCTATGTTAAGTAATACAAGATCTGTGCTACTTAAGTACTCCATCAAACTGGAGCCTCTCAAGTTAATGTCTGAGCTGCCCCAGATGATATGGTGAGCATTAGCATTACTGCCAACAATTAGCGGAACGCCTTTTGACGTACAGTATGCGATGACTTGTTTGAAAGCATCCGTAGGGGATGGTTCATCATGCGGTAAATAAGCCGAACAATAGACGTATTTCCTGTTGAGGTTTCCAACAGATACATCAATTGTGATAGCACATACATCTCTGGTGGTTAGTTCAGAGATGAGTAGCAACTATTGCGTTGTTGACAAGCACACAGGCTCAAGGTATGGCACGCGAGTTTTCCATTTCATGTTTACTGAAAGTAGCAAACACCGGGTTCATAAGGTTTACTAGATAGAAATTCCCCTTACGAAAGTAAGGTTCTTGGACCAAGGTCACTTGAGCTGAGCCATTTTGCATAAGTCGGCAAAGATTGATTGTTGCTGTTCTTTTATGCTAAAGATTGATCTGAGCTATCGTAACCGTAGCCACTACCCAAACTAGGTAAGATTGAACTCTTCGCAATAACAGCACGATAAAGAACAGCAGCAATAAAACCAGATCGGTATCGATTGGAAAACGCCAAAGGCGAGGATACACAGAATACACTGTGTAAATCGCATAATGCGAAACCATTTAGGTGAAAATTTAAACTAATTAAAAAAATCTTCATAATCCCGCCCTTATTTAGCCACAAGTGAGACTAAAGAAGGACAGCCGGTTGTTTCGGAGAAACACAAGGTCCACTGCACCATTGCTCCGGTTAGCGCAGTAAGGACAACATACTGTGGAGGGCGCCCTGGTACTCCACAGGCTCCGTTTGCGGTTAGGTTTTTATTAGAACCCTCCCCCCCCCCCCTAAGCATTCATTCCTAGGCATGGTAAGCATGACGCCGCATCACACCATGAATTAGGGGTCATCTGTTGGTGGACTCTTACCACCGGAACAGCCGGTCCGTAGTGTTATTCTTAGCCAATTGAGACAATCGCTACCGGCACTACACAGCTATCTAGTCTGATCGAGAAAAGAAGTTAATATTGATGATCAACTTCATATCGGCCCGAACAGCCGGTAAAATACAAATTTTACATTATTTAACACTCAAAGTATAATTGATCTCATCGCAAACATTACACCAGTTATAAGCTTATCTTCTTCGTCTTTCTTAACTTCGGCCTAGAAAAATATAATCGGAATGTTTTGCAAATAAATTAAATAAAATAAACTGCAAAGAACTTGAAAAATCTTTTCATAAAACCATATCAATCAATAAGACACAGTTTCGAAAAGTTTTCCAAGCTAAAGCTCCTGCTTCAATATTTTGTTTTGTTTGAGCTGTATCGAATTTATTAGTTCTCTCTGACGATCACGCCCTAACTGTTTGTTTTAGTCCAGATGCTAACAATTATCTTCAAGATATCGACGAACCGAAATCTAAATCGACCTTATGAATTTAACTGATATCACACTTACGATTGGTGAACTCGGCTTTGAAGCGCAAGTTCTGTCCGTTGACGATCTGGCACGGAGCCTTGGTGCAGCCCTCGATTTCCAGCTTGTTCGGGATGGCTCCTTTCTTGCACTTTTGAACCTCAAGCTGTCCAACTACAGCCGAAACGAGCAAACTAACAACCAGCAGAGTCAGCTTCACCTCCATCGTGTCTACCTTGTTTATAGTTGGTTTTCTCTTATCAACAAACACAAGCTCCGAACCACTTCGCACGAATCCGTTTAATCTAAATCGGCGGAAAAAAGGCGAGAAATTATAGTACACAGTAAACTTCTTCGCCCACTAGCACCGAACAAAACACACTGATTCAGCATCGACCTGGAGATGCGTCTTTTATCGTTTTGGGTTTCATACCCCTTTTGGTACGTGCGGCGTTGAGACGTGAATGGAAGGCTTTCCGGTATCGGGGGGTTGTTCTGATGCAAGGACGGGGGGTTCTATTATTGTACTCGAAACTTGATTATTGGAAGAAAGTTCCAACATCCACTACCACAGCGCAAATTAGTTAGTTGGCTTTGGCAGACGCGTGTTTCTTATCAGTAGTATTGGCCACTTAATTGGGTGGTTCTTGAAGGCAGACTGTTTGATGCGGCCTTAGAAGCCAGAGGTGATTTATCATGACAACTCAAATTTTTCATGAACTATGCCACGAACAATCAATCCCCAATAGTACTTTGACATTCGTTTAAGCAACTGCAGATGCAGTTGTAAATTAGAAATACCGTGGTCAAGCAAACGCATGATTACTTCCTCCGCCTTGGTCCACATTGACCACCAATATGACAAGGAAAGCACCATTCTCGCTTAGGAGACGATCGCAAGTATTTACACTCGATGATTCTTATTAGTTTCAAGCAGTAATCTCTTTGGTTGCTGATCTAAGCTAGCGAAACTTGTGTAACAATTACGGCAGGTCAATCGAGCATAAGCTACATTTCCAGAGACGAAAATCTGAAGTCTAACAGAATCCGTTTTTAATAGCTGTTGATCTAAAAAGCTTTTGAATACATGTTAGTTGTTCAACAGCCGCAGAAACCATTTGCCCCGAGAGAACGCGCTGCCCACAATTCTTGCTTCGCAAAAGCCAACGGGCACTCTAGTGAGCACCAACTAAGAGCCACTTGAGATTGGATAGGTGTGAAGGGGTGGAACAAGGGGCCTTGGGTGGGCTGCAAATAAAAGTTGTTTGTTAGTTTTTCCCGGTTTCCCGGTTCATAAACAGGTGAAATCGAAAAGAGTTCTGCGGCAAACTTTCCGACTGAGAACACTGAACATCGCATCGTGGGAGTCGAGTGTCACGTCAGCATTATCCCACGTTTTCTGATTTTTCCTGAAGTTGATTAGACAGGAAAACACACTCGCTTGTTGTTTTTCCGTTGCGAGATGATTTCGTTTAGTTTGTTGGAGTTGAGTATTGTTTGATACAGTGTTAATGAGCGGAATATACCTATTTCTGTATTTGCGTTTGACACGCTGATGAGAGCCACTGAGTGTTGAAAAGGACAGTAGCAACTACAAACAACCATCAAGTGTTTATTGATAATAATTTAATGGCCCTCTTCAATCATACACGTGCAGTACGTAGCAATCGATAAACTGTGCAAACCAAACCTATCAATAAAATATATTTTTATCTTTTATTATTATTTGTTCAACAAACAGTAAAAAAAATCATAAAACTTCCCTCTACAGTCAACTCAACAATGCAACACTCCATCTAAATTATTATTCAGTCGAAAGAGGAGACGATTCATAAATTGTGCATTGACTGCAATATTGGAGTGATGCTTCGAGTTTTTTTACGTCATCATGGTCGGCGTTAATACTTATACTTTGAAGGCGAAATTTTGAGATTTGTCGAAATGAAACGAAATGCAAAATAACAAATTTTGCCTAGTTAAATGAAATTCCGCGAAACTTCGTTTCGAGGTGTGTTGGTCGGCGTTCAGTCAAAGTGGACTACGCGATTTTTCTGGCAGGTAAAGATAAGATGAGGAATTCTTTAAACCTGAATTTTTCGACGTTATTTTGATGCAGACATTTATTCAGAAATTTTTCCAGAGATTCCTTTAACCCTTTGAAGCCGGAATTTTTCCAAGCATTATTATGGAGTTTTTTCTACGTTTTTCGGTAGTTTTGGTGGTCAATAAAAACGGTAGAATATTATGCAGAATATTTTTTCTGGATATCCTAGGTCACCCAAACTATTCTTGAGTTTAGATCCTTGAGTCTACGGATATAACGGTACTTTTTCCATTATACAAAGCTACGATTTGTAATCTATCATGTCCAGAAAGTCTTCTGAAAGGTTATTAGACAATATAAGATCAGTAGGGATATCCTAGGTCATCCAAACTCTTCTTAAGTTTAGATCTTGAAGTCTACGAGTGTAACGGTAATTTTTTTTTTTCATTACACAAAGCTACGATTTGTAATCTATCAGTCTTCTGAAAGGATAATAGACGGTATCAGATCAGTCGGGATATCCTAGGTCATCCAAACTGTTCTTGAGTTTGGATCCTAAAGTCTACGGGTGTTATGGTAACTTCTTTCATTATACTAAGCTACGATTTGTAATCTATTATGTCCAGTAAGTCTTCTGAAAGTTTAATAGACAGTATCAGATCAGTCAGGATATCCTAGGTCATCTAAACTGTTCTTGAGTTCAGATCCTAAAATGTAGGGGTGTAAGAGTAACTTTTTTCATTATATAAAGCTACGATTTGTTATGCATCATGTCCAGTGAGTCTTCTGTAAGGTTAATAGACAGTATCAGATCAGTCGGGAAATCCTAGGTCATCCAAACTGTTCTTGAGTTTAGATCTTAGAGTCTACGGGTGTAACCGTAGCTTCTTTCATTAAAAGCTGTAATCTATCATCTCCAGTAAGTTTTCTTAAAGTTACAGTGGTTGTTTTTATCAACTTAGCTTTATAACAGTAAGGAACCCCATAATATTCCAAAAATATATAACAACGCTTATTGTTCTTCCAACTACTTTGGTAACTACTTTGGTAAGTACAGTGAATTATGTAGCACTACTTAACGTAGTGGCAAAAGCTATTATCGCAAGTGTAGACCAGAAGCAATGGTCTTCGGAGTAGTGTTGTTGATCTGGAATATCTCTAAACTATCTTGAAATGTCTCATGATATGCCAGGGGGATTACAGATTACAGTTTAAAGTTCATTGTGAGAATCAATACTGTGACTATCGAGAGCTAAACTTCAGGATAGTTTGAACGACTCTCAGTATCCCCAAGGATCATAATAATATACAGGGTGTTCCTTTCCTTAATGCTAATCCTTCGGAGGGTGATAGAGGACCATAATAGGAGAAAAAAATTGTTCTACGCATATGGTCAAATCTCAACCGTTCCGGAGTTATTGAACTTTTAATGTTTTTGACTATGCCCACCCTAAACTGGCTGTAACTTCAAAACGGTTCAACTTATTGAAGTTCTTTCGATTGCATTGGAAAGATAATTAAATTTTCTATCTAATAACGTCTTTGAACCTGTTGGATTTTGTAATTTAGTAAGTTTTGTAGGGCAAAAAAGTTAAAAGTTAGCTTTTTTTGACAAGTTTTTGCTTATTAACTTTGAAAAATGCGTGGTAAACTAAATTTTTCTTTTAGAGAAACTTGTGCGCCTTGACTCGCTTAACATTTCGTTCTTTGACGTCAAACTCCTAAATCTTATCGTTTTCTTACAATTTCGATTTGAACACCCTATTTCGGATCAATTATTTACCTCACACGCTATGTCTGAACCAGCAGGTTATAAAAATTGAATGTACATCGGGTTTCTTTCCATAAAACATCAGTATTCAAGCTATATTTTCATTTGCAGAAGGTTTCAAAATATTCTATCGGTGAAAATTTTTCCATACATTTTGTATGGGAGAGAAATTGACCGAAAATGAGGATTTCAAGCAAATTTGTATGAATAACGGTCAAAAAGATGGAAAAATCAAAATTTCCCCGATAGAATATTTTGAAACCTTCTGCAAATGAAAATATAGCTTGAATACTGATGTTTTATGGAAAGAAACCCGATGTACATTCAATTTTTATAACCTGCTGGTTCAGACATAGCGTGGGGCGTGATCTTGCCCACGGAGCCGCCAAACTACCCAAATTTGAGTTCATTTGACGCAACCCCATAGTTTGGCCCAATAACTTAAATTTGAGTAAATAGAGGCAACACACTAGGTAGTTTGCCTTTAACTCATTAAACAAATTTAACTTTAAACAAATATACTCAAGAGTAGATAAATTCAACCCAAACGTAAGTTTTTTCAACCCAATTTCGACAAAAACGGCATTTACCAAAAATTAAGCCATATTAACCCAAGTGGGTCGATGCAGCTTGCTTTGTTTTTGACAACATCGTTGGGAGAAAAAGAGAAAACAACCTAATTTTGGGTAGAAAGTTTAAACGATATACTTACTTTTGAGTAAAATAAACTCAAAAAATATGTAGTTTTAGTTCTCCGTGCACGATTACTTTCGAGGGTGCTTCCTCGTACTGGATTAGATTAGATAAAAGTAGTTATGATTGTTTAGAGATACTTATGGATAATGATTCATTCAAAATTTGAATACTTTATATTACGTAACGCAAGATTTTGCAGTTTTAGATACCGTCTCTCCCCAACGTAAAAGTTTTGTATGGGAAAAATCGGAATTTTATGTGAAGCATAACACAGCACTAGACCAACTCCCCCTCCCACAATACGTTTGCGTAATTGAATGAATCCCATGTAACTCAATTCAGAAATCACAGAAAAACTGCAGATATTTTTTGTAAAAAAAATAAATCATACCGATATAAATCTGGACTGTTGGAAGCACGGGGATGCTACGGTGATCTGATTTTGTTGCCGCTTATCATGCGCAACCAGAGCACACTAATACCAACATTCACTCAATACAGCAGCGGGAGAAAATAAGGAAAAACGCACTTTGGCGAACAAAGTTTGCAAAAAGAGGTATTGTGTGACTTTTCACAAAGATTTATCACTCTCTATAGGAACTTTACCTAAACATCGACACTCTCAAATTGAAAATTATCAAATAATGCAGCTTTTTCATGATCAACACTTTTATGAGATCTAATGTGATGTGAGCGTTTTGCACCGATATCCCTCGTAAAAAAGGTAAACATTCAAATTTCACGACTGTGTTGGTGAATATTTTGGCTGGAGCATAAATTTATGCTCCACGTAAGGAGGCACAATCCAACCTGTCAAACTCCATAGTGAAAAAATAGGATGCCGTTCCCATGGTTGGAAGACAGTATTTGCTATGACCAAGAATGTTTACCTACACAAAGTTGTAAAGGAGACAACTACATTTTGAATGTATTTTACACACATGTCCAGAAAGTAATAAGGAAAATGCAAGGGATGTTATTACTCAATAAACCTTAATATAAAAAAATGCTCAAGAGCTCAAACTCAGATATATTATTTGCGGGGCTGATAAATTTCTTGCGAGAAAGGCAACATGGATATCGAAGAGATAAACATTATTTTAGAACTAAAAGCAACCTACAAGCCGTACAGTAAGTCACAAACATATTCTGAGGTAAAAAAACTTGAATTCCGGGATTAAATCCAATAACACATTATTGAGAAAATGTTATCTTTAAACGAAGCAAAGAACAGTTCTGACTTTTATCAAAAAAAAAAAAAAAAATACTGCTCAGATTATTTTCCAGAATAAGATATGCAATGACACCACAGCTGATTTACAGTGCAAAAACCGATGATACGGATGGAAAGGCGACCGATAATTATTTTATTCACATGGAAACGAACGACCGGTGCGAAAATGAGTGGGTAACGGAATTAAAAATCGTTAACGACGTGCTGTTTCGTGTGTAGTATGGAGCCCACGCGTGGGCTTAGTCTAAGTGTTGGCATTTTAAGTTTAAGTCTTCATCAAAGCTTTACAGATGATAGGCCGTTGGGCTCGGAAGTTTGTCGCTAAGCGGCGCTAGTGAGCACCTATAATTTATGTACTATAATCTCAAGATGCTGATAACTTAGAAAGTTGCTGTCTTAGCCCTTTCGTGACGAACCAGCACAATCGTGCTGTTCAGCGGTTACAGTTTCGCATTTTTTTTTTATCTGCTTAGACTTTGTTTTATGTGATGTAAACTGTTTCAATAAATAAGCAATTACTTATTCTTGTATGTGTGCAAACAAACTTTTGTTTACGTTGCCTGTGAAATCTACCACAACAAGGTAAACAAAAAGTGGGCAAAAACCATAAAACATGAAAAAGTTTTATCTGTCGCATATTGTTTGTTTCCGATTTATCTAGGTTGCCAAAGCTAGAAATCGAAAGATATAGAGTAGTTCTTTTAAATGAGGGGAAATAATTGTTGCTTTTTTTGGAAATTCTAAGAGTTCTGGAGAAACAAAGTTAAGTAATTTGTATGGAGATTTCACTGCGCTCCGTCCCGAAAGGGTTAGGCCAAGTTGTTTGGTATCGCAAGGACTTTTGGAAGGGTTGTTCAATTTAAAAGTTTACCGCTATGCGGTGCAAGTGAATGTTAAAAATTGTACGTCATTTGGTTCACTTGATCCTGAGATAAAGCAGCCTCGTAGCCAGGGGCCTACATCGTCGAAACCAAAACATGACGCTGAAAGCGAGCGCCCATCAGCATCAGACGGACGCCAACGACGGGAACATTCACAACAACATCCAAGCGCTTCGCTTCATCCGCCCTTCTTGTCGCTTTCTTCGACGCAACGACGGGTGGCGGCTCATTTTCACACCGACTGGGCTTCAATTGAAATTTTCAAATTATCTAAAATGTATGTTTGCTTAATTTTTTTATGGGTAATAGACTATTTCAGTAAAATATGCATAGTATACATCAACATTACACAGATTTGCCGGTTGTTACACTCATTAATTGAGTTATAACAGATAAATTCATTCGATGTCGAACGAGCGTGCGTGAGCTTGTGAGTGTGAAACAAAGCGGCATCTGCGACGGCGAAGCACCGTCGGCTCATCGGTGACGATGACAGTCGGACTGGGCGACGACGACGGTGCCTTGCTTCCATTGACGATTGAAAACATTGTTGACAAGCTTCACCTGAAAATTTCAATTGAAATTGAAAATGTAGGGCCCTGCTCGTAGCCGTGTGGTTAGGGTCACCAAGCTTCTAATCGCACCATGCTGTGGGGTGAGGGTTCGATTCCCGCTCCGGGCGATGAAACTTTTCGTGAGAACAGTTTCTTCTCCGTATCCACTGGTACATGCTCCGTGTGTCCCTTGTCTAGTGTTAAGTTTCATTCAGTCTGTGCAGCCTTCGGCTGAAGACGGTGTCCGCGTCTTTTTAAAAATAGTTGGTAGTCAAAAAAGATCCATATTAAAAGAAAGGCTCTAACTTCATTAAGACTTAAACAATGGAGCCCAAATTTATACCAAATCAAGATAAATATTGAAGAAACTATGACATTTTATTAAATTTGCAAGCTTTTACTAATTTGCTACTAGCGCCGTGTAGTGGTCGAATCAGGATTCAATCAATAAATCAACAGAGAGCCCATACTTTATTAAACAACTTTGCCGAAAACAATCGTTCTAAGTAATCAGGATCCAGAGATATATGAAATGTAAAATTTGTTTGCTCTCTAGCGCCACCTAGCGGTGGAATTTCGAACCAAATGACCTATCATTAGTAAATTCTTCGTAAGCTGAAGACATCAACTCTCTAAGTAATCAGGATCCTGAGATAAAGGGGATCGAAATTTCGGCCGTGTATCATCTGTTTGCCAGTGATTTATGTGACAAAAATATTCAGAAAAGTGTGACTTTTTATTAAGTGCACCAACAATTTTGACTGTTTCTCTACTAGTTAGCTTGATTTGGTACAAATTTGGGCTTGATCGGTTAAGTGATCCGAATGAAATTAAATTTTAAAGATTTACTAGCGCTGCTTAGCAGTATAATTTGAAATCTAGCATAGGTACCAGTGTCAGTAAGTCCTAGGGCTACCACACTACTTTGCAGAAAACATCATTGTATTTCTAAGTTATAAGGATCCAGAGATATGTGAAATTTAAACTTTACACGTTCACTAGTACCATCTAGCGGTGAAATTTCGCATCAAACGGCACATAACCTGTAAGTACTTGTTGAACAGCCAAACAACTGCGACGAAGACACATACCTTCCAAATCACAAGGTTCCGAAGATTTTCATACTTGTAAAATGACAAAGCGATGCACACCGGTGTACAGCACACCACAGCAACTGTACCCGAGTTTGTACAATGTTTGCTTTTGAGAGAATCATTCACAGCCTAATTGAGGATCAAAGTTACCCAATGATCGTTTATGAGACTTGTTGTATTTACAAAGTATATCTTCTTCTTCTTCTTTATGGCTCTACGTCACCACTGGGACTTGGCCTGCCACGCTTCAACTTAGTGTTCTTTGAGCATTTCCACAGGTATTAATTGAAGGTTTTTTTTTGCCTGCCATTGCATGAATTTGTATATTGTGAGGCAAGTACAATGATACACTATGTCCAGGGTGTCGAGAAAATTTTCCCGACCGGAACGGGAATCGAACCCGCCGTCTCCCGATTGGCAATCCATAGCCTTAACCACTAGGCTAACTGGAGACCCCGTTTCGAGGTGTATTTGGCAATGGGCAATTCTCGCTGCGACCGGCCCACTATTTACACCTTGTCTTCAAAAATGTTAAAGGTGCCGATTTTCTGAATGTCGCTAAAAAAGTAACGAAAATGCATTTGGTTACTCAAATTGATGGATCTTCCGTTAGTTACAGCCACAACAATTTTTGCAGCACCCACATACTCGCCGATATACTCAAGGACCGCGGGTTCGGAATCGTAGCGCTGCAGGAGGTGTGTTGGACAGAATGTATGGTGCGAACGTTTAGAGGTAATCATACCATCTACCAGAGTTGCGGTAACACACGTGAGCTGGGAACAGCTTTTATAGTGATGGGCGACATGCAGAGGCGCGTGATCGGTTGGTGGCCGATCGACGAAAGAATGTGCAGGTTGAGGATCAAGGGCCGATTCTTCAACATTAGCATAATAAACGTGCACAGCCCTCACTCCGGGAGCACTGATGATGACAGAGACGCATTTTACGCGCAGCTCGAACGCGAGTACGACCGCTGCCCAAACCACGACGTCAAAATCATCATAGGGGATCTAAACGCTCAGGTAGGCCAGGAGAAGAAATTCAGACCAACGATTGGAAAGTTCAGCGCCCACCAGCTGACGAACGAAAACGGCCTACGCCTCATCGATTTCGCCGCCTCCAAGAACATGGCCATTCGTAGCACCTTCTTCCAGCACGGCCTCCCGTATCGTTACACCTGGAGATCACCACAACAAACGGAATCGCAAATCGATCACGTTCTTATTGATGGACGGCACTTCTCCGACATTATCGACGTCAGGACCTATCGTGGCGCTAATATCGACTCTGATCGCTACCTGGTGATGGTTAAACTGCGCCCAAAACTTTCCGTTATTATCAACGTACATTACCGGCGGCCGCCCGGTACGATCTAGAGCGACTGAAGCAACCGGATGTCGCCACCGCATACGCGCAGAATCTCGAGGCAGCGTTGTCGGACGAGGGTGTGCTCGATGAGGCCCCTCTAGAGGACTGCTGGAGTACAATCAAAGCAGCCATCAACAACGCAGCCGAGAGCACTATCGGGTACGTAGAACGGAGTCGACGAAACGATTGGTTCGACGAGGAGTGCAGAGCGGTTCTGGAGGAGAAGGATGCAGAGCGGGCGGTAATGCTGCAGCATGGAACCCGACAGAATGTGGAGCGATACAGACAGAAGCGGAAGCAGCAGACCAGTTTCTTCCGGGAGAAAAAGCGCCGCCTGGAAGAAGCGGAGTGCGAGGAAATGGAACTGCTGTGCCGTTCACAAGAAACACGCAAGTTCTACTAGAAGCTCAACGCATCCCGCAAAGGCTACGTGCCGCAAGCCGAAATCTGCAGGGATAAGGAAGGGAGCCTCCTGACGGACAAACGTGAGGTGATCGAAAGGTGGAAGCAGCACTTCGACGAGCACCTGAATGGCGAAGAGAATGTAGGCACGGAGGACCAAGGCAGCGGAGGAAAGGACTATGTTGGTGCAGCAGAGGACAGGAACGAACCAACTCCCACGCTGAGGGAAGTTAAGGATGCCATCCACCAGCTCAAAAACAACAAAGCGGCTGGTAAGGACGATACCGCAGCAGAACTCATCAAGATGGGCCCGGAAAAGTTGGCCACCTGTCTGCACCAGTTAGTAGTCAAGATCTGGGAAACCGGACAGCTACCGGAGGAGTGGAAGGAAGGGATAATCTGTCCCATCCACAATAAAGGCGACAAGTTACTGTGTGAGAACTTTCGAACGATCACCATTTTGAATGCCGCCTACAAGGTGCTATCCCAGATCATCTTCCGTCGTCTTTCACCTAAAGTAAATGAGTTCGTGGGAAGTTACCAAGCCGGTTTCATCGACGGCCGGTCGACAACGGACCAGATCTTCACCGTACGGCAAATCCTCCAGAAATGCCGTGAATACCAGGTCCCAACGCATCACCTGTTCATCGACTTCAAAGCGGCATACGACAGTATCGACCGCACAGAGCTATGGAAAATTATGGACGAGAACAGCTTCCCTGGAAGGCTGATTAGACTGATAAGAGCAACGATGGACGGTGTGCAGAACAGCGTAAGCATTTCGGGTGAACTATCCAGTTCATTCGAATCTCGACGGGGACTACGACAAGGTGATGGACTTTCCTGCCTACTATTCAACATTGTCCTGAAAGGTGTTAAGCGACGAGCCGGGCTCAACAGCCGGGGTACGATCTTCACGAAATCCGGTCAATTTGTGTGCTTTGCGGACGACATGGACATTACTGCAAGAACATTTGGAACGGTGGCAGAGCTGTACACCCGCCTGAAACACGAAACAGCAAAGGTCGAACTGGTGGTGAATGCCTCAAAATCAAAGTACATGCTGATAGGCGGAATCGAACACGACCGGATCCGTCTGGGTAGTAATGTTACGATAGACGGGGATACTTTCGAGGTGGTGGAGGAATTCGTCTACCTCGGATCCTTACTGACGGCTGACAATAACGTGAGCCGTGAAATTCGGAGGCGCATCATCAGTGGAAGTCGTGCCTACTATGGGCTCCAGAAGAATATGCGGTCAAAAAAGATTTACCCCCGCACCGAATGTACCATGTACAAGACGTTAATAAGACCGGTGGTTCTCTACGGGCTCGAGACATGAACGATGCTCGAGGAGGACCTGCAAGCAGTCGAAGTTTTCGAGCGACGGGTGCTAAGGACGATCTTCGGCGGCGTGCAGGAGAACGGTGTGTGGCGGAGAAGGATGAACCACGAGCTCGCTGCACTTTACGGCGAACCCAGCATCCAGAAAGTGGCCAAAGCCGGAAGGATACGGTGGGCAGGGCATGTTGCAAGAATGCCGGACAACAACCCTGCAAAGTTGGTGTTTGCTAACCATCCGGTTGGTACAAGAAGGCGTGGAGCGCAGAGAGCACGATGGGCGGACCAGGTGGAGCGTGATCTGGCGAGTGTTGGGCGTAACCGAGGTTGGAGAGCTGCAGCTGCAAATCGAGTATTATGGCGGCAAAATGTTGATTCAGTATTATCATGAATTTGATATTAACTAAATAAATGAATGACGTTTGATGTGTGCATATAACACTAACAATGATGTTCTCCTTGTCTGACTTGAATTGTTCACCGATCAATCGTGACAGGATATCAGTATACCCAAGACTGTTAGTAGACTTGAATTCCAGCTAGTAACTTTTCTTGAGGGATTCTTTCAGATTTTTTTCCTCTAGTAAGTTTGTCTGCAATTTCTGAACATATTCCCGAAGAACAATTTCCAAGAATATGTTTCAGATGAAATCTATGGAAGAATTTGAGGAAGAATCAATGGAGGAATTTTAAAATCACTATTTAATTCTTGCAGGAGTCACTGGAGGTAATCCTTAACAAATTCCTGGAGGATTATGTGAAAGAATCCTAAGGAATTTTCTGCAGGACTTTTTGAAAGAGTTACTGAATAAATTTCTGGAAATTCTCCCTCAGAAACCCTTGATGAAATTCTTATAGGGATATAGAAAAAATCCCGGTGGAATTCATGCACATATTTTTAAACGAATCCCTGAAAGTATGTCTGGAGGAATACTTATACTTCTGTTAAAGTTTATAGAAAAAGCTCACGAGAAATTTCCAAAGGAATTTACGTAAAACTTTCTAGGAATTGTTTCTGAAAAATATCCTTTTAAGAAATCTACGAAGAATTTCTGGGGAAATACATAGAGGAATACCCGAGAAACTCATGAAGGAATTCTATACGAATTTCTGCAGAAATCACAGAAAGAATACCTACTGGAATCACTTTACTCCAATTTACTCTAAAATGAAATTTATAGATGGAAACCTGATTGAATTTTCGAAGCTATCGATGATTACTTACTGAAAATTGCTGAATTATCCTGTGATTTTTTCTGAAACAATCCTGTTTTTTCTGAAGGGGAAAGTCCGTTAATTACGTAACGCTTTGAGAAAGGATAGGTTTTGAAAATTGTATTAACCTTAACTCAAATTTTAGAGGATGTCACATTCAAAAACTGTCATAAAAAGGGGGAGATGAGTTGAAAATTGACTTTTTTCTGCGTGACCTAATTTATGTAATATCTAGGAGTGGAGCGGACCTGGTGTGAGGGTCAGAACACTTGGCTATCACGCCGAGGACCTGGGATCGAATCCCACTCCCGACAAACTCACAAAATGTGGGTTCTTCCTTCGGAAGGGAAGTAAAGCGTGGGTCCCGAGATGAACTAGCCTAGGGCTAAAGATCTCGTTAATACAGATAAAAAAAAATATCTAGGTAATCAATGGAGGCATTTCAAAAGGTTTCATACAGAAATTCTTTGAACAAATTATGAAGGAACTTATGACATCCCCAACAAATATTTGTGATGGAATATTTATAAAAAAAAATTGTGGGAATCCTTGAAGAAATTTCTGGAAAAAATCTGAACTCTTCATTTTCTAAAAATAAAACGCAGTTAGAATGTTTGGAATTCGGAAAAAATCCCCGGAGAAATTTTTGAAATAATCCATTGAGGAAGCATGGATTGTTTTCTAGAAAAAAAAAATAGTGAAGTTTCTGAAGGGTCATCTGTAGAAATTGCTTAAGGCAGCATCCATTTATTACGTAACGCTGAAATCAACAAGTTTTGACCCCCCCCTCCCCCCTCCGTAACGCTTTTTTGTATGAAAATCCTAAAATTTTTGTATGAGCCGTAACGCTCGGCTGTACTCCCCCCCTCCCCCTAGAGCGTTACGTAATTTGTGGACGGCGCCTAAGAAGATTTCGTGGAACATATGCCTCTAAAAATGTCATTCGTAAATTTGCGTAAAATATTCGAAAAGATATAACAAGAATATATACGAGAATGTGTTTGTTATCCCCAAGAGAATACCGCCAAGAATTTCGTGGATAATTTTCAGAAATTGCGTGTTTGGCGAACTTCAAAGACACTTTCAAACTTTTGTTACCGTAGCAGTATCGCACAAGTAATAAATATTCGAATAAATGTTTGCATTCGCTAAACACGATTTAATCATCAAAAATTATATAAATATTCAAATTTATGCATAAGATTATACTTTTCTGCAGGAATCTATATATAGTATGAAAATTGCATACTTTCAGACGTTTCTTAGATTTTATTAAATTTTCAACTATATCAAATTTAGTAAAGTTGTAAAACTTTTGCATAGCTTTTTGTACTCTGGAGTGGTTAATTCAGCTGAAAAAAAAATATTTACGGAACTTATTAATACTTTACACTGACTGATCAATTTCACCTCGAAAGTAAAATTTTTGATTTTTTTTCTTCAAATGACATTTATTATAATAAAATGACCTTCAGTAAAAGTTTCAATCTCGTTGACTGATAAAGACCATGATCGTACTTACTTTCAATCGTTGAATTTAACTGTGTCAACAAATATTCAAAAATAAGGAGCCAAAAACTGCTAAAAGTGATCAATTTCACTCGAAATAACGGTATTGCGGCAAGAAATCATAAAACATACTACAAAAGTTTCACAAAAAGAACTTTTTAAAAATTATCTCAAGTTTTCAGGTTTAAATAGGAGGTTTGTAAAGTACTGGCGGGTAAACAATCTGTCGTTTTCTCATCGGCGTGTAAAAAAATGAACATTGGCCCGATCAATTTTACGCGAAGCGGTGGCGTTGAAAAAAAAAGTGGACTTCAATGTCTAAATATATGGTTTTATCAAAAGTCACTTCCTTCGGCTTCTACGGGAGGATGTTGATTACATACTACTTATGCGCTACGGTGCTGAGGTTCCTAAGCAGCACTCGAACATTGGCCGGCACGTCTAGAGCTCGAGCGTTCTCAGGCTTCAAACATTATATCTGCTTTCGGGTTATACACATGAACTCGTTAAATATGCTTGACAACTGTTCGATCAGTAACCTGGTTCTTCCGGATGCTGCTGACAACATTGCTAATTATTGTATTTTTGCCTTGCTTGACTAGCTTTCCAGCCAACATACGATAGCATATGCTGTTGAATAGGATGCTAAAGTATGTAGAAGCGATGTGCGTACACTTAAGTTGGTTCGACTAAAATATATTGTTTATGAACATTTTTAAACATCACGACCAAGTTTTGAAAACGGCGTATTTTCAATATGGTCAAATAACTGATAATATATAAAAAGTTTGAATTTGTTTTATTTTTTAAATTTTTATTTTGTTTTTTTTTTTTTGTGCTTAGAATGATCAACGCTATTGTGTAGTTACTTTCAAAAATGAATTCCAAGGGAATTTGCTTAGAATGTTTGAGAATCGTCGTTTAATCTCAAAGGGTGCGCCCGGGCGGTCTCGTGCGTAAAAAACGCTGAATCTCCGAAGACCGCAATTTACCGCAGCATTTCGCATACAAAATCATTAGAGTAGACCTAAAGCTTGACCATAAACTGATTTTGAGCCTGGGAATGCTTGGGGAAAAAAAAAGATGCCGATTATCAAAATTTGAATCTCATGCCTTTTTCAGCTTCTTCTTCTTCTTGTACCTTTTTTCATACAATGGTTCAATTATTTCACAAAACCACGTGTTTGTTGGAAAGCTTGCTTCATTATCTTACCAATGATGCATTGAAACCAATAGATAATGATGAAAATAATTAGAAAATATCGATCTGAAATTATGTGTTGTTTTTTTGCGAAAATTACATTTTTTAGCTTTACTCAACTTTGATAATCAATATTTTTGTAACTACATCAGCTAGAAACTTGAAATTCTAGATTGCTCTTAGTTTATATGTTTATTATCGATAGAAAATTTCAGAACAAGCATTAGTGGAAGTCACTTTTCTGATTTTTGTCCGCCTGATATCCTATAGTGACAAATATGGGCCGGTCTACCGTCCACTTTTATTCATTGTTTTAGTCTGGTCAGTGTGTTCCAAATATTTCTAATTATTTTAACTGATCATGCTAAGACATTTTGAATGTCAGAAAAACAGCGATTTGTTTTCTTGGAATCACCACCAAATAGAGTAGATCGATTCACACAGTGCACTGCACGCACACCCATTGCCCAGATCTCGTTTCTCCATTTTATGCATCAACTTGATACTTCATAATACCGTACACATTTTTGCTTGTCAAACTTAAAAGCATTAACAATACTATGCGACTTCAGTTACCAATTAGCTCAATAAGCGTCTTTTTGATAACAGCACGAGTCTTCGGCAAGATAAAAATTATTCATTTCAAATCTGGTTATCTGGCTGTCCCTGATGATAACAAAATGACGTGTTTCAATGATATCAAGAGATCCGACGTTTGCCTGCTGATTCATTCCAGTTTAGTTGGATTACTCATATTCTTCAACTGACGTAACGAAAAATGGGATTATCAACGATTTGGGAGGAGTTGTGTGGACTCGTTGGCTTATTACCATTCTGCTCAGGCAATACATATTATACATACAGACATGCGGCCCAACTGGCTAGCAGCTCTATTTCTTTCCATTCCGTCGCATAATGAGAAAGTTCGCATTGTTTGCTGGCCGTATGTGACTGACTCTGCAAGGGGATATACATACGCCACATGAGGAGGGACAGTAAATGATGAAATAAAAAAAAGAACAACCGTGGAGGCGCCAAGCTGTTTTATCCCACCGAGACATCTTGGCTTGGCTCGCTGACCCGCGCTGGTCGCCTATTCAGATTCGGAGGAGATAGGGGTGAACTGCCATACACACGATGCGCAGTGGAAAAATCGATCCAAAAAACGGATCTTTGAACGCCGCTGGTTTTGGTCGTGAAGTTGACCATTTCTGACGTATAAAAGTGCGATAAATCGAAAGGTGCTAAATTAATTCACCGCACGGCACGGAAAGTAACTCATTTTGCCCCATTTCTTGATCGATTGAGGTTCCTTTTTAGAATTCCTCCGGAGAATTTCTTAGACACTTCTTCAGAATTTCGGTATAATGTTTTCTACAGATTCTTCTAGGAGTTTCTCCAGGGGTTTCTCAAAAGATCCTTATATATACGTCCAGAGATTGCACCATACCACTTCTATTGGTATTCACTGAGACCTTTCTCCAGCGGTTCTTTCAGATTTTTTTTCTGGGAACCCTTGATGTATCCTTTCAGAGATTGTTTCAGGGTTTTTTTTTTCAGAAACAACATTCGGATTTATTTTTTGGTGTTTCTCCAGCAATATCTTATGAAATCTCGATGAAGTTACTGCAAAGCATTCTCCAGATTTCCAGGCATTCCTTTAGGAATTTCTTCAGATATAAATATATATTAGTAATTCCATTAAGAATTCTACTTTTTTTTAAATTCTGCGGGCATTCCTCCAAAAATTTCTCTAGTGATAATTCAAAAAAAATATTTCAGCCATTTTGTCAAATCCTCCAGAAGTATCTCCAGCAGCTCTTACAGGGTTTGCTTCAGAGCACTTTCCACGAATCCCTTCAAAATTACTTTTTTTCAGCTGTTTCTACAAGAATTCCATTAGAAATCTTTCCCAGGTTTACTTCAGAAATTCATCATTTGAAAATCTTTTCAGAGATTTTTTTTCCCAAAAACTTCTCCCGGATTTTTTTTTGAATTCCTCCAAAAGTTTCTCATAAAATCTGAGAATTCCTCCACGGATATCTCAAGGGGTTTCTTCAAAGGTTTCAGATTTTTTTCTCATAAAATTATCGTAGGAATTTCTCCAGAGGCATCTTATGGATTTCAGTTTCCTTTAAGATTTTGTTTTGGAATTTTTCCAGGACTTCCTTTAGAAATTTCTCCTGCAATTCTTCAAGAATTTCTCCAGTATTAACCCAGCCATTCGTTCCAAGAAAAAAAAAATCAATTCCTGTCGAAATTTATTACAGGTTGTAGAGAAGTTTCTCTAACGAATCCTTTAAAGCTTTCATCTAATACAACTCCATTAATCCTCCATCCATTAATCGATCCATTAACATTACTCCTCAAAAGGTTATTGCAAGAAATTCTCCAAAGATATTCATCCAGAAATTTCTCCAGTCATTCCTTCAGAAATTCAGATTTTTTTTTGCGGGAATGCTTTGTAGGAGCTCCTCAAGAGGTTCGTTTCTGGAATTCCTCTAGAGAATCTCTCAGACATTACTTCAGAATTTCCTCTAGAAAGTTCTCAAAACAGGATAAGGAGCTCCTCCAGGGGGTTTCTCAGCAGATCCTCATATATTCCACCAAAGATTGCACGATAAACTTCTATTGGGATTCATTGTGAACTTTCTTCGGGGATTCTTTCTTTTTTTTTTCGTGGACCCTTCAGAAATCCTTTTAGAGATTTTTTCATGGATATTTTTAGAAACAACTTCTGGATTTATTACTTGTTGTTTCTCCAGAAATATCTCAAGAAATTTGTGATGGAATTACTGTAGAGTATTCTCCACATTTTCAGGGAATCCTGTAGAAATTTAGGGAACATATTTTTAGAAAATATAATTTAGTGATTCCTTGAAGAACTCTACTATTTTTGAAATTTCTTCTGGGATATCTCCGAAAATTCCTCTAGCGATACTTTAAAATTTTTCAGCGATTTCTGTTTACTCCTCCAGAGGTATATCCAGCAGTTCTTACAGGGTCTGCTACAGATCATCCTCCACGAATCCTTTCAGGAAAACCTGCAGATATTAGCTGAAGCTGAAGCTGAATTTTTTTCCTGAGTTTGTTTCAGAAATTCTTCAAGAATATCCTTTATTTTTGTATAATTTTTTGAAATACTTATGTAAATTCCGTGAAGGAACAACTGAAACAATTCACACTAGCGCTTGGTCTACCCACCACCCAAAACAAGAGAAGCTGGCTCCTTGGTATGGGGAAGATGTTCAAATACTCAGTCTGACGCCCCAGTGAATCACTACGGTAAGCAAATAAAATAAAAAAAAACCAGCTACTGATGAGGTTCCTTTCTGCAATTTCGCCGGAGAATCTTTCAGACATTACTTCAGAAATTCCTCCAGAAAGTTCCCAGAAGATTCTTCTAGAAGTTACTTCATGTGGGTTCCCAAAAGATCCTCATATATTTCTCTAGAGATTGTACCATAAACCTTAAGATATTGTTTCAGGGGTTTTTTGTAGAAACAATTTCCGGATTTATTTCTTGGTGATTCTCCAGGAATATCTCATGAAATTCTTGATGAAATTACTGCAGAGCATTCTTTAAATTTCCAGGTATTTCTTTAGAAATTCTTTTGGAAAATATAATTTGTTAGAAATATATTTTAGTAGTTCCATCAAGAATTCTTATTTCTGCTGGGATTTCTCTGAAAATACTTCTTGCGATAATTTAAGTGTTCAGGAAAATATTTCAACGATTTCAGTCAACTGCTCCAAAAGTATCTCCAGTAGTTTCTGCAAGGTTTGCTTCAGAACATCCTCAACGAACCCCTTCAGAAATGCCTTTGTCCGCAGTTTCTACAAGGTTTCCTGCAGATATTATCTCAAAAATTCCTTTTTAAATTTTTCTCAGGTTAACTTCAGAAATTTTTCAAGAGTGTCCTTGAGAGCTTTTTTTTTAAGTCATCCAGGATTTTTACTGTGTATTACCTGAAAAAGTATCTCATAAAAATCTAGGAATTCCTCCAGAGATATCTCAAGGGATTCCTCAAGGTATTCCCCAGAAGTTCCTCCTGAAACTCTAGCAAAGATTATTTCAGATTTTTTCCCATAAAATTATTCTAGGAATTTTTCTAGAGCCATCTTAAGGAGTTCCTACAGGTACTCCCTTGCAAAAACTCATTCAAAGCTTATTTTAGGGATTTGTTTGTCAGAAATATGTTCAGAAAATTAAAAAAAAAAATAATTTGGAAACTTAAAAAAATCCAGGAGTTCCTTAAGAAATTCCTCCATGGTATCCTTGAAAAGTTTCTTCAGTAATTTTGTGCAATTTTATGAAATACTTATGTAAAATCCCTGAAGAAATATCTGAAATAGATCATGGAGGAATCTCTGAATGTTTCTTAGGAGATATTTCTGAAGGAATCACAGGAGCAGCACAAAAAAATAGCCTTCTAGAAGCTTTTCAGGAACCACAGACAAAGTTTTCCAAGGGATTTCTGGAGGAGTCCTTGGAAGAATTTCCAAAAGATTTGCTGAAGATTTTTTTAGAAAGTTCCAGATAAATTTCTGAAAAAAAAACAAATCTAAGAAAAATGTTCTAATGAAATCTTCTGCATGAAAACATCCTTAAGCTGTTGAAGGAATCTGGAAATTTTTAAAGAGGAAATTCTGAAAAAGTTTTATAAAGAATCCGTGGAGCAACTTCTAAAAGAATCATTGAAAGATTTTTTGAATAAATCTTTTCAAATTTTGTAAAAATCTCTGTGGATATTCTTTAAAAACATCCTCGAGAAACATCTGGAAGAGTCGCAAGGAAATTCCCGAAGATATTCTGGAAAATGTTGCTTGAAAAATTGCTTGAGAACCCCTTGATGATTTTTTTTTAGAAGTTTATTAAGAAATATTTTGGGAAATTCCTGGAGGAATCCTTTCTCAAAATTTTTGGATTTTCTGAAAGAATACCTGGAGGAATTCGTGAAAAATTTGTTTTAAGGGAATCCTGGAAGAATGCCTAAAAAAACACTTAAACTTCTGTAAAGTATAATGGAAAAAAATAAAGACGAAGACAATCACACCGTCTTCGGCCAGAAGACGCACATTACTAACATTAGACAAAGGACAAAACTTATAACACCCAGAGGCCCAGTGGAGAATTTTCCGTTTGACGAAAAGTTTTCCCCGACTGGAACCGGATAGGGACTTTCAGCCCTTGGCTAGTTCGTCTCTCCCTGGAGCCGGAATCGAACCCACACTTCGAGACTTACGAGACACCTAAACGACTGACGTCGCTAACCGCTCGGCCACGAAGGCCAATTCCATGAAAAATTTTCAAATGAATTCCTGCAGTAGTTTTTAGGGATGATTTCTAGAGAAATTCATTAAAACATCTTTGGAAGAAATCCTGGAAGAATTTCCGAGAAAATACATGGATAACTACCCGGAAGAACTCCTGAAGGAATCTCTGTATGAGATTCAGCAGGAATCTCTGGAAGAATACCTGCATGGAGCCCTGTAGGAATTAATTGAAGAATTCCTGAATGAATCTTCAAAGGAACCGAGAGAGGTCCTTTCCAAAAAGTTTGCCATTGGTGGGACGGGGGTTTTAAATGGATATTTTTTGCCTAACGTACTTTTTGATTTTTTTATCAATGGCGCAATTTAAGTAGAAATCCATAGAATGTACTCTGTAGTTGATCTGTAGAAAATTTATGAGGGAATCTCTGAAGAAGCATTCAATGATATTTCTGTGGGAATGTATAACGGAAATTTGATTTTCTGGTTGTTTAGAATCCGTTGATGGTTTCTGAAAGAATTCCCGGAGAAATTTGTGAAATAATCAGTGGAGGAGTTTCTTAAGCAAAGAAGCATTCAGTATCGCGCCACACTTCTAACTTTAACCTCACCGGCGACTGCACGGTACAACCTTGAGCGTCTGCAGCAATCGGATGTCGCCTCAGCATACGCGCAGAATCTCGAGATAGCGTTGCCTGACGGGGATGAGCTTGGACTGCAGAAACTCAGTTAAAGCAGCCATCAACGACGCAGTGGAGATCACTGTCGACCACGGAACGAATGGTTTGACGAGCAGTGAAGTGCGATTTTCGAAGAGAGGAATGCAGCGCGTGCGGAAATGCTGCAGCATGGAACACGGCAGAACGTGGAATAATACAAACGGAAGCGGAAACAACAGACTCGTCACTTTTAGAAGAAAAGCACCATCTAGAAGATGCCAAATCCGGCCAATTTGTCTGTTTTCGGATGACGTGGATAATATTGGTCGAACATTTGGAACAGTGGCAGAATTGTACATCCGCCTGAAACGTGAAGCAATAAAGATTGAACTAGTGGTGAACGCGTCAAAAACGAAGTGCATGCTGACTGGAGAAACCGTGAACGACAGGGCAAGCCTAGGCAGCAATGCTACGATATACGGGGATACCTTCGAGAGGGTGGAGGACTTCGACTACCTTGGATCCTTAATTACGGCAGACAACAACGTTAGCTGATTAGACCGGTGGTTATCTACGCGTACAAAACCTGGACTATGCTCGAAGAGGACATGCAAGCACGCTAAGTGTTCGAGCGATGGGTACTTAGGATCATATTTGACAGTGTGAAGAAGAACGGTGTGTGGCGACGAAGGATGAACTACGAGCTCTCTGCCTTCACGGCGAACCTGGTATCCGGTAGGTGGCAAAAGCTGGAAAGATACGATAGGCAGTGCATGTTGTGAGAAATGGTAACATACAACGGCACAAACGCGTATGTGTTGTGGATTGGCATCTAAGACGAAAGAGAGTTGGATTTTTTAGAAGGGGGTGTTCATGGTGTCGACTCGGAGTCAGTTTGGCTTTCTATTTCGCAAAATCCTTACTTGTTCGGTGGCTTAGTTAGTTAAAGCGCCGGTCTAGCGAATACGGAGTCGTTGGTTTGAATCCAAATACGGGAACTATCGCGCGATCACACTACTGAGCGCTGCCTACAAGGTACTCTCTCAAATTTTATGCCGTCATCTATCACCGATTGCAAGAGAGTTCGTGGGGCGTTATCAGGCTGGGTTCATGGGTGAACGCGCTACAACGGACCAGATATTCGCCATCCGCCAGGTGTTGCAGAAATGTCGCGAATACAACGTGCCCACACATCAGTTGTTCATCGATTTCAAATCGGCGTATTATACAATCGATCGAGAACAGCTATGGCAGATTATGCACGAATACGGATTCCCGGATAAACTGATACGATTGATCAAGGCGGCGATGGATCGAGTGATGTGCGTAGTTCGAGTATCAGGGACACTCTCGAGTCCCTTCGAATCTCACAGATGGTTACGGCAAGGTGATGGTCTTTCGTGCTTGCTATTCAACATTGCTTTAGAGGGTGTAATTAGGAGAGCGAGGTTAAACACGAGTGGAACGATTTTCACGAAGTCCGTTCAGCTGCTTGGTTTTGCTGATGATATTGATATTATTGCTCGTAACTTTGAGACGATGGCGGAAACGTACATCTGACTGAAGAGTAAAGCCAGGTGAATCAGATTAGTCATTAATGTGTCGAAGATAAAGTACATGATGACAAAGGGCTCCAGGGAGAAATTACCACGCCCGCCACCCCGAATTTATATCGACGGTTATGAAATCGAGGTGGTTGAAGAATTCGTGTACTTGGGCTCACTGGTGACCGCCGACAACGACACCAGCAGAGAAATTCAGAGGCGCATTGTGGCAGGAAATCGTGCTTACTTTGGACTCCGCAGAACTCTACGATCGAATAAAGTTCGCCGTTACACGAAGTTAACTATCTACAAAACGCTGATTAGACCGGTCGTCCTCTATGGGCACGAAACATGGACCCTACGTGCAGAGGACCAACGAGCCCTTGGAGTTCTCGAACGGAAGATGTTGCGTACCATCTACGGCGGAGTGCAGATGGTAGACGGGACTTGGAGAAGGCGAATGAACCGCGAGCTGCATCAGCTGCTGAGAGAACCAACCATCGTCCATACCGCGAAAATCGGGAGTCTACGATGGGCGGGTCACGTCATCAGGATATCCCGGATAGCAAGCCGACTAAAATGGTTCTCGAGATTCATCCGACCAGCACAAGAAGACGTGAAGCGCAGCGAGCTAGGTGGGTCGACCAAGTGGAGGACGATCTGCGGACCCTACGCAGAGTGCGGAGTTGGAGACAAACAGCCATGGACCGAGTGGAATGGAGACGGCTACTATGTACAGCAGAGGCCTCCCCGGGCTTAGCCTGATCGGTAAGGTAAGTATGGTTCGAATCCCACCAGGACGCGATGTTTTCACAAATTCATCTCTCGATTTGTCAACTAGCAACACTCTGTGTCTTTTAAATACATTTTTATAGTAAGTTTCAGACATACCAGCAAATCTGGTAAACGCCAGTTAAAAAACATTATTGTTCATTATACTACATTAGCACATTTTACACCCCTTCCTCCGACTATATAAGCGAATAGAAAATTATACCCAAGCAATTTGCTCGCCAAGGACTACACTGCAGTCAGCCAATCTCATTCGGGGGAAAGGAATCCCGATGTGATTTACATTTAAATTAGTTTATCTGCAGCTCAACGTCGTCGTCAGCAAATGAAGGCCTCCATGGGTTTACTTGTCTTAGCGACTCGGCGGCGGTCGCTGAGGTCCGTCACCGAGGAGTGTTATGTTTGTTTTGATATCCCGAGGGGCCGTTGCGCAGCGGACAAGGGCGGAATCGATCTCCTTGAACCAATTCTGTCTCCAAAGCTCTTCGCAAAGCGATTGACGACGATGCCGACGATCTTGGGACAAACCGTCTTCCACTCGAGTGCATCCTAAGCCCACCACATCGCACCGCAAGCAACATCGTAAGATGATTGAAAACAATTTCCGTGCCGCATTGGCAGTGCAAATTCATCTCCGAGTGACTGAGCAGCCTTATGGGGGAGGCCTCTAAGCCTTCCTTAGTTCATAATTAACACTTGGCTCTTGCGTTCGGATGTCGATGGTGATGACGACGCGACTCGGGTGACTCCGAATACTGCTGCAGGCAGGTAACTATTGAAATGCCACTTCATATCGTTCTCACTAATGATTTCCAACGTGGTGGAACTCTAAGCTGCTGCTGGTTCTGAATACTACTCGAGCGAATTAGCACTCAACTGAGGGTGAAATCGGTGCAATCCGAGCGAATAGCTTTCGCCGTCTCAGCAATTAATGATTTCCGCCTCACTTAGGGCTTGAGAATCCAGTTTTGCGAATTATGGCAAGTGAAGGATGTCACTCTTGTGTTAATTAATAGAGGATATGAACTGTGTGCAATTGAGTCGCGCAAGATGGAGTTTTTTTTCTACAGTCAATGATGTAAGATATCGTTCGATGAGTGAAGATTATCGTGGCCTTTCGGAGCCACGGAGAAGTTGTATTAGTTCTATTAACATGAGTAGCAATTCTGAATTGCTCAAGGTATAAAATAAACAAAAAAAAAATGATACTTCTATTCAGTAGTCTTTTTCTTGCATTATACCGCGAAGGAGAAAGGTTCCTTCTCGAGTGTTCCAGGAGTACCTCCATCATCAACTTTTTGCCGAAAGCCCTAACAGGGGGATTCACTTAACAGCATAAACTGATTAAACTGATTAAACGTCGCGATCACCAAGGCAATCTTTGATTATTTCATTCGCAAAATCATGAAACATTTCAAATAAGCGGAAAATCATGGCTTACGCAGCAATTTAATCTGTTTAGTGAGTACCCCTATTAAACATTGCGAATCTAATAAGCCAAAAATCATTTCAGGTGCATAAATGAATCCCATCGGCCTTCGCTGAAGCATAAAACGATCTACTCGTCCCCCAACGAAACTCAACCAGCACTCCCTTTATAGCCGACTGTAGCATTACGAATCCAACGCGGAATCTCTTTCCCGTTTCATAATCCAAATATGCAATTTCATTTCTCATAAACCTCATTCTGCACATCCCGCCCTGGGTATACGTATAGCAGCTTGTAATCATGCTTGCCTTCGCAACCCAACTACCTAAACACAATCGTTGAAATGTTGCATTGGTGGGTCGTTGTGCTACGACGACAATATGATGTCTTTTCATTTCTCCCTCGCAGCTCAGCGAACGTCCAACATAAAGTGACTCAGTTTCGAGATGATACCATGAAATGGTTTTACTTGTTACTTTCCTGAGCTGAGAACCTATGGCCCGGTCATATTTCTTTATTTCTTTGAGGACGCTGCGATGTCATGAGCCACTTGGCCTGTCTCTTCTGCGATGCTCTGCTGGGTTCCAATATAACGCTGGCTTGGTGGTTTCGATCCCGCGCCTGGCCAATTTATCACCACTTTTGCTCCCGAATTTCTGTCACTATCGGCCTTTGATGACTCTCTCGATTGACGACTTCGGGTGGCACATGCGGTGCTCGTACTGCTAGTTCTAGCCTCTCGAGGTCAGTCTTAACGCGGATACAGCTAGCATCCACTAATTGACCCCGGTGAAGATGGACTGACTGATAGCTGTCAATTTCAAACTCCATCCTGATGTCGTTGTTCAATGCCGTCACAAGCTGCAACAGTTGATACAGTAGTTTTTCGATTTTGTCACGGTTCTATTTAATCACGCTCCATTATATCACACTCGATTTTAGCACGCTATTTTTGTCGATTATATCACGCTATGATAATCGATACAAATATTGCTAAGCACATATTCCAAACTATATAGGATACATGAATCGTCATAAGTGAGATATTTTGCACATTAGTATACGATTATAGTGTCATTGGTGACAGGCCGGACACAGGATTCGATTATCTAGAGTCACATTCCTATGCTTTGCACTGCATCGGGTCAGGTCTGTATGCGACAATTCCACGCATTACGTTTTCCATCACGCGTTTCCAGTTAGTCTTTCTGAATATGGTTTTGGATTGCCTATTCAGAGACGGCGGGATCGATTCCCATTCCGATCGGGAACTTTTCCAGACTTTCCTATGCATAGTGCACAATTGTACTCGCCCCACAATATACAAATTCAGACAATGGCAGGCAAAGACAGCCCTTCAATTAATAACTATGGTAGTACTCAAACAATACTAAGTTGAAGAGAGGCTGTCCAAGTTCCATTGGGAACGTAGAGTCACAAAGAAGAAGTAGAAGAAGAAAAGACGTTTTCCGTTAGAATCTAACTTTGGTTCCATTTTTTTGTATTTTATTTATTATTAACGAGCTTTTTAACCCGGGGCTCGTTCATGTCGGGACCCACAGTTACACTTCACTTCCGAAGGGATAACTAACATTTTGTAAATTTATCGGCTTTTAAAAGGTGATATGCTGTTCGATTAATGCCGACCAGCATATCGAACGATCAGAAATTAAAGACAGAACATTCAAACTTCGTGACAATTGTTCAACAAAGCGTAACGCGGCAACATCACAAAAACGTAAAATTTTGATTTTTCAACCAGAAATTCCCAAACTTCTGGAAACACTTTTGAAAATGTTAAGTATTCGACGATAAATGTAAGCAATTATCTTTATTTTGCTGTAAAAAGAATGGAAACATATGGAAACATCGTTCCATGAAGTTCAAAAACCATGGTGTAGAAGTGCAAATAATACCTCCATTGTATGATCTTATTTACAGAGCAATCAAAAAATAATTACATACAAGAATATTAGACTTCCATTACCGGGTTTGATATTTTGTGCGTTTTTGTTTGATTTTTTTTGTGTGCAAGTGTATTTTGAATAATAAACGCCTTCGGAAAAAAGATGTTTCAATTATATCACGCTCCAATATATCACGCGAAAAAAATTTTCATTCGTGATATAATCGAAAAAGTACTGTACAACCTCTGTTGGGATACCGCACACAGCTTCACATCGTTCATAAAGAAGGTGTGAGTTATTCTGATTTTTCTCCTTTTCCCACTATTCAGTTGATAGAGGGCCGTTCACAAGCCACGTAGACTTTTTCAAGAAATTTGTATGGACAAAAGTCTATTAGGGGGGAGGGGGGTTCTGAGATTGCCAAATTTTGGTCTACGTGGTTTGTGAACAGCCCCTAGCCATAGTTGCATTGGTTAAGTGCTCTGCTGAGGGAGATCATCGCAAGGCAGAACCATAGCGGACTAAAGGTATCACCTTGAAATATCCCCCTCCTGATGCTGAGAGTTCTGGACCGCAACACAGCTGTTCCATCGGTAATTTGTGGGGACGTGCTGCATCAGCCTGATGACGATCCCGTCTACCTTGTACAACTGCAGTACTTTAAGAAGGTACGAGTGTGGTACAGAGTCGTACGCCTTCTTGTAGTCGATTTACGCCATGCTCAGGTTCCTCTGCTTTTCGGTGGCTTGACCCACATAATGACTGCATCTATGGTCCACTGCACGAATTTATTCTGGCCTGCTTACTCTCACGCGAAATTTGACGTTTGAGCGGTGTCGGCACCGCTCAAACGTCAAATTTCGCGTGAGAGTAAGCAGGCCAGCATAAATTCGTGCAGTGGACCATGATGACCTGATCTTTGCCGCTTTGTGTGTTTTTGCGACACTCTTTTTGGCTATCATAATGTTGGCATCGCAGTGGGCTTGTATCGTCCTCGCTATTAACGACGACAGCACTTTATTGATCTGTACTTTGCTACATCAGCTATGTTTTGATCCTTTGGCAGAAGATAAGTGATACCCCTGGTAAGAAACTGTGGTAGCTGCGTGGGGTCTTCTATCACCGTCGTGAGTTTTTAATACCAAAATTTGTGCACAAAACCTGGTGCAGCCAAATTTCTGGGAAACCGAGTAGCCTCACATATATCCTGGCAGTAACTACGACCGCGGCCATATCTCCAACTCCATTACACTGTCACTCTTTTTCTACCAACCACATCCCATCGTCGCTGTGCTGGACATCGCCAATCTCAGGAAGGCCTTGTCCATAATCAGGCTTGTCGTTTCGAATGCAATTGTAGAACTCCCTTACGTAAATGTTGAACGGTGTCAGGCCATTCGGCCGAAGGTCATTAGGCCGAATGGTCATTAGGCCGAATGGTCATCAGGCCGAATAGTCATTGGGTCTTCTTCTTGCCGTTACGTCCCCACTGAGGCAAAGCTTCCTCTGCAAATGATCATTTTGCATGTGTGTATCGTGTGACAGGCACGAAGATACTTTATTGATGCTGAATCTACTGATATTTTACCCATGAATTTTTGCTTCTTTTAAATATAGGCTGTTCTTTCTAGTATCATTGCTAAAATAGTTTTTGGCGCTGAAACTGCTGATATAGAATTCATAAATTTTTCCTTCTTTAAAACATAGGATATTCTTTCTAGTTTCATTGTTAAACTAGATTTTGGCAAAAATTGTTGGTAAAGGTAAAGGTAAAAACAACGGCTAACTTTCAATTCGTCCTGATGGGCTTTAGGACATTTGGTCGAATGACATTTGGTCGAATGACGTTTGGTCGAACGGACATTTGGTCGAATGGATATTTGGTCGAAACCCATTTTTTGGAAGAAAAAGCATGTGACATTTAGTCGAATGGACAATTCGTCGAATGGACATTTGGTCGAAAGGCACTAACTGATGAAGAGTTTTGAATGGAAAATAATTTTATAGATATCGGTATAATAATTTATATGTTACTGAACTTATTCGGTTGAAAGTACGTTTGGTCGAATGGACGTATAGCAATTTGATCGTGTTTAATAATATCAAACCTAAAAAGCAAACATTGTAGTGCAGTGTAGGTTTTGGCTCTTTTTTCCAGTTTCACCATTCCATTGCGTTTTTGTGTATAACATACTGGCTTTTCCATCAAATGTTTTTCCCTCTTTTCAACATACGCTGTTCTTTCAAGTGTATTATTTGTGCTGAGAGTGAAGAGTGGACATTATGGTTGTGATTTTTTCATCTATGATTTTTCCTTCTTTTGAACATCGGCTATTCTTTCAAAATTCGTATTTGTACTATGTTTGAATGTTATGGCTGCTGTCATTTTATCATGAATTTTTCCTTCTTTGAAACATAGGCTATTCTTTCACGTTTATTTATTTCATTGCGTTTTCCTGTACCAACTACTGAATGTTTCAGAAGCAATTTCTCCTTTTGAATACAAGCTGTTCTTCCGTTTGATATTTGGATGTTATAGCTGCAGACTTTTTCATCGGATATTTTTCCTTCTTTTAAGGACAGATTGGTTAGGATCCAAAACTCGCGACTTCGAGCGTACACATCTCTTCGTAAACAAAACCATTGCACCTGATCTTCTTGTTTCAAGCTTATTATAAGTGAGCGAAAACAGCATTATAAAATGCACTGTCACACTACAGTTTGCTTCTTGAGAATTATGCGTCTGAAGTTCTGATGCACTGTTGAAGTGGGATTTCAAGACGTTTGTCCTTAAACATAGGCTATTCTTTGACGCAGTGTTGCATATGAACTGAACGCGAGCCAAAATGGTTATTTATGCAACAAGTTGCAAAATGATGATTTTTTTTTTCAGCACGAGTCGTACATTTATTCAACGAGGCTTGCTTGTTCAATAACATATAAATAATTATGATACCGAAATCCATAATATTATTTTCCACTCACATCTCTTTTCATCAGTTAGTGCCTTTCGACCAAATGTCCATTCGACGAATCGTCCATTCGACTAAATGTCATATGCTTCTTTTCCAAAAAAATGGCTTTCGACCAAATGTCCGTTCGACCAAATGTACTTTCGACCAAATGTCATTCGACCAAACGTCATTCGACAAAATGTCTTTCGACCAAATGTCATAGATTCTCCTGATGACCATTCGACCTAATGACCATTCGGCCTAATGACCATTCGGCCTAATGACCATCGTTTTTTTTAGAAAATGAAAGTAAATTTTCTCAGAAATCAAAAAAAAAATATGGACTGAAAAAAGTTTTCCACAAAATTTTCCACCGTTGAGAAAATTCATAAAGAAAAGCCGGAAAAAGTATGTCCGAACTCGTGGAAAATTTTCAAAAAAATATTTTTGGGAATGTAATTTTATAAGCTTTGATCGCTGAAATTTTTGGAATGTACTTTTTTCTCGTTACTGAGTTATGGTCAATTATGTAAAAATGACCATGTAAGCCTATTTATATGGTCATTTTTCACAAAATTTGCCATAACTCAGGAACGAAAATTAAGTGCATTCCAAAAATTTCAGTGATCAAAGCTCATGAAATTACCTCCTTAAATTTTTTTTTTTAATTTTCCACGGGCTCGGACATTGTTTTTTCGGCTTTTCTTTATGAATTTTTTCAACGGTGAAAAATTTTGTGGAAAACTTTTTGCAGTTCATATTTTTTTTGGATTCCTGAGAAAATTTGCTTTTATTTTCATTGAAAACTTTGTTTATACGATGCTTCGTTCTTGAGTTATGATTTTTCAAAGAAAAGGCTTTTATGGCACATTTGGACATTTTTCAACAAAATTGGCCATAAATCATAAACGAAAATTTTTTTTCAAAGTAAGTAGTGTCGGAGGAAAACAAAAAAAAATCCACCTGAGTTTTCCGGGAAAATAGGCGACCCTGAATTTTCCTCAATTTTTTTTTGTTCATATATCCCTGCTTGTGGAAAAAGTTTCATGAAAATCTGAGACCCTTCGGCCCAAACCCGTACGGTAATAAAAAAAATCCCCATTTGCAAAATCATTCTAATGATAAAAATTTCGCAGAAATATTTCAACATGCTGTATTTTTTTTCTCTGGGCATATTTCAGTCGAGTCAAATGCTTCTTAAAGACCAACACTCAATTCTGAAAAACAGCACTTTAACGAACAACATTCTAATTCTAACTAGAAGCGCTCTAACTTCATGTACGGTTATCCAATCGCGCTCAAATATGTACCATTAATAGCCAACTAGTTGAGCAACTAATTTGAGAAGATTTGGTGCATTTTATAAAAGGTTACAGCTTGTTGAAAATTTTCTGAATATAAATTAAATGTTACATGCTCATGCAAATTTGCAACTAGCGCCGCCTGATGAAAGAATCTTGATTCAATTGGCTAATCAACTGAGAGGTGTTAATCAACCAAACAATATTGCCAAAGACACCATCTTTCTATGTGATCTGGATCCTGAAATATATATGAAAATTTCCTGAGATATATGAAAATAGCCCACCTAGTGGTGGAATTTTGAAGAATACGGCCCATCATCCGTAAGTTCTTAACCAGCCAAACAATTTTGCCGAAGACACAATCTGTAGAAGTTATCAGGATCGTGAGATATACGGAATGACAACTTTATCTGTGTTATGTCTGTTTGTCTATGACAGAAATCACAGACAAAAAACACTATCGAAATTTCCATACCTTGTATCTCAGCACCCTGATGACTTAGAGAGTTGGTATGTTTGGCAAAGTTGTTAAGCTGGTCAAGGACTTGATGTGCCGTTTGATACAAAGTTCCACCGTTTGGCGGCGCTAGAGAGCTAACAAACTTTGTATTCCATAAATCTCAGGACCCTGATGACATAGAAAGATGAAGTCTTCAGCAAAGTTGATCGGTAGATAAAGGGCTCTCAGTTGATTAGTTGATTAGTTTGAGATTCTGCCACTAGGCGGTGCTAGTTGCAAAGAAGGAAAAGCTTAAAGCTTATAATAATTTCTAAAAAATATTCTACAAGCAGTAACTTTTTATCATGTGCCCTTAAGCTTCTCAAACTTTAACTGCTAGTAGTTCACTAGTGAGCCATTAATGGTAAATATCTGGGCTCGATTGGATAACTTTACATAAAGTTAGAGCGCTTCTTATAAAATAATTCATATTAGAGTGCTGTCCGTTAAAGTGCTGTACCTCAGGATTGAGGGCACCAAATAAAATATTTTTTTTTTGGCATTTATGACCAATATATTGGTCTTTGAAATACATTTAACTCGACTTAAATATGTTCAAAGAAAAAAATCATGAATACCCTCTGAGAAATTTATTTGCAAATGTGTCACTAGCGCCTTGTAGTGGCGGAATTTCGAAATAAATGGTCATTTAACTACAAACTTTTGACCTACCGAACAACTTTGCTGAAGAAAAAAACCTTCGATTAGAAATATGATCATATGATCAGAGTCCTGAGATATATGAAATAAAAAAATATTTGCTCGCTTGCGCTACCTCGCTCCTGAAACCCCCTAGAACGATCAGAATCTCCCTGAAACTTCCGGTAGAACACCATAATATCATAAAATGCCCATAGAACCCCCTGAAACGCCTAGAGTCTGAGTATCCTTCCATCCTCCCAAAATTATCTCTTTGATTACACAGCGTAACAAAAATTTACTTTTTGTCTGTCTCAAGAGCAAACTTATGTGTCTCCGAAGGATTTTGGGCCGCTGATTCCGAATCCGGGCTCAGATTTGCTCTAACACGTCACAATTTTGAGCTATACCTCAATTTATAGGGCAAAATATGCGATTTTGGGCTTTTTTGACAGCATGTCATTAAGCAAGGAAATATTTTTATTAACCAATCAAAACGTTAATTGGTCAATTAACACCTAAATTAACGACTCATGCAAAATATTTCGTTTTACCTAATCAAATTTGATAGTTTTAAGCGATTTATGTTAGGTAGGATATTTCCCATACAAGTCACCCTCCAAACGTTGCATGCAAGTTTTCATACTAACTTAAAATGCTAAAATCTATCAAATTTGATTAGGTTGAACGAAATATTTTGCATGAGTCGTTAGTTTAGATGTTAATTGACCAATTTACCTTTTGATTGCTTAATAAAAATATTTCCTTGCTTAATGGCTTGCAGTCAAAAAAAAAAACCAAAATCGCATATTTTGCCCTATAAATTGAGGTATAGCTCAAAATTGTGACGTGTTAGAGCAAATCTGAGCCCGGATTCGGATTCAGCGGCCCAAAATCCTTCGGAGACACATAAGTTTGCTCTTGAGACAAAAAAATGTTGCGCTGTGTTATTTATTGTTATTATTGATTATTGGATTTACGGATTTTTGATTTAACGCGGTTTTCATTTACGCAGTACGTATCTCCCGCGTAAAAAAAAAACTTGATTGTAGTAGGTAAATTTTACTTTAAAATGGGTTTTGAAAAAACCTAAAAATTTGAACAAACGCCGAACTTTTTGTTGAGTATTTTTTTTTTTTCAAATTTATGTTCTTGTTCAACAACCCAAATGTTAAGTAAAATTTACTTGGTGGACAGTTCAAAATTTACCTATTGCTTCAGTTCACTGTTTTCAATTATGAGTTTTGGGTTTTGAGTTTTTTGTTGTTTTTTTTTTCGTGTAGAGCTAGTGCTTAGATTTGTCTCTCGCACAATTACGAAAGCACTCACTCATACGTCTCTGTTTCTCGGCAAAACGGGTGACAAGCACTTGAGATTGTGTGAAGCACAAGCTTTTTTCGCACCGCACTGTGCATGCCGCCAATCCCTGATGCTTCGTTCTATGAAAAAAAAAAATCATAAAATTTTGGGAACCATCGTACCAATTTGTACGATAACAAAAAAAAATCTCCGTACATCCTTGGTGAACATACGCTAGGGAAGCATTACATTGTAGAGGCTTTCCACGAAGCAGCACGAAAAAAATCCATTTTTTTTATATTTCGCATTTTTGATTTGCATATAATTTTGCACAGCTGTTCTAATCAATATAAATAACCATTTTTTCATATTAAAACTTTTTATGAAGGCTCGACTAACTTTCAAATAGGGCCTATGAAAAAAAGGAACACATGCAAATGAAAAATCATGTCTCTGAAACTGCTTGTTTGATCGGAAAACTGTCTTCGGCAAAGTTGTAGGTTAATAAATGGTGACTCTCAGAAAAATACACATTGAAAAATTTATTTAGTTTTTCTTCTAAAAAAACTGAATTTTGTTACTAAAAATTAAATATCTCAAAAAGCTATTTTTTTACCTTCGTGATATTTTGTGAGAATAAAGTTCATTCTGTTAGCTATCATCTGTAGAAATTTCATAATGGTAAAAAAATATACAAAAAAGTTATGGCACTTTGAACATTTTCGGTTGTGTGTTTTTAGAGTGTATGACGAATTCACGCGTAGGGGTTTGGCAAAACTGTCTCAGATTCCGATGGAATTTCTTAGGTTTAAAGACTATGTATTTTAAAGCAAGATTGCATACGTTGTTTTTTTTTATTTATCTAGACTAATATTTGAAAAGGGCTAAATATTTGACCGTTTTTTACTCAATATAACTTAAAAAATGACATTACCTACAAAAAAGTTATGTATGGGTGACTTTCAGATAATCATGTGAACAAATAAGATAAATTATTTCAATTTGCAAAACATGACATTTTCGTAATTATTGAAAATTTTGCCATATATCGCAAGATGGGCACTTTTGAAGAAAAGCATTTCTGAGGTACCGTGATTTCGGGTGAAATTGATCGACGTGAGGGTCATTTTCATTTGTTAAAAATAATGCTTTAAACTTAAAACAATTTGTAGAAAATGGCCGGCTAAAGGATTATTGAATGATGAGTTAGATGTTTTACAGTCAATTAGTCACATATTTCTGTATTAAATTCAATATTTTCCGTAATTGCGTGTTTGGTGAATCTCAAATACCCTTTCAAACTTTTGTTACCGTGACTGTATCGCACATGTAATTAATATTCGAATGGATGTATTTAGCTGCCAAGTATTTGCTAAACACGATTTCATCATCAAAACTTTTATAAATATTCAAATTTATACATAAAATTGCACTTTTCCGGAAGTAATCACTTTTTTAGTATGAAAAGTGCATACTTTAAGGCGTTTTCATGAAATTTATTAAATTTAAAACTTGAATAATTAAAAATTGAGAAAACTCGTAAAAGTTTTGCGTAGCATTTCGCATTCTGGGGTGGTTAATTCAGGTGGAAAACATATTTTTGGCAAATGCAAAGGTATTTCATTTACTGATCAATTTCATCCCGAAAGCAAAATTATTGATTTTTTATTTTAAATGATATTTACCTATTACAATAAAATGATTTGTAGTAAAAGTTTCAATCTCGTTGACTGATGAGAATCGTGGTCGTACTTGTTTTATTGATTTGAGTTTGACTTTCGACTGTACGTTGGATGATATCTTCAATTGGCATTTCAGTCTAATTTGGTCAATCAAAAACAACTATATGTTTTCTTAACCCGACGTTTCGGTCCTTATTGGACCATATCGCTGCATTCGAAATCACGGTAGCATTGGTGGAAAATTTTTGACAGCTCCTCCCCTCTTAAAGTATATTTTCTTATACCTAATAGAAGGCTCCTAGCAATATCATTAACTTCCCCTAAAATGCTACGTCTTTAATGGACAGTTCCTAACAACAAATACTTTATGTCATCATTTTGCGTGTTTCTCTTCGGTAGAAAACAAAAGTTTTTATTCAGGTCGTTTTTTACAGATATTTTCATATATTAAATTAAACATATCTCCATATTTTTGATTCACCAGTCTATCTGATGCAAAGTATTTATTTTATTCTCCTATGAATAAGGGAACTTTTGAGTTGAAATTCGACTTCTGGTTGATATTCTGAATTTCTGTGTAACAGATCTGGTGTTCTGGTTCAAAAGAGAATCCTAAATTATATTCTTAATTATATTCTTTGTATTGGATAGATTTATAATTGAAACATATAAAGCTATGTTAAATATTTATATGTGAAAATCCACGTATAAAAATACCCAAAAATTGGCTTGACTCAAAAAAAAAACATTTTATGTTGGGTTAGATCCAGATAACAGCAATTTAATTACTTTGATCCTTTTTGAATTCTATTCTTAATGGTTGGTGTGGGATTTGGTTCTCCGGAATAGGATTAATTTAATTTCGCAAATGGGCATGTATTCCTAATTGACTTCAATTTATTTTTTAACTTTTTTTAGCGTGATCGTTTTTTCAATTTTTTCAATTTTTTACTTGAAAGTTCACACAAATTCCTTAAAGTCACACATACCACACTTTTTTGTAGGTCATGTTATTTTTAAGTTACATTGGTATAAAAAAATGGTCAAAAACATAAGCCCTTTTCAAATATTAGTGTAGATAAAATTTAAAAAAAAAAACAACGAAGTATGAAACGTTGCCTTAAAGTACATAGTCTTCATACCTACACAATTCTATTGAAATCTGAGAGGTGCTGCCAACCCCAAAAATCTAGTTTGCGGGAAATTCGTCATGCACTCTTAAAAAACACGCAACCAAAAATGTTCAAACTGCCATAACTTTTTTGTATATTTTTTACCACTATAAAAATTTTACAGATGATAGCTAACAGAATGAACTATATTCTCACAAAATATCACGAAGGTAAAAAAATAGCTTTTTGAGATATTTAATTTTTAGTAACAAAATTCAGTTTTTCCAGAAGAAAAATTGAATAAATTTTTCAATGTGTATTTTTCTGAGAGCCGCCATATATTATTCTATAACTTTGCTGAAGACACCTTTCCGATCGAACAAGCCGTTTCCGTGTTATAATTTTTTATTTGCTTGTGTTCCATTTTTTCATTGGCCCTATTTGAAAGTTAGTCGAGACAAAATATGAACTTTTGATATGAAAAAATGGTTTCTCACATAAAGAGGAATAGTATACAAAAATATCAAGTAGATTAAAAAACATCGATTAAAATGGATTCGTGCTGGTCCGTGGAATGCCTCATATCAATATAAGCGCGCATCACTGTGAAGGATATGCTTACGTAATAAAATTATGCAGACATAATTTGTTTGCTCGCACAGATTTATAAAACGATAAGCATAAATTCGTTATTCTGTTTTGGTGGCGCTGCGAATCGTCACGGGCAGAACAAAGACGACGATGGCGGCAAATACGAGTCACATTCCCACGTTATGGAGGGGCGTGCGAATCCTTTTGTTTATTTTGATGGCCCTTTTTGATGGTTTCTCTCCCTTGCGGTGCCATGATGGCTCCCTGCCGGAGTAAGAGAGCAAGAGCGATTTCTTGATGGCAAGCGGATTTTCTTTGCCACCACGTGGCACAGCAGCACATAGCACAGAGCAAAAAGCGAAAGTGTTAGCTTGGAAGTGAGCGTGGGAAAAGGAGCATCCCCAAATGCCCCAGAAGGATGGAACGAGTCGACTGTCGGGCTCACTTCGAAAGAGGGCCTAGAATTTGGTCACTCTTGCGCAGCATCCCCTTTTTTCCTCTTCTTTATTGTTTTGCAATCGTTTTCTGGGAGCCCGCAAGGGGTGGGGGATTGTGACAGGAAAAGTTGTGGAAAACATGCGGTTTGCTGAATAGAAATGGGTGAATCAGCTGATGGGAAGATTGGCCTATCAGTCTCTTTTTCTCACATTGGGAATAGTGGGGAAGATGGGTGAGATAACGATTTGGAATCTGAAATGAAACATTATTCCTCAGATTTTTATATTATCTCTCAATTAAGAAACCAAACTGTTGTAGAAAATATCAGAAACCTCTTCTAAATCTGGAAGGCTTCTAAGCCTTCTGTCATCCATCCATTCGAAATGATCCAAACAAATCCATAAATTGATTCTGAGAACCCTTTATCTTCCTAAAGTATACTCAATTTCGAGCACGAACCGTCACCCATCCACATTGAAGATTTCCCCTCGATACCGTATGCCAATGTATTGTCCCTCTGGCCCCGGAAATTGGTTGGCACGTGCCTTCAACAAGTCGCACAATCACCCTCACCGCATCGCATCGTCCACCAGCGTCGCCGTCGTACACCACCAGCGTTGGTGCAGTGGTAGACAGCTCCGACTAATTGCTTCGATCAACAAGCTACGTTTCGCATCAATGGTAGATTTGTTCCCCCAATTTTGTCGTGTCCTTGTTCACTTTCAATTTCTGATCTGATGTAGGGTGATATACGTACACCATCTCATCCGATCCGGTTGGTAAAAAGGGGCCCATCTAAATAAAAGGGATTGATTTGTAAACGAAGGAGTGGAGTGTTTTGTCGGCCCACGCCACGCACCGCAGTCAACAACGGAACGGAACGGATATGTACAAATAAGTAAGAATGGGCCAGGATTGCTTCATGCGATGTAGGGTATATGGCTTGGAGTGAGAAACGAAACATGATATCTTGGGTGGGGTGTCTTTCAAGTTGACACAGTTTGAATGACATTACATATTTGATTTTTGAGAGGGAGACGCATGTTTACCGCAATTGTGGAAGACTTTCTGTAATATAACATGTAATTCATCTGTACTATCGATTTATCAACGAAATTTCATCGGATTAAGAAGTTTTTGGTTATTCATAGAATCTTCTCCAAATGCGTATCTTGTCCCATTTGATCCAATCTATTACTGCGTCAAAAGACAGAACAACGTACGTCGCCCAGGTACACGCAGCATGATAGTTTCCACTTTGCATTCACCATTAGCAAGCATAACTGTCACGATTTGATTCGACCATAAATGATTCCTTTGAATGCGGTGCAACAGGAGCGAGAAACTGAACGAATAATGCCGCAGGAGATTTCCCCCATCAGAAGTAGCGAGCGGTACCACCAGCAAGACCGAAATGCATCTGACGGTAGCAGCACCAGCAGATCAGATCAGACCGACAACGACGACGACAGTCGTTGATGGGATCAAGCAGAGAGATGCACTTTACAGACACAGCAGACGCATCAAAAACTGCTTCCTACCGGTGCGGTGCAGTGCTGCGGATCTGAGGACATCATGCACGGTGGGAGGTGATAACATCATAGATGGAAATGCAATTTCCAGCACCAGCGGCCCCAGTGCCGTTACTCTATTAACATTAGATTGGAGTGACCAGATATGATTCATGACATTTGGTCATATTTGTAGTGGGTCAACGTTCAATAGGAAAATTAAAATTTGATTGTATCTTCACAGAGCCAAACTTTTTCGATCGAGGGTAATCGTTCCCCTCGTTGTAGTAGTACCTAATGTTGTGGTAATGGCAATTGAACATTTTTTCGACTGAAATGTTACCAAAAGGCATTTTATGTAGATGTATTATACTTCAATTATAAGATTGCACATAAGATTTGTGCAAAACCTATATAAAAAATAAGTAAAAATAAAGTTTAGGTTGAAAGTCAAGTATTTTTCTTCTTACCAGCTTATACCAGCCAAGGGCTAAAAGTCTCTTAAATAAAGACAAATCAATCAATCAAATTCTTCTCAATTCCACTAAAAAATATAAAATATTTTTCTTGATATTTTTGCTTCTGTGTATTGTAGTAGTGTTCCTATCCTCTAAAATCCCAAATGAATTCAATGGGATATCGCAACATTAGGAACAAAAATTTTATTTTACCTCCATAATAGGAACAGTGCACGCACATCGGTTCCGTCATAGGTCATGAATCCAAAAGAATTATCACAATGAAATTGTTATATCATTGCGATAACATAGAGATTACGGCTTTAATAACAATTTGTGTGCTTTGCGGACGACATGGACATTATTGCCAGAACATTTGGAACGGTGGCAGAGCTGTACACCCGCCTGAAACGCGAAGCAGCAAAGGTCGGACTGGTGGTGAATGCCTCAAAAACAAAGTACATGCTGGTAGGCGGAACCGAAAACGACCGGATCCGTCTGGGTAGTAATGTTACGATAGACGGGGATACTTTCGAGGTGGTGGAGGAATTCGTCTACCTCGGATCCTTACCGACGGCTGACAACAACGTGAGCCGTGAAATTAGGAGGCGCATCATCAGCGGAAGTCGGGCCTACTACGGGCTCCAGAAGAAACTGCGGTCGAAAAAGATTCACCCACGCACCAAATGCACCATGTACAAAACGCTAATAAGACCGGTGATCCTCTACGGGCACGAGACATGGACCATGCTCGAGGAGGACCTGCAAGCACTCGGAGTTTTCGAGCAACGCGTGCTAAGGACGATCTTCGGCGGTGTGCAGGAGAACGGTGTGTGGCGAAGAAGAATGAACCACGAGCTCGCTGCACTTTACGGCGAACCCAGCATCCAGATGGTGACCAAAGCCGGAAGGATACGGTGGGCAGGGCATGTTGCAAGAATGCCGGACAACAACCCTGCTAAGCTGGTGTTTGCAACTGATCCGGTTGGCACAAGAAGGCGTGGAGCGCAGAGAGCACGATGGGCGGACCAGGTGGAGTGTGACTTGGCGAGCATCGGGCGCGACCGAGGATGGAGAGCGGCAGCCACGAACCGTGTATTATGGAGAAATATTCTTGATTCAGTTTTATCTTGAATTTGATGTAATACTAAATAAATGAAGGAAATGAACAAGGTTCAATTGTTACTTTTATCAAGTTTATGCTGAAAATTTCCGGTAGACCTTATGAAAGTATATGTTCTTGAGTAGACATTTGTATTGATTTATTTTTTCTAATATAATTCCTATGCATTCATCAATTTATTAAAAAAATCGCAACCATTTGACATGTATTTGGTTGATTGTGTTCGATTCTTACATAGTTTGAATAGACGTTTGTCACAAATTTAGATGCCATTCAATGTCATTTTATTTAAAGTAGTGTGGCTGAATCTGATGCTTTTTCCACAAAGTATAAAAAACTGAAAATTTTCAGCTGCGAGCGTTTGCGACCAGAGTGATGCTAGTCACTTAAGTAAAGACTGCCCCAGAAAGTATGGACGCACCTAGTCTTCAGTTGTCTGGGCCTGATCGATGGTTCTTGTTTCGGGCTCCGTTTTGTCTGTTTCTGCTTACTATAGGATCGAAAATTCAAATCTGGAGCAACATTTGAAAAGGGCATACAAGCATTGGTAAACAATGACTTCACAAGTCGCTCCTGTGCCCCCATCAGCTTATTCACAAAAACTAAGACTGTTATCAGATAGAGCAAACATCGATCTTTCGGATAACGGTGTTCATTTGCGTGGGCGGGCTGCTGTTATGTCCTACGGAGCGTTTTCGAAAAAAGACACAAGACCTCTTGGGCCCTTTTCAAATGTTGCTCCAGAAATGTTCGTTGCCACAATGAACATTGGAATTCGAAATGATAACTTTTTTGGTCATACTCCGCTCTGTGTTAGTTAGAAGGTTTTTTGTTGTGCTCAAACACCTTCATTATTTGTTTATCCAAACGAGGGATAGCAGAATCTGTATTTTTTTTCCCAATTTTTGCCTATCCTTTAACGTGGTATTCCCATCGTGGTTGCTAATTGCTGGTTGCACAATTTTCTAACTTACTCCCACCATATTTTGTTCTTTTCCCAAGTGACCTTTCAAACTCTGTACATCGTTTGTGCACATTTTTTCAATGATGTTCCGTTGAAAGTTCATGTATTTTGAAATACACTGCACTGTTGGAACCGCAAAAACCGCCATACAAATGCTGAGAAAATAGGTTGACCAACAGGATGTAGCTTTCAAAAAGAACTAGTTATCAATAGTTATGAAATGCCAGTATTTTCTTATTGCGTCCATACTTTCTGGACCGGTCTTTATCGTACCTTCAATATACTCATAAACTAACAAACATCTCCCGCATTGTATTGCAGGGAGCACTTTTTCCCAGCTTTTCCCCTTTCCATTCACCCCATTATGTATGTTTCGCTTTTATTGAGCAGTTTTCATTACCGAGGAACGTTTAAATTGATATCAGTAGCTATACACAATATGCTGTCCAAAAAAAACACTGCATACATAACAAATAAGGACCGTAGTAGTAACGGATTTTACGAAATAATCTAGAACTCAATATCAGTAACCACGACACCCGTCATTGTTCTAGTTATTCACATAAAAGCTCTTCATTAATCTACTGCTGACAACCCCAGAGCTGGGAAAATTTATGCTTGAACTAGCTTGACCAGTTTGACCATCCAAGAAAGAAAACTTTTATTTTAAGCCTAAAAACATATTTTAAATTTTAGAGTAGAGGATCTTGCCTTTTCGAACATCGTTTCAAATAATGTTTTGAACCCCTTTATTTCGTGGTACGTTCATTTTAATCAAACTTATTTACAGTATTAACACAACGACGGGCACACTTACCTTATATTCGCGTTCAAAACATCTTAAAGAATTTGGGTGCTATGGTTGTGTCCTAAATTCTGTGTTGCAATTTAAATGTGTACAGGTTTTAGTATGGCTGAACTTCCTTATAGCTTTACTAGCTTACAGTAGCTGCAGGAAAAAAGTTCACACAAGCTTTCTGAGTCTCTAACATCCATATTCGAACTTTTCATAAAAAAAAAAAACAAACAATCTGGAATTCAACCAGTCACCTTCACATCTTATTTCTAATGCTAAAACCAACTTTTGGTCACGTTTTCAGCCAAATTGGTGAAGAGTTCGAGATGCCTAAAGTCATAAATGTATGTTTTGGTAATTTTTTCACTTTTAAAAAAGCCCATCCCGAGCAAAGCCAGATAACAAAATCATAACAAGTTCTGTTACTTGGTTATCATTCGCTTGATAATTGAGTTTGTTATCATTAAGGTTGAATTAAGAGCCAACATAACAAAAGTGATAACTCTGATTTACTCCACGAATACCAACATAATAAGACGTTAAGTTATCATTGAGTTCCAGTTGATAACTAATCTGCCCCTCTTGGCATGTCAGTCCCATGTTGTTTTTAATGCAAATCATATTTTTGTCTTTCACGAGCTCATTTAAAATAAATTTGATATCTTTCTCGCCTCATTTCACAGCTCAATGTGCCACGAAAAGTTTATGCATGAATTGAATACATTTTTTTGAAAACAATTGGAGTTATAGTGCAAAACGAAGGCACTTTGAAAAACAACATGGGACTGACATGCGAAGAGGGGCAGTAATAGTATTATACAATATTTTGTTCAACATTACCTTTAGATATCAACATGGAAAAAGACAGCCGATTGATAACTGGTTTTGTTATCAGTTAATTATCATTCAGAGCTATTTTGTCGACCAAAATAGTAAAAAAATAAGTAAAAAAGAAAATCACGTTAAGTACTGTTCCTTTGAATTCCACTAAGAATTTGCATCCTTTGACAGATACGTATTTCGACCTCAACTGTAAGGTCGTTTTCAGTGTCTTGTACTTGACTCGAGTTTACTTAACCGACAATTGAAAAAAAGTTACTAATAATTTACAACCCATGTTTTCAACTATTGCGCACAGTGGGTCTCGAACCCTGATCGAGTGATTGCCAGTCGCAGCCCCTATACCAACGGGACTTAGTGGGCGGTAGAGTCTTTGAAGGCTTCGCTAGCGTAGCATGAAATTTCGTACTTCGCATTGAAGGTGGAAAGCGGAATATATTTTTAGATTCAAGATTCACTACACTCTCAGTTTTAGGTAAGCTTTGAAATATGCGTTTGGAAACTGATAACATATTTTGTTATCATTTAGTATTTTTATGTTTTCGCGGTAAACCAAAATTATCGATAACTAAATTTGTTATCATCAATTGGAAAAGATGATAACAAAAATAACAAAATAATAACACTGGTAACAGTGTAACACAGTTTATTATCAATGTGATATCACATTGTTATCCGCCTTTGCTCGAGATTAAGGCGAGAATCCATATGAAATATTTAATATCAACTTTTGTGAACATCATGTACTGATCGGAGGACGTTTAGAATATATTTGTTTGATTTTGAACCGCAACTTCCATGAAAAAATAATGTTTTTCTACAGTTTTTTGTTCTAGGAAACTCAATTTTTAAAAATTACCAAACCATTAGACTGTTTGTCCTTATGACAAATATTTGCCATTCAAGCCCGACATTCATCCAAGGTTGCTATGATTCACGTTGTGTTGGTCATTTGTTGGGCTTGTTTGGCCAAATATTTGTCATGTCTAATGAGACCTATAGTTACCCACACTGTTCTAAACGATATTACCATACATTATTTTCTTATTTGTTTATTCTTATGAAAAAATCCAAATATCAAAAAGTACAAGCTATTCTGAGTTTCTCGATATTTGGAGTTGACGCAGCTGTTCAGACTGGCTTATTTTTCCTCTTCAAGTGACTCATCTAAAAACACACAAAAAATAAAATGTCAATTTCATGGTATTTTGATTTGTGAATCAAGATGGAAAAAATAACAAATTAACTTATTTTAATCATTTGAAGTTAATTTGTTTTTTTTTTTCATCTTGCTTCACAAATCAAGATAGGGTACCGAGCCACTTGGGCAGTGGCAATTTGGGCACTATTCTGCTGTAACTCAGTCAACTTTGAAGCAATTAAATTAATATATTGTACACGGCTAGATACAATACCTATCTCACCGAGTTTCGAAAATTGTATCAATTGATTCAAAATTGACTGAGTTAAAGCGGAAATTGCCCAAGTGGCTTGGTACCCTACCATAATAATATAAAGCATCTTTCTAGCATTTATTTTACAATATAATTTGGGTTAGAGCGAGTTGAACATATTCAGGAAAACAGCATGGTACAGATTAGCTTAGAAGGGTAGGACAAGTGAGGTTATTTTTGAGTACAGTTTTAGACAGATCTCTAAAAAAAACATTGATTGGCCAACATGATGGCCGGAGTTCTAAAATTATTGACCAAACCCCTGAATAAATTTTTGAAATGATCCCGAGAGGAATTGCTGAAGGAATCACTACAGGGATTCCTGGAGCAATCTCTAAAAGAATTCCCGGACCAATCCTTGGAGGAAGTTTTGAAGGTATGCCTGGAGTAAACCATGTTGTAGGGAATACGTGGAGGTATTTATGAAAATATACCTGGAAGAATTCGTGGATAAAATCCTGAGGGTATCTTTAGAGCAATTATGGGGGAAATTTATGAATAAACCTCTTGGGTAATTTCTGGAGGAATTCCCAGACAAGAATATGGAAGAATCCTTGAAGGAATTTCTGGATGTATTCCTGGAGAAATCCCAGGAGGAATTTTAGGAGAAATGCCTGGAGGAATCCCTATGGAAACTCCTGAATTAATATCTGGTGGCAATCTTGGACGAACTTTTGGACAAATTCCTTGCGGAATCTCTGGAGGAATTTCATGAAAGTATATCCGAAGGAATCCCTGGAGAAATCGCTAAAGGAATTTTCGGCAAAATATCTGAAGGATTTCCTGGGGGCATTTCTGGAGAAATTCGTGGATGAACGCCTAGAGCAATCCCGTGATGAATTCCAAGTGAAATCTTCAAATGAATTCTAGGAAGGACCTTCGGAAGAACTCCCGGAGCAATCCTTCAATGAACTCCAAGAGAAATCACTGAAGGAATTCCTAGATTATTTTTTCGAAGAAATTCCTTCAGGAATACCTGAAGGAATCCTGGGATAAATTTCAGGAAAACATACTGGAGGACTCACTTAAGGAATTCCTGGAACATATCCTGGAAGCAATCCCAGGATGAATTCCTGAAAGATTCCCTAGAGGAATTTTGGGAGTAGTTCCTGAAGAAATTTCTGAAGAAACTTCTTGTTAAATTCCTGGAGAAATCCTTAAAGAAATTTTCGGAGAAATTCTTGGAGGAATCTCTGCAGGAATTCTTGAAAATATCCCTGGAGGAATTCCCGGAGGAATCCATGAAGCAATTTCTGGAGGAACCTCAGCACGAATGCCTTGAGGAATTTCTAAACAAATTCTTGGAGGAATTCTAGGTGGAACTCCTGGATAAACCTCTTGAGGAATTCTTGGGGAAATCCAGTGGAAGAATTCCTGTAGGAATCCCTCATTAAACTCCTGGTTGTATCTCTAGAGGAATTCTGGAGTTAATGTCTGGATGAATTCCTATAGAAGTCCCTGGAGGAACTCCTGGAGGAATGCCTGGAGGTATTCCTAAAGGCATTCCAGGAGAAATCCCTAGAGCAATCCCTAGAGGAATACCTGAAGGAATGCCTGGAGGAATCCCTGAAGAAATGAAGAAAGTCCTGGAAACTGGCCTGTTGTAGATCTTTCTTGGGGAATCTTTAGAGGAATTGTCATTTTTTTTACTTTGGCTGACCAAGCCATGTGGAAATACCACTGTTGAAAATGATTTGACATCCATAGCACAACAGAAACATGGGCTCGATTAACAAATAAACTCCTGAAAGAATCCCGAGAAGAGTTTTTGGAGGCATTCTTAAAATAATCCGTGAAGTTGTTCCAGAAAAAATCACAGAAGGAATTTCCGGGTGAATCACTGGAGGAATTCTTGGAGGATTTTTTGAAGACTGCCCTTGGGGAATCCCGGAAGCTATCCCATCAGGAATTCTTCAAAGAATCTCAGGAGACCTTTCTTCGCGAATTTCTGGAAGAATTGCTGTAGTAATCCCTGGATAAAAAATATGAATGTCTGCAGTAATTCCTGGATAAATTATTGAAGAAATATTTGGCTGGACTCCTCCACGAGTGTGACAAAGTATCTGTATTAATGCTTCTGGCAAGATAACTAGTAGAGTTCATATTATCCTTCCCTATAAGCACTATGACGTATTGATGGTATTGATGAAGGCTCTCAAACGAGACTGCATTTTTCTGGAAATATGATAACGTAAACAAAACAAAATACCAAAAAATTAACCCGAATGGTTAATTTGTAACAAATGGTATAACTATTTCGATATATTAAATTTGTGATTCATGTCAATAAACTTAAAACCGCATTCTGCTTCTAACCAGTAACAGTTTTTGTCTTAAACATGAAAACTTGGATAAATTGGACTCACCGCCAAAAAAATTATGTATGAGTTGGCTCGTGATCAGGCCTGCAAAATATCAGTGTCAGTGCCTGTTTTCAGCCGAAAATGAATGACTGAGGCGGTCGTTTTCAGTTCCTCGATGTGAGAACTGACAGAGTCTGAAAGCTGCATTCGTGAGCGACCCAGCAAGGTCAATTCCTAATCATCCACACACTACTCATGCTGACAGGCCTTTCGTCTCAAGCGGTGGCTTGTAAGAGTGAGTGCCCAATACGCTACCACAGGTGAAAACACTCAACTACAGTGCGAGAAATAAGTATAAAGACAGAGCCGTTTTCCATACAAAATAATCATGTTTAGGGATCAAAATCTCTTTTTCTAGTGATTCGATTGTTATGGAATTTTGTCTGCAACCTTAAAATAACTAGAATTTCGGCTAGAAATATAAATCATCATCCATGAAAACTTTTATATCGACTTTTCAGATTCAAATAAATATAAAGACACTTATTTCCATATAAAAATGTGTCTTTATATTTATTTGAATCTGAAAAGTCGATATAAACGTTTTCATGGATGATGATTTATATTTCTAGCCAAAATTCTAGTTATTTTAAGGTTTCAGACAAAATTCCATAACAATCGAATCGCTAGAAAAAAGAGATTTTGATCCCTAAACATGATTATTTTGTATAGAAAACGGCTCTGTCTTTATACTCATTTCTCGCACTGTACAGAAAATTGAATGGAAATTTAGCACTGTCAGCTCTCGCTTTCAGAACCAGGGAGGTACATTAAGGGTGAGCCAATGCGTGGTCCGGGGCGCTGCCGATGCTCGGTGAATTTTTCCGTTTCTCGGTGAACTTTTGAAATTTCTTATGAAAAACTGTTCATTACTGTTCATGATTGAAATTTTTTATGGAAATTTTTTGCACCCTAGAACACAAAATTCATACAAAAGTGAAAATAAAGCAGCAAATCATGAGGCAATGACTAACAGGCATCCACCTGATGCGATCTGGTAGTGGTAGCTAATATCAACGGCATTTGTTACTTCTCTGTGATGTGTCAAGATTTGAAAAAATACCAAGAACAGCTGATTGGATTTGCCATAAGAAATTTCGGTTCAGTTTCGGGCCTTTTCGGGTGAAGCCAACGAAAAATAACTTACACATACCTGACCAGACACGTCTGTCTTGGTACCCTTAATAAACTACTCTGTTTCAGAACGCTGTGTGCGAGTGTGAGTACCTATTTCATTTCGCTCCCGTGTTGCTGATCGGAAAGCAACATTGACAGGAAAACCAAAACGGAGAAAATGAAAAAAGCCAAATATCGCTATCAAAAAGGCCTGTCGAAAAATTGCAGCACTGCTCGTGATTTCACGCATTGCTTTATTTCTTGGTATTCTTAATATTTGCATCAAAGTTTTTATGATTGTACAATAACGTACACATGATAGAACAAAAACAAACCTAGCGTACAACACCATTGAATGTCATTCAAATTGGTTTGGAATCGTTTTACAAGTGAACGAGATTTCAGCGCTTGACTCGTGAGAGCGAGATTTTGCCTGAAATTCTCGCGTGTAAGAAAACGATTCAGAATTGCGCGCTCACGCAGAAGCGGTTCATGAGCAAGCTTTGAGTGTGAGTTTACCAACACTGAAGGTGAGATTTGAACTCACGACCCCTATTCACTAGACAAGTGCTTTTCCAACTAAACTACCGAGCCAATTAACCCTCGAACAGTCGCGTCTTTGACTACCTGCAGCGACGTCGCGCTCACGCTGTGTATCACATGCATGCATTTTTTATGGTGCGTGTACTCAGTACACGACGCGATCGCTCCCGGATGAATGACACGGCATTTTAGTTATCATAAGGTAATTCAAATCCTATCGATCATACTTATGTAACAAATTTTGAAAACGACGTATAACACAGCGTAACAAAAAATAACTTTTGGTCTGTCTGTAGAGCAAACTTAGGTGTCTCTGACAGATTTTGGGCCGCTGAATCCGAATCCGGGCTCAGATTTGCTCTAGCACGTCACAATTTTGAGCTATACCCTTTTTTGTAGGGTAAAATATGCGATTTTGGGCTTTTTTGACTGCGAGCCATAAAGCATGGAAATATTTTTTTAAGCAATCAAAAGGTAAATTGCTCAATTAACATCTAAACTAACAACTCATGCAAAATATTTTGTTTTTTTTTTTTTTAATCAAATTTGATAGTTATAAGCGATTTATGTTAGGTACGATATTTTCCATACAAGTCATCCTCCAAAAGTTGCATGCAAGTTTCGATACTGACATAAAATGCTTAAATCCATCAAATTTGATTTGGTAAAATGAAATATTTTGCATGAGTTTAGATGTTAATTGACCAATTTACCTTCTAATTGCTAAAAAAAATATTTCCATGCTAAATGGCTGGCAGTCAAAAAAGCCCAAAATCGCATATTTTACCCAATAAATTAGGGTATAGCTCAAAATTGTGACGTGCTAGAACAAATGTGAGCCCGGATTCGGATTCAGCGGCCCAAAATCTGTCAGAGACACATAAGTTTGTTCTTGAGACAAAAAAAAATGTTGCGCTGTGTAATCAATGCTACACCATTGATTAGGGCCCACATAGCCGAGGCGGTAAACGCACGGGTATTCAGCATGACCGTGCTGAGGGTGACGGGTTCGATTCCCGGTCGGTCCAGGATCTTTTCGTAAAGGAAATTTCCTTGACTTCCTTGGGCATAGAGTATCTTCGTGCCTGCCACACGATATACGCATGCAAAATGGTCATTGGCAGAGGAAGCTCTCAGTTAATAACTGTGGAAGTGCTCATAGAACACTAAGCTGAGAAGCAGGCTTTGTCCCAATGAGGACGTCACGCAAAGAAGAGAGAGAGAGAGACCATTGATTAGGGGCTGTCCATAAACCACGTGGTGATAGGGGGGTGCTTCGGCCGATGACAATTTTGTATGGACAAATTAAAAATGTTGTATGGACAAATGACCACGCGGGATGGGGGGGGGGGAGGGGGGTCGGTTGAAAAGTCCCAAAAAAATGACCACGTGGTTTATGGACAGCCCCTTATACGTCGTTTGCAAAATTTGTTACTGGCTTCATCCTTCCCTTAACGCTTAACATAACTTGCACCGCAAATATATCCATATCTCATAACATGTATATATAAAAAACGAGAGTTTCGTGGTGAAATAAAGAATTCGACCGGCCAAAATCAAAATAATGGGGAACGCGTGATAGACGGTTTGGAAAACGCTGCCGTTCGCACGTTCAGCCTGCTACGATATCTCCAACTGGGCGTAAAAATAGGAATTGAACAATTCTCTTTGGATTACTGCACGAATTTATACTGGCCTGCTTACTCTCACACGAAATTTGACGTTCGAGCGGTGTCGGCACCTCTCAAACGTTTAATTTTCTGTGAGAGCAAGCAGGCCAGCATAAATTCGTGCAGTGGACTATTGCACCATAAAACCTAACCTCAAAAATGTTTGACAGTTTGACAAAACATGACGGCAACAAGTAGAAGTAGAAGTGAATTAGAATATATATTTTGTCTTTATCTTGCTTGTGTGTGATCTGTCAAGTGACCTGAGGACGGTCGAATATTTTCAGGGCTAGGTTGATTGGTGAAATGAAGAATTAAAAGATTTAACTTGTTTTGAGTGCGTTGAGTCGGAGAATTAGTTTCTCTGGTAGTTAAGATTGTGCAACTATTGTGTAAGTTAATTTTATTGAACATAGGTACAATGATGTAAACTAATGAAACGAGTTATATTTTACATGAAGCTGCAGCGGATTGGGAAAATGCTAAGCTGATGAAGAATGTTAGAAAATCTACACAGTTAAACGCATGGGAGTCCATGTACATTGCCACAGCGAATCGTCCTCTCATGAATGAAGAGGATGCCCCGATACAGTCACCCCTCTTCAACCTGACAAAGCTGAGAATTCAGTAGAACAACAGCATTTTTGACGAGTACTGTACGCAGTACGATTGTATTAGTGCCTAACGTAATCAGTCGGACATCGTCCTGTAGATGGGCAACGTCGAGCCCGAAACCGGTCGACTTGAAAGGTTAATTAAAACCCCTTTTAATTTTTTTGTAAGAACTACACTACCCGTCATAAGTACGGACTCACAAAAAGTATTGCAACAATATTGCATCACCCTGACTCACCAAGGTCTCTCCAAAACCTGAGGACTTACAAAGGTGCTGTCTTCAGGAAAGTTATTCAGAAGACCAAAAGCAACAACTTTTCTGAAGGCGGCATTTTTGTGGGTGTTCTGGTTTTAGAGATATCGAAGTGAGTCAGGGTGATGCAATATTGTTGTATAAGTCTTGTGTCCTGTCTCGCACTGCGTGTTTTGTGTAGTTTCTGAAGTAAATCCTGGAAAAAATCCTGAAGCAAATCAGGAAACAACTTATGGAGGAATCCCTGAAGAAAACTCAGGATCATTCTAGTCCCAGAAAAAGTTTCCAGAAGGAACTTCGAAAGGATAGCTTAAAAAACACCTGCAGAAATCCTAAATGAAACTACTAAGTTAAGGAATCCCGAAGGTCGAGAAAGGTCGTGAAATCTCGAAAGAATCTCTGAAGAACTTCCTGGAAGAATCCCAGAGGAAATCCTTAGAAATCCGGTATAAACCCTGGAAGAATCCCAAAAGAAACTCGTGAACTTGTGGGACACAGCTAAGGAATTCTTGAAGGAATTCCAGATAGAAAGTCTGTTGAATCCCAGAAGGAGCTCCTGCAGGGGTACAAGCAAATCATAAATCAACTCACTGTTCTACGCACGCGAACCCCACATTTTGAATTCAATGAATGGTGTTATCCACCTTCCGACTCCAAAAACCTATTGAACAACATCGTCTTGAGAAAACCATAGTTTACAACCAAAAATTGAACATTGCTTTTCAAAATGCCATGGCCACTCTACCAGAAGGAAGCACTGAAATCAAAGTGCAGTTTGTCCTGAACACCTACAAAGCGTTGAAAGATCAGTTTTCCCGAACTGTAAGCGTTGAAGCCAAAATCAAAGGATTTTGTCCATGGATGTCTTTTGATATCTGGACATTGATTAAAATTAAGAATAATTTGTTGAGAAGTCAGAGAAGAAACCCTAACAACATTCGCTGCAAGGAGCTGCTTGACCATGTGTCTAAGAAAGTACAGCGAGCAAAAGACCAGGCCAAGAAAGAGTACTTCAGCAAACTTTTTTCCACGTCAAATCAGAAACGGATTTGGACGAAATTAACAAAATCCTGGGTAGGAATAAAGACACGACTAACGCCATCAAGTTGTCCGTGAACGGGAATCTTACTAGCGATGATTCCAGTATTGCGAATGCCTTCAACGATTTTTTCTGCTCGATGGGACCCCAGCTTGCTGCATCAATCCACAGTAATCAAGATATTAACAAATTTAACACACTGACCACTCATCGGGCATCAGTATTCCTTGAGCCAGTGTCAACACAAGGGCCCGTATAGCCGAGGCGGTAAACGCACAGGTATTCAGCATGACCATGCTGAGGGTGACGGGTTCGATTCCCGGTCGGTCCAGGATCTTTTCGTAAAGGAAATTTCCTTGACTTCCTTGGGCATAGAGTATCTTCGTGCCTGCCACACGATATACGCATGCAAAATGGTCATTGACAGAGGAAGCTCTCAGTTAATAACTGTGGAAGTGCTCATAGAACACTAAGCTGAGAAGCAGGCTTTGTCCCAATGAGGACGTTACGTCAAGAAGAGAGAGAGAGAGAGTGTCAACACAAGAAGTAATTTTGTTGAAAAATGACAAAAGTTGCGGTGTGGACGGAATCTCAGCTGAGTTTATGAAGCTTCATCATAATGTTTTTGCCGTACTTCTACGTGATTTGTTCAACGAATGTGCCTGACTTCCTGAAAGTTGCACGTGTCATTCCTTTTTTTTTATTCCTGTTCGGGTTTGTCACTGCGACCAGTTTTTAGATCTATTGTGACATTACCCGTATCCTTAGTGTAGTGCATGTCGCATTACTCAATTGCCATTGAGGGGCAATAAAGTATCGATTTTGATACAGTTTTTGTTTTGTTTTCTTAGAAAACAAAACAAGAGTACTGATATTGGCCATGCATCGGAAACCTTGTTTTACTGCTTGAAATCACCCTTGTTTTACTGCTAAATTCTCCCCAGTAGGACCCGGGTTTTAACATTAGTAGCAATATCATTCCAATAATGGAACGAGTGTTCAGCAATAAGGATTCTAGTATGTTCCTTGCGTACTAGCACTTTCCAGTCTTCGAAGAGTTAGTACATACATGGATCCCTAACCCAATTTGATTTCCTTTGCATTGAGTTTAGCCTCAGATGGTGAGGTTTTTAACCCTTATGTGGCCGACAGGGTACCCGGGTACCTAGCGCCCATTTAAAAAGCACGGTGTAGAAAAAAGCAAAAAGTTTGTCGGACACATAACGGTTAACTATATGCAAAGTAAAGGAGGTAAACTCAGTTTTATTCAAAAACTGGAAGTCACCAAAACACCAGTAGTAAGGACTAAATACTATGATTCCTTGAATTACCAGAACACATATTCCAAAATTGAAAAATAGGACGACACTAGATTTCGGTTTGGTAGATCTATTACCGCAACGCAACCCAAAAAGGCGATCTACCCACGCTACGGGCTCCGTTAAAGATCGAGCATCTTTTAAACCCCCTCAACCATTCATCCCTCAGCACGGGTCGCCTGACACCTTGGATTGGGGTTACCTGTTTGGTGGACTTTTACCCCCGGAACAGGTGGTCCGTAGTGCTATTCTAAGCCGGCAGCTACACGGGCATGTCATTCCTATACACAAAGGCGGAAACAAGACGGATATCAATAACTATCGGCCAATATCAATCCTATCTGTGTTGAGCAAGGTACTGGAAAAGTTGTTAGTTACCAGATTAGCCAACTTTCTTCGGCGTCACGACCTTCTGTACAATAGACAATATGGGTTCAGAGAGGGGGCAAGTACGTGGACTGCTGCATGTGAATTGGTGGATGAGATCTATGGTGCAATGGAGGAACGTAACATTGAAGGAGTATTGTTTCTAGATCTGAAGAAGGCTTTCGATACCATCGATCATCAAGTTTTGCTGCGCAAGCTAGAGTATTATGGAATAAGAGGAACCGCAAACGACCTGCTGAGGAGCTATTTAACTGGAAGAAAGCAGTATGTTCTCGTCAATGGAGCTACCAGTATCCATAAAGATGTCACTGTAGGAGTCCCACAAGGAAGCAATGTTGGTCCACTTCTATTTCTCCTTTATATAAATGATCTGGCAAATTTGAAATTGAATGGACACCCTCGATTGTTTGCTGACGACACGTCTCTCTCCTATCAGAAGTCTAATGCAAATATGATAATTCTACAAATGAAGGAGGATCTGGCGATTTTTCAACAATATTTCGATGAAACTATGCTGTCATTGAATCTCTCGAAAACTGAATTCATGCAGTTCCACTCGCCTCGTCTTAGAATTTCTAGGCATGCGGACTTGAATGTAAATTCAACAAAAATCGATAAAGTCTACTCTTTCAAGTATCTTGGGCTAACTTTTGATCCAAACCTACATGGGCATGAACATATTTTCAAGCTACAGCGAGAAATAAGTGTTTTCTGTGGAGTTTTACGGAAGATATCTCAATATATGCCCAGAAAGGAACGACTGACAATGTACTTTGCATTTGTACAATCCAAGCTCCAATACTTGGTCTCCATTTAGGGAGCTGCGTCAAAAACTTCCTTGAGATCATTGCAATCTACTCAAAACCGTTGTTTGAAAGTTGTGTATAATCGTCCTCTTCTATACCCAACTGTAAGATTGTTCAAAGAATCTGCGGAATCAATCATACCAATTGCTGGTCTTCGAGAGAAAGAGTATCTAGTACAAATGCACAATATTTTGAAAATCCTCGCACTCTACACAACCAACCTTTACAACAAACTTCAAGTAGATATGCACTGAGAAGTCAGGCTGTTTTGGCCATCAGTCGTCCTAGAACGGAAGCTGGGAAAATTTTTTTTTTAACATTTAATGTTTCTTATACTATGGAGCCTGCCAGTACAATGCACTGCCTCTGCACATAAAGGATGAGAGAAACATGCCACGCTACAAAAAGAATGTGCTAAAATTGATTCGAGATAAGATCGGAACCTACTTGACCTAAATGCTGTACATCGCAAATGATCTGCCTCCCACTGCATCCAGCTGCTCGGCCAGGAAGAACCGCCAGTTATTGTCTAAGGTAACAGAGCCTGGTATATATCTGGCCGAAGCCAGCGGTACTGCACCTATTAAAAAGCCTTATCTATGTGGAGCGGACCTGGTGTGATGGTTAGAACACTTGACTATTACGCCGAGGACCTGGGATCGAATCCCACTCCCGACAAACTCGCAAAATGTGAGTTCTTCCTTCGGAAGGGAAGTAAAACGTGGGTCCCGAGATGAACTAGCATAGGGCTAAAAATCTCCTTAATACAGAAAAAAAAAACAAAAAAAAAGCCTTATCTATTGTGTCAGCCTGAGAATGTCCATCCCCAATACGCTCCGTATGCCAAGCCTCCGTACATACATCGCCGATGATCTGCCTTCTACTGCATCCAGCTGCTCGGTCAGGAACCGCTAGTTATTCTCGAAGCCTGGGAATGTCCATCGCCAATTCGCTCCGTATGCCAAGCCTCCGTACATCACCGATGATCTGCCTCCTGCTTAATCCAGCTGCCCGGCCAGGAGTAACCGCCAGTTATTCTCTAAGGTAACATGGCCTGGTATGATTGTATGTCATTCCCCAGAACGACATTCCCCAGAATGGAATTCCCCAGAATGACCCAATCCCCAGAAATCCATTCCCCAGAATGGGACATTCGCCAGAAAATTATTCCCCAGAATGGGACATTCCCCAGAAAAATATGTTAATCAGAAGTTCCATGGGAATTCTGGTGAATTGTTTGTTTTTAAAGCTCAAGGTGATTTAGCCGAACTCCAGCGGAAGACCAGAACACTTTAGCGTGGTGTCAATCACCCTTCCATCCAGGAAAATTAAAAATCGTTGAATGAGATAACTTTCAAATGGAAATGGTTTTCATATAATGATACCTTCTTTAGTGTATCTCAAAATTCATGTAATGAATATTGAGTTTAAAACAAAAATGCGGCAACCTTACTTAAAGAAAGTTGTATTTCTATAATAGTGGTAACTAATGACAGTCATTTTATCATTCAACTTTGAATAACATCCAATACAAGAAAATCTCAATTCCAAAATATCCCAAAAGAATAGCCTGTTGATTAAAGAAGGCAAATTTCAGATGAAAAAAGTCAGCCATTCTATTGGACGCACCTCGGAATGACTGTTTCAGCAGTACGTTAACTTGTAGAGTTCCACATTTTTGCATGGAGTTGAAATATATACCCAGTGTTATGAAAAATGAAAAAGAAAAGATGGTAACTCATTAGGACAAAGGACACTAGACTGCAAATATGTTGTTTGGACCTATCGGAGACAAAACAGCGAATTTTTAGAAAAAGCAAAACATATAGATGGAAAATTTAACTGTATATTCGCCAAACTACTGCGCTACAGTTACAGTTTAGAGCAGTTTAGGTTTTTACTTGCTACAGTTTGTGCTCATGTAAATTGAAAGGGTGCCTTCGTTATCTATCAAACTTAGTTTGGAAGAACAGCATATTATAAAAAGAAGGAGAAGTCTTTTATAGAATAAGCCGTTTGCCTGCCAATATACTACATACCAGCAAAGGTGGTTAGAAGGAAATGATGAACGACATATTCCATTGTACGGTAACACGAATAGGTTTGTAAAAATAGTTCTACTTCAAATGATACTTTTGTGTAAATCAAGTTGCCAATGCCTTAGTGAAGGTTTTCGGATGCCAAGCACTGGATTTTATCCTTGTGATCAAATTCCCTTCGAAATTTTTTGGGTGGATGCAACCATACATGTTATTATTCCAATGGGCACTCAAAAATAATTAATGGAAAATTTCATACTATTCATTTTACTTATACATGCCATATAAATCCGATACATTAAAATAACTTTGTAACTTATTAATGCAATTAAGACATTTACAAAAAAAAAAGGTGATTAGGGTTTACTCGACGCAATTTCGTGTTGACCTGTTTTAGTGTGATTTGAGTTAGCGTCAAAATGGTACTCACTAACCTGAATCCAACAAAAAATAATGTTTTTCGCACTTCTCGCTCAACAGATGGCGGTAGTGTATCATGCACAGTGTGTCGCCGAGTACGAAAAAAAAGCTAGAGTCAGTCATCTTTTTCCTTCTAACCATGTATGATAATAGTGCAACTAGAAAGAACAGCCTTTGATAATAAGAAGGAACAATCTCTTATATAAAGTTGAGCAGTTTGGCCGCCAAAGAGCTCTCCAACAAATCAACCAGAAAGAACAGCCAATTTCAAAAAGAAGGGATAGTCTCAGATGAAGTCAGCAGCTACTATTACAAGCCACCGATCAATTAAGTAATGGTATATGTAGCCAAACACTAGTGCAACTACAAGCTTAGTACTGCTCAACCTACCGTATCAGAGTTACTCTGATTTTGTCCCGAAACCAATTTGAAAATAAAAATAGAAACGATTCTGGGGAATGTCCTATTCTGGGGAACGGCTTTCTGGGAAATGTCCCATTCTGGGGAATGGGATTCTGGGGAATGGCATTCTGGGGAACGGGATTCTGGGCAATGGGATTCTGGGAAATGACCTACAACCCCTGGTATATGTCTGGCCGAGACCAGCGATACTGCGCCCATTAAAAACATTTTTTCTTGTACCAGCATAAAAATCTACACTGCAAATCTGATTCGATTGCCAACCCGAAGTCCATGTACGTCGCCGATGATCTACCTCTAACCTAACTACATCCAGCCATTCGAAGGGGATTCAGCTATTCTCACAGGTAACAGAGACCACCCATCTACATCAGCAATCCGGCCCTACTGTCAAGTCTTAATACATCGCCGGTGATCTGCCCTACTTCAACCAGCTGCCTGATTTGAGAGAGTCTTTAAATATGTCAAGTATTTCCTTATTATCACTTTTTTAACTGCTGTTTGTCAAATGATTGCTATAGTGAATTTGACATGAAATGTAATAACTGTAATGTAAGCTAGATTTAAGTCACACTTCCTTAAAAGAGAATTTTTTCTCACTGGAAGTGTACCTGAATTGTACATAAAATTTGAAAAGAAAAGTAGGTGTTGTGCCTCTTGGAGAAGTGATCCAATTAATGGAATTCCGCTCCCAGGGGTTTTTCCCTACTCCAAATAAAGAAAATTAAAAAAAAAAAAGAAAGACTTAGAAAGCAATATCTAGAGACCGTGGCGGACAGTGGCCTATTGTATAGAAAGCAGGCCCGCCAACTACAT